>NW_022988043.1:17319245-17880989 GCF_902827165.1 Trematomus bernacchii
ATTGCGAGAGCGGTGTAAGACACCGCTTCCGTAATTGACTTTTTGTATTACATGATTTATATGTAGTTTAAATGAAAGTTCAGAGTCTAGCCATACACCAAGATATTTAAAGCTATCAACTTTATGCAGAGAAGTGCCATCCTTACATTTTATTACTACATTAGGTTTAGATTTGAGCTTCTGCCTGGTACCAAAGACCATAGTATAAGATTGTGTTTTGTTGAGCAGTAGTTCATTGTGTGATGGTAAGATATTAAAATCCGATTGAAGAGAGATCTGAATTTGTGAAAGTCAGATTTGGATGTATAATTTATATGACAGTGTCATCAGCATAAAGGTGAGTACGATAATTAATGAGACAATAAGATAAATCATTTATGTAAATAGAAAACAGAAGTGGGCCCAGAGTTGATCCTTGGGGTACACCCTTTTGTTGGATCAACAGGTCAGACTGTTTTCCAATAACAACCACACATTGCTTTCTATTGTGAAGGTACGAGTTAAACCATAACACTGTATTATTAGAAAGGCCAATGCCGTGAAGTTTATCCAAGAGCAGATATCGATCAACAAAATCAAAGGCTTTTGTCAAGTCAATAAAAATTGCGCCTGTGAGTTCACCATCATCTGCAGCAGAGTACAAGTCATTCGAAAATGTAAGTAGCCCAGTTGTTGTGGAGTGATTAGGCCTGAAGCCAGATTGAACCGGAGATAAAATATTATAAGTAGTGAGATAATGTGACAGTTGATTATAAATTATTTTCTCCAGAACTTTGGAAATAGAACAGATTATAGAGATTGGTCTATAATTATTTGTATCAAGTAAATCACCACCTTTATGGAGTGGAGTGACGCGTGCATATTTCCAAATAGTCGGCAACTCACAGGTGGACAAAGACAGGTTGAACAAATCAGCAAGTGGGTACATGAGAATATGGGACGTTAATTTTATGAACCTGTTTTCTATACCATCGAGTCCTGCACTGCCATCCACTTTTAATTCTGTGATAGCATTATGAACTTCGTGTGGTAGAATCTTCTTAAAAGAAAAATAACTGTTGCAGTATGAATTACTATTAGAAATACCAGTTGACAAATAGGAGTCAGATAGTAGTGTGGAACATACATTAGCGAAATGCTGATTAAATGTTTGGGCAATGGATAATGGGTCATGAATTATTGTATCAGCAGTTCTTATTTTATTAATAGAATGTTTACCTGATTTATTTAAAATAGATTTAATTTTAGTCCAAAATTGCTTGAGATTCTTCAAGTCCGAAGTGAGAGATTCTTTATAGTTGTTGGATTTAGCATTTCGGGTTTTGGTTTTACTCAGATTTCGAAGATGCCTGTATACTTCCCAATCGGCTATAGTTCTTGAATGACGATATATCGACCATCAGTCCCTTTCCCTAAAGAGACTGATGAGTTCAGAATTGATCCAAAGGAGATGTTGACCTTTGACCTTAACCGTTCTCACAGGTGCATGTTTGTTCATGACATCAGTGAACTCTTTATGCAGAAAATCCCAAGCATCTTGTACAAAAGGTATTAGTTGAAATCTGTCCCAATTAAGGGCAACAACATCATTAATAAATAAATCAACATTCCATTTTTTATATTGTCTGATTTTGACTAGTTTTGGAGGCAGTTTAATTAGTTCGATTTTCCATATGCAATAAACAATTGAATGATCGCTGAAGCAATCCGACATGACACCAGCTTTTAAGATTCTGTCAGGGTGTGACACCAGTATCCAGTCAAGCAGAGATTGGGTTCTAAGAGTGAAAACGAGTTGGCTCATTAATTAGCTGTTTAACATTGAGACTACTGAAAAGTTTTTTCTCTCTATAAGATGATTTATCCAACCAATTTTTGTTGAAATCACCAAGCAAGATTATTTCATTTCCGCAGGAAATGGAGTTGATAGTGTCGATGATGTGGTTAAAAGACTCTGCAGGTGAAGAAGGTGGCCTATAGATGCTACCAATAGTTAAACATTTATTTTCATAAAAAATGATTTTAAGAAAAATGCATTAAAAAATGTAGAGGCTGTATAGAAGTAGCAATTAGCTCAGTCACAAGGTCAGAGGAAACATAAATAGCCACACCTCCACCCCTGCTGCATCTATCAGATCTGTAAAGCAAATAATTTGTGATTTGTAGTTCACTATCGGAAATGTTACTATTAAGCCAAGTTTCAGAGAGTGTGATGATTTTAGGTTTATGTAGGACAACCCATGTCCGAAGTAAATTAATTTTGGGCAATAGACTCCTGATATTCAAATGAATGATTTGTATACCCTTTCATTCATCCAGTCTGGAAATAATAACAAATAATGTTCCTGTCACTTGTTACGCATAAATGTGATTCATGATTGTAAAGATTGCTAGATTCAACCATTAATGTAAAACAGACATACAAAACATTCAAACACAAAAAGAAAAAGACAGAAAAACACAAAACAACCATTAAGAAGGCCCAGCAGCCCTGGACACCAAATACCAATAAAGTAATAGGAGAAACCAAACAACCTTTCAATAAAATCTGAAGCAGTGATTCCACATTTTAGAGTTTCACTAATGAGTCCTCTTATGGCGCGTTTCCACTACAGCGCGCAGCCCGGTTTAAGAGGGCTGTGACGTCAGCGGCCCGTTTGTGGTTGCGTTTCCACTTGGCCTAGTACCGGCCGGCTGGTCCTAATTCTCAGTTTTTCTGGCCTCATAAAATCGTGGGGCCAGGGCCAAAGACAACCAGGCTGTGTTTGTGACGTCAACGCTCTCGGCTGCTGATTGGTCGGAGAGAATCGTCACAATCTGCGCGCGAGATAATCCATTTTTACAAACAGCATTTTTGTTAACGGAGGAGCTACAACAATGGCAAAGAAAAGCACACCATGGTCGGTCGAGGAAGTGACGACGTCCATTATATTGCAGATGATAAGGTCCAGCGGGTGCTCGACGGGACAACTCGCAATATCAAAGTCTTTCAGGAGGTCTCTACACAGACACTGGACTCTCCAACGGCGTTACTGGAGTCTGCATGGTACGTTTTTGCTAACGCTGTGTTATTTGCTTGAAAGCTTTGTGTCCCTGCTTTGTGTCCCTGCTTTTGTGTCCCTATCTGTTTTAAAGCTCACTTCTAACAAATAAGTCTATTTTATCCTTACATTTATGTTCGACAACCCCGATGGAGCCCCGAAGGCTAGCTAGGCAGATAGCATTAGCGAGAGCTATTGTTTGCTAACACCATATGTGCCATTGTTTACGTTCAGTTTGTCTTTTCTATAGTTGTTGTTGCTATTTATAGTATTGTGCTGCAGTAGTTTGTGGAATTTACAAGTCATGTTTCTGTTCTAGATGATTACATTGGGACTAGCGAGGAGGAACAGTTCCGAACAACGTCCTCTGCATCAACAGCACAAACCGAGGAGGAGACGATCTGGCCCTGCAGGAACGGCAACTGGCCCAGCAGAATCAATGCCATGTCTTATCTTATTGCTTGTTGATAAATAATTGCACCCACCAGCGATCGCACAGAAAGATGGCATCATCTAGGCGTCCCTCTGCAGTCAGAAATATCATAAACACCATCGTCCACAAAGCACTGTACAGGGGTTTATGGATTTAAGAGAATACTTATCACAGTGAAACCTTTATCATCTGTTGCAATTAAAGCAAATAAGAGAATAAATACTTGGTTAAATAATACATTTAACTCTTTAAGCAGGACAAACTCTGCATACTCTGTTTGAAATTGAGTTGTGCTAGCTTGATGTCCTCCTCTAAAACATAACATTACATAATGTGGTATTAAGAATACATGATAAATACATGTAGAAAATTACTCACAGTGTAATACCCCTCGTTGTGCTAGACTCAAACACATTGCTTATATATTTCAAAGAGAAGAGAACAAAAGAAAACAACCTATACAAAGAGAGCGGTGCACAGCGCTTAATATTTACTTGCACTATATTTCTGTTTGATCTGGGTTATTTTGTTGCAACTGTTGGAGGAGCCTGTGACCTAAGATGTTCATTGTCATAACTACACTAGCTTGGTTCGTATGACAAAATAAAAAACCTTGAACCTTGAGGCTGTGTCTTTCAGACAAACCATCATAATCATATTATTTTATGCTGTGGATCTTTAGCCTCCATCCATGTTAACAATTTTTTACACTTGCATTATGAATATAGTTCTGTTGTGTTTTACACTTTTTGTATTTATGTTTATAGTTTGCTTTGATATTTGCTTAATTTATTAGATTATTATTATGGGGGCAGTACTGGTGCTTGAAATTCAATAATTTACTAAATAGTCAATTCTGATAACATTTTTTTGGTTTAAATATTTGACAAACACATGTATGTGAAAAAGAAAGATGTATTTATGGTTCAATACAATGACAATGAATATTTAGGTATTACACGTAGGAGGTTTATCCGTCAGCATCCTGAAGTTCTCCCACCCACTGATGTGTGTGAAAGATGGAAACAATCACATTCCACCACGTCGGTAGCTCGGTCGGTAACTTCTGAAATACACAAACAAAAGCAATACATATTTTAATACGTAAGAAGTGGTAGCTACAATTAATTAAATACTTGAAATACTTTGGTCGTATAGGGAGAGTGAGCCTAAACACATTGCTAGTTAGCGAACGTTAGCTTACCAAGTAGCATTGTAGTTAGTAGTGATTCGAGTCGTCCTGTAGTCTCTGCGGCGTAGGAGGACTGCCCGAACTCCTCGCGTCAGCTTCTTCTATACCTCGTCTTGCTATACGTCGCCTCTTTCGAAACAACTCTCGTCTATTTCTTGTGATAATAAACCACACAGCAAAAAACAAGCAAACGATCGCTTTCACATCTCCATTGTTGTGTCGCATTGAAGATGACGTCACGGCAGTTTTAAGCAGCGTCGCTCCGCCTACACTGTTACTATAGATACTGACCCGGTTCCTAAACTGTAATGGAAACGCGCCACAAAGTGAGCTGGTCCTAACGAGGCCGGGCGCGGCCAAAGGAGGCCGAGCGGGGCCGAGCGAGGCTGTGTAGTGGAAACGCGGCATTATACTAATGGAACATACAGTAATGCATGACATCTATGGACCTCTGTTGGTGACATTAAGTACTGCAACCATGTTCACATCTAAGCTTACATTACATTACATGTTACTTTTTATCCAAAGCGACTCACATACATTCAATACTGTGGACAATCCCCACAGGAGCAATTTGCGGTAAAGTGTCTTGCCCAGGGACACAACGACATGCTGACTGCAGTGGTACTCAAACTTGCTATCCCCTGATTCAAAGTTCAGCGCACTAAGTTCAGCGCACTATTCCACTGAGCCACATTCTCCCCCTTACTGTACACCGAGTTTCCAGTTCATTCCCTATGAAATTTCATTTGACTGCTTTGTAGAAAGTTACAATCAGTGTTGAATTTTAAATATGTATTACATTGCAATATACTGCATTAAAATGTATTGTTCAAATAATTAGTTCTCTATAGTAACTGACTACATGCCTATTGATCACCATAATTTAGTTGAATCATACACTAAACATGACATGCTCAAAAAGGTTGAATATATTGTACAGTTGTTTTGGATTTCATTACTGTCACCACTTGTTTCCAACATTGGGGTCGTGACCCTCACTAGGGGTCGCCAGAGCTTTACTGGGGGTCGCAAGGCCTTCTTGATTGTAATGGGTGTAAGTCTTTTTTTTATTATAACGTTTGCCTATACCTCAGAATTTGATCAATTTCTCTAAAAACATTTAGATACAATAACTGAAAAAATGAACTTCTGAAAAGCGGTGTCTAGCATTTAAAAACTATGCTGTTAATAGATCAAAGGCCAAGCGTCAGGAACAAGACAAATATTGAATTCATCAAAAAAAAGCCTATAAGGGTTGTACGATTCTTAAAAAAATAAAATCTGTTAGGAAATTCTCACAGTAAATGATGTGCTCCAAAATCAATCCATTTACTCAAATGTTCTGCAGTTCGGAGTTCCCCAGTGTTATGTTGATTCTAGCAGATCCACCTAAACATAATACTTATCACAGCAGGTAAACATAGCACTGAGGTACATTTTGGCACGAGTTTATGGACTCCTGAACTTCACACCCACATGACATTCTTGATAATGCCATTCAGAAACCACAGGCATTAATCTGCTGCTACATCAGACTCCCCTCCTGGGGTTATACTTTCCATCAGATGTTGGCATGGCATGGCTGCAGGTATTTATATCCCATTCAGCTGCAACTGCACCAGTGATGTCAAACCCAGACAATGTTGGTTGATAAGATCTGGCTCACACCTGACGTCAAAGTCCATCCCAGAGGTGTTGGATTGGGTTAAGGTCAGAGCTCTGTGCTTGCCTAGCCAAGTTCTTCCACACCAAGTGGAAAAACGATTTTCTTCTTGGGCGTGGATTTGTGCACACGGACAATTTCATGTTGGGTCCCAAACTGTTGCCATAAAAGTTGGAAGAACCACCTCACCATGAATAACAGCTTTAAACCCCAATATACGAAAAGCATGTAAATGGTGGTTCCTACGTATTTAGATTTAGGGAAACACGTTGGAGAGGAAGGCTATGATCAATTTTCTTAAACTGAATGTAATTTATTAGGAAAATTAAGTCTACCAAACTGGAGATACAGTAAGAGATTTAGTGGGAATAATACAGGCACCAGATTTAAACAAGGAAGGAACATGTATTATTATTTAGCTGTTAGCTTTGATCAGTTTAGCTATTTCAGGGTTCACCCTTTTTCTCATAAATAATCTCAGTTCTCTCTTGTAACGTTGGGATTGGTGGTCTAACTGATGCCTGTTTGGGATCGACACTGACGGCCTTCATACAGTACGACAGACACACATTCACTGCCACTAATATTTTATATTTTACTGCTGTGCGTCACAAAAAAGACAGCAGGAGACAAACCTCCATGCTGTCAATGTAGCTATGGATTCTAATCGAACCATTTCAATTAATTTATTCTTCATTATGTGCCATATGATACACCATAGAAGGCACTATGTAAGGGCAAATTCTGCTTGCATGCAGTATTGCATCAATGTCTTAATAACAAGTGAATCCGCTCACATTCATGCATTATTTTGACAGCCCTAGGGGGAAAAAGCTTCCATCCTGAAGACAGCACCTAAGAGGACAACATAAAATAACTGTCGTTATGAAACACTATACACAACATAGAAAGATTTGCAATCGACATTTCATCTGAAAAATAAATCAAGTCAGTGGTATTGATGAGTTAACCTACCAGTCTGCAGCTTTCCTCTAAAGAGATGCACTGAGAAATGTAACACTCATAACAGTGTCTGTGAGCCGGGTGAACGGAGAGGGAGGAGGGAGAGGAAGTGAGTCGTATCGTGTTAATGTTTGGTTGTAGCTGTTGGGAGGTTGGTGTGATGTCGAGAGCGCCCTTTTGACCGACCTTTTGGAAGCGGGCAGATCAGCGTGTGGGAGAACACACAGTGTAATTTTAGCTTGTGGTTTGTGAGTTCAGGATCAGCAGCATTTATTGTGTTTTTTCCCGAAACAAATAACCCCTCTGTAGTTGGGGTCACACTGAGCCTGCTGGTTGCTTTATACAAACTAAAACAGTGAGCAGAATCTTCTAGACCTGGAGTATGTCACCCTGCTCCTCCAGCTGCGTTGCATCCAAAGAAGTCGATAAGGCGAGAACAGGACTCTGAGGACAATTGAGAACGTGATTATACGTTGCTGGAATAAATGTGTAATGAGGCAGATAAACTCAGTGACAAATCACTGGCCCAAAGAAAATGAAAGCCATGTGAGGCCGCCTGTCGCTTTATTCTTACGGAGTGTTTGTGCCGCCTGTCCTCACTCAGACTGCATGTTGAGAGGAGGTTGTGTGGCTCAGGTTCTATTTAGCGACATCTAGAAGCTGCTTGACATCCTGCCCGATTCATTGTCTTCATTAAAGCTTTCATTATTTTTATCATTATTGTCATTTGGATTGTCTGCACAGTAATTTGACTATTTGTCGGTATTGTCAAAAGTGACGCCAAAACATCTCCATTGCTCCTGTTGGCTGGCTGCAGTGTCGATCATAGACCCCGCCCTCTTCCAAAAACTGTGCGATCAAGCAAAATATGGTTTCTATCATTCTAGACAGTTGTTATCCCACTGATACATGTTCAAAGTCAGTTTAGAGTAAAGTTGTTATATATATAATACATATAATGGCACTGTTCTAGCGTTAAACACTGAAGAAAGAACATGTCACTTTTGTTACACGGCTGAAATAGAGGGGTATGAGGCATGGCTACAATGGGTGCTCTGTTGGTATTTTGAGCAAAACAATATAAAACAAAACAAAATAGAGCATGTGACAATTTAATCAATTATGTATTTATTTAAATATTATGGTCAGTTGTTGTGTCTTTCTGGCCAAACAGCTGCTGTGAGGCTAACGTAGCAGCTTGGCCACATTGGCAACAACCCTCTGTACATGATGTCAATCTGGTAGCTTCTTTATGTAGGATATTTACCTTTGTAAAGTCACCTTTGTGCAGTAGAAGAAGGAGAAGATGCGTCATCAATCTATACATCTAATCATCAATACAATTCATAATGGTCTTGTTTCCAGTTGCCATTTGACAAAGGCATAACAATCAAATGTCATATAAGGTTTCAGCAAAGATCTTCTAATAAAATCCACTGCAATCCAGGCTATAAAATGTTTTGGCTTGTAATGATTGTGTTTCTGTAAATACACTAAGAATGGTGTCAATGTGCTGCTTTATTAAAGGAATAATTTGCATTTCACAATTGTCACAATATCTCGTATTATTGCTGTAAAAAAGATCATTACAGCTCCCCAACTAAGGAGTTACATGCCATATCAAGCTTTTTTAACTTGGAAAGAAAGCAAATACACACTCTGTTTAAGTCTTTGTAACTAAACTTGACACTCTTCTTATTAACTAATTAATCACAATTTATCAAAAGTTACATTTCCTGATACAACATATAAAACTGTTGTCCAATCTATAATCACTTATAATGAACATATTTATGATATGTTTAATCCCTAAAAACTTTGAAGAAACTGATAATATTCTTTCAGCTGCACACGGAAAAAACTGAAATGTTGAAAAATCATTCTGGTGTACACTTGATAACATTACACTAATTGCAATGTATCTCCTGATGCCAATGAAGAAAAAAAAAATGTAATGTTGTGCAATCAATCAAATAGTATTCCCATCATTGATGTTTAATCATAAGACGTGTGGATATTGTCAGGCGTGAAGCTCATACATGTGTAATTGAAAAGCAAAAATAAATTAGGAGACATGGAGGGGAAGTAATTTAAACAGAAAATCCATCAGTGTATTTAATATCATTGAGAGACCAAAGGATACAGTGAGTGACGCCTGTCACTGAGGGGGACATTTGATCCCACTGGCTGATTAACAGAACACATGACAGTGGAAGATAATAAAGTACGAGTAATATATACAGCATAACGAATGTCTAAAAAGCGCACGTTGCCTTGTCCCTCAGATTTAAGATCAAGATAAACTTCAGTCAGTGGAGAAGCCTTTGCTCTCACTCACCATGTTGTCTTTACTTCTGAGTCTACAGGGAGCTATAGCAGTCTGAATACTAAACCTGCTTCTTTCTGTTCCTTTAATCCTATTGTTTTATGTCGTTTACAAGGCACATTATATATGATTCAGTCCTACTCTCACATATGGAAAAAGACATCCCCATAAAACATCATCCTTTGTTGTTAACATTTAAGATACATATATACTTTATTGATCCCAAATTGGGACATGTTTTGGTTGCAGCAGCATGTAAAACAAAGTATTGCATATAATAAGAAATAAGAAAGAGTAGAAAAAAAACAATTATACAATATAAATATATATTAATATAAACATTATATCTCAAATAGAAGATAAAACAGAAGAGTGAGAACAAATATGTAGACTATCTGACAAATAAAACACTATTGAAGGGCATATTAAATTAGATATCGTTCCTAATGAGTTTTTTTAGTGTTCTGGTGTCAATGGCTCTGATGCTGCCCCCCCCCCAAGCAGACCACAACAAAGAAGAGTGCAGAGATTTCCAACATCTTGCTGCACATGTTGAAGGATCTCAGCTTCCTCAGAAAATAGTGTCTGCTCATCCCCTTCTTGTTCACAGCGTTAGTGTTGATCCTCCGGTTCAGTCCGTTGTCTAAGTATACTCCCAGGTCCTTGTAGTCCCCCACAACCGCCACATCCTCTCCCAGAATGCACAGGGGCTGTGGAGACGATGATTTATGCAGTCCAACTCCAATCTTTCTTTTTGTGTAGATGCTATGTGAATGAATACTATACCTCGTGTTACATTGAATTCTTAAAGAAAATGTAATTTTTCCAGCATTTCTCTATGTCGAAAGGAGAACCATGAAATGGGTAAAAGCAAATGGAGGTCGAAGGAAGCATGAGACCTTAGTGGAGTTGTAAATAGTAGGGTTTAATCAAAAACTATCAAAACGTAATACCTAAATGATTAAACTGCATGAGCTGTGTCAGAGTTTGTTAATGTTTTGATCGCTATTGTTACGTTTTTCTCCCTTCACCCTGGAGGAATGCAATACAAAAACGAAGTATTCAAGGTAAAACTCTGCGAGTAAATTATAAACTGTATAAATGGCAATTTTTTTTGGTATTAATTTGAGTCTTTTCTCCTTTTACTGGTATGGCAATCATATGTTGTGAGGAGCAAGCACAAAAGGACAGGACCTTCCTCCTCGCTGCATTCGCCAGCTCTTTAAAAAAGGCTGTACAATAGTGATTGCTTAAAGGGGACCTATCATGCAAAATGCACTTTTGTACGTCTTTTATACATGAATATGTGTCCCCGGTGTTCCAGGGAACTCACCAAGTGTCAGAAAACACAACCCTCTCTATTTTCCTCCATACCCAAATCACTAAAAACGGGGCTGCAATGGATCTGATACAGACTGATCCAGATTTGAACATTTCTCTGACGTCAGGACGGAGGAGCTGACCTATCAGGGGAATGAGAGGTTGCCGTGGCATGGTAACAGCATGGTAACACAACGCTCGTAACTCGGCCCCCTCCTTTGCAGGGGGGCGTGGTCAGCTGCAGCGCATGCAAAATAGAGCGAAATGAGGCATGGCTAAAATGCATGATCTGTTTGGTATTTTGAAAAAGAAAACGTATAAATATACCTTATATAGGTATGGCCCTACAATATATTATTCAAATATAGCATGATAGGTCCACTTTAAGTTTGTGATACATTCATTCATGGTGTGATTCATGAAGAATGGTGTGTTTCTCTCCCCCGCTGAGTGGAAAGTAGAAGCCCATATTGGGCTTATATGAGGTGTTCAGGGCCAATGACGCAAATGCCGTTAAGGTGATGCTATTTGTGTGAGATATTAGCTTCTCGATGATTATGTTTTCCCCCCCTACTTCTCAGGTGAATGAGATTTACCACGACGAGTCGCTGGGAGTCCACATCAACGTGGTGCTGGTGAGGATGATCATGCTGGGGTACGCCAAGGTGAGGCTCACACTCCGTTTATGTTGATTTGCACCAAGAATGTAAAGCATGGTGAGGGCAATATGATTTGTATGCGAGAGAAGTTTTACTGTAGCTCAGAGACAAAACATGTTCCTCCTCACTGCATTGAGTTTGATCACATCACACAGAAGCTGTAGTCTCAGTCTTCATAACAGGGCTGCAACTACTGAGTTTCTTTTTTCATTCCACCCAGTGATTGTTTTAAAAAAGAAACTGTCATCACAATATTTTGTATTTGTATAGCCAAAGGTATTCTGCTCTCACTATGCAGCACAGAGCCACCACACTTCAAATTAGTTTGAGTGTAGTAGTTCCATCTATCCTTTCTGAGATTAATAGGCCTCAAAAGTATTGTAGTTTAAGTGCAGTACTGCATAAAACACAATGACTTCAATACACCCAGGTGTTTTCTTAAAGAGAAATTATGCTTGTTTGGTTTTTACCTTCCCTGCAGTGTGATATATATGTTTTTGTGCATATAAAGGGTGTGTAAATGCTAAAATCCCAAAGTTCCCTCAAGAGGGAGTTTCTCTCCCACACGCTCTCCCCCATGCAAACGCCTCCATTGGACTCTTGGTTTACAGCATGGTAAAGGACAGATACACACATGTCTCTTGTCTGCTACAGAACTAATAAATACAGAGGCATAGTCAATTAGCAAAAATGATCCCTTTGATGTCGATTAACTTGATTGATCTTTTTAAGACCAGTTATGAGAATAAACATATAGATATGGATTCTTTGTTTGCACAAATCACCCTAAACGTTGGCCAACAAGTTCCAGAAGCCCTTAACATATACATTATTTATGATTCATTTGTAGAAGTTGTTGCTACAGGTCAGCAAAATGCCCCATCCTACCTCCCCACTCTCTGTCCACAACAATGTGTTGTGTTTTCTGCGAGGAAACAAAAGCTTTGAGCCAGAGGTGAAGCATCAACCCATCATCTCTGGCTGTTAGAGCAAACAGTAAGCAAAAGAAAAGCACACAGTGCCTCAGTGGGATTAAAGGCTAACGTTTCATCCCAGGAGAACAAAAACAAAAACAAAACTTTGGCAAAAGCCATGAATTGTCTATTTTTTGTTATCTATTTTCAATTATTTAGTGCTCTAAAGTCTCTGGTCTGCTATTAATAATCTGCTGTCCTGTGCAACATCACAGTGATACCAATTACAAACAAATGTTTCATAGTTTTGTGAGCATGGATGCTTTTTGTTCTCGCTCTGTTATCTATTTTGTATAATTGCCTCAGAGAGGTGGTTATTTCTAGTGACACATCCAAAGCCATTATTATTGTAGCATAGATTATAAATAGTGAATAATACTGCCGGCTTTCTTTTACACATACTCTAAAAATACATTATTTATGATCAACTGGCCTTTTTACCATATGGCGGATGAGAGCAAATTACCTTTTGCTTTCCACTTTCATTATCACCCCAGAGCCCACATCTAAAATATGTTTACACTGAATGCTATGCTTTCCCGATCGGATTACCAATCTATACAGTTTTGTGCTGCTGCCAGAATACTAACATGTTCATTTACACGGTTACAAGGTTCATCGGTAAGCATTTCAATCTCTTTCTCGCTCTTTCCTGTCAGTCCATCAGCCTCATTGAAAGAGGAAACCCATCGCGGAGCCTGGAGAATGTGTGCCGCTGGGCCTTTGTGCAGCAGAAAAGTGACCTTGATCATGCCGA
Organism: Trematomus bernacchii; assembly: GCF_902827165.1. Taxonomy (NCBI): domain Eukaryota; kingdom Metazoa; phylum Chordata; class Actinopteri; order Perciformes; family Nototheniidae; genus Trematomus; species Trematomus bernacchii. The sequence continues at coordinate 17,332,577 of NW_022988043.1, forward strand.
GCACCACGACCACGCAATTTTCCTCACTCGCCAAGGCTTCGGCCCCACGGGGATGCAGGGTAAGGAGCCTGGATGACACAGTAACATTCAAATAAGCCATTTTGCCCTGTACACTGTTACCAATTTAAACACAGCTACAGAAGGTTACCCATGAAATACACACACACACAACATCAACCTGTAAAATGTGTTCTGTGGTTTATTCTGACATGAGTCACACTTATACTGCCCTTCGATTTAATTTTAAGGGATACAGACTGATTTTAAAAGGTATACATTATTTTTGCTAAAGTATTTTTGCAATTTTAACAAACCATTTTGATGAAAGTTCAAGATCAGATTCAGTCTGATTACATTTTAAATGCAGTTGACATGCCCCACTGACTCAAATAAAAAGGTCCGGGCTCTCGTTTGAAAAAGCATTGCACAATCAGAAAGCCAATTTCTCAGTATCAAGTGCAAATGGTACGGTATGACCAACCAGCCGCAGCATCGTTGATTTGGTGCTTAAACATATTTTAAATACTTGCGAATCACAATGGTAAGGCTGGTGGCAATTTCAACTGTCTGCCAGATATTGACATCCCCCCCACCACCACCTAAAAGCAGCCAAACAGAAACAGTGAGGGCAACTAACTGTCCCAATCAATACCATTAAAGGCCCATTAAACTAGAATTAAGTCACTTGCACTGCCCCTATGAACACTGGTTGCATTTTTTTCTCCAATTGGAAGCAAACTATGTATGCTTTGTTTTAGGCAGTGGTGGAAAAGGTATTCAGATCATTTACTTGAGTCAAAGTACTGATTCCATTCAACTGCAAGTAAAAGTACTGCATTGAGTATTGTACTTAAGTAAAACTGTTTGAGTCTGATTCGGAAAATGTACTAAAATAATTAGGAGTAAAAGTACACATTGCAGAAAAAAACGATTAAAATAAGTATTTTAATATATTTTGTATTTTGATCTCACTCATTAAACTCAAATAAATCTGTTTTATGTGATCCGTATCTCTTATAGCTGGTACACAAATAACCGATCCATTCATTACTTGTATCAGTCCCACCTTCTTAGTAACTATCATATCAGGTGTTGGTTTGCAAATGCTTTTAAATGTTGACGTCACTAGCAGCTGCCAGAGTCTCTAAACCTTTGAGATGACAGGTCATTAAAGCGTTTTAATATATATAAAAGTTACCTGTGAGTTCATGACCCTCACTTTACAAAGTAGACGTACATTTGAAGTGGTGTACACAAAATAATAAAGGAACATGCGACCGAAATAATCTTTAATTGGGTTTTGGCCCAAAAAAACACATGTGGTTACATGCCTCCAGCTTGACAAGGCATAAAATAGATATCAACAGTCGCTGTGATGCAGCTGAGGCTAAAGTGCACAGGGATATGTTATACAGTGTCATGCTCTACCTGCAGCCTCTTTATTTAGGGATGACCTGGTAGATTAGTACCATGTTTTTTTTCCTTTTGAAGCAGATAGACCTACAGTGCCACTAAAGTAAGGCACAGACCACTATCTGCTATCCAAAGCGGTCTGGAAAATTACATTATGGAAGCAAAAGTGTGTGTGTGTTTGAGATTATGTAGTTGTTTTCTTATATAACGTTAAAAGTTATATCGACTGATGTAAACACGTAAAAGCAAATCCAAGAAAAACTGTGATATTCATTCATGCTACACTAATACAAATATTTAAAGGTCACCTATTATGCAAAATACACTTTTTCATGTATTTTATACATAAACATGTGTCCCCTCTGTGTAAAGAGATTCTGGAAATGTAAGAAAAAAGGATTTGCTCACTTTTTGTCATGATCCATTTATATAAAAACCTGTCTGAATATGAGCTGATCAGACTTTGGCCACTTGTGTAACCATTATCCAATAACCAACCAAGGTAACCCCCCCACCTTATCACCTGAATCTCCTCCTAGAGCACCATTGTGGTATTTTTAACCAAATATCTCTCAGATGGGCATGGGGAGTGGCACCTTATTTTCATCTAAAGCAGGGGTCTCCAACCTTTCTTCATCTGAGAGCTACTTTGACATTTTTTGGCCAAGAGCTACTTGCATCACATCGCTTACATTTATTCACATAGCACTCATCAGTTGAATTAAGCTACTTTTGTACACGTGTGAAATTGCAATACCCAAAGCTTATCAATAATCTTAACTTCACATCAAGGTCCAAGAAAACAACAATTTCTCACATATTATTATGGCCAACATAGTAAATACATCACTGAAAATTCACATAAATGTCCAAGAGAAAAAGACAATTTTTTCACTTCTTATTATGGCCCACATAGTAAATACATCACCTTAATCACCACCTTACAAGCATCTTATGGCACATGTGTAAAATAAGTGCATAGACTCTTTTTTACAGTCAGTGAGATGACTGGCACTGCATGGAGTCCACCATAGAGGTGTATGCTGGAGTGTACCCACTCAGGTTCACTCTAATTGGCAAGGCAAGTTTATTTATATAGCACCTTTCAACACAAGGCAATTCAAAGTGCTTTACAAAAATGAAAGACATTAAGAGCATTAAGAAACATATTATAAAATGATATCTAGAAACACTCATTTAAAGGTGGGGTAGGTAAGTTTGAGAAACCGGCTCGAGATACACTTTTTGTTATATTCCATGGAATGCTCTTAACGTCCCGATAGCAATGAATGTATTAAGTGCTTTGACAAAAAATCCATAAAGAAATGTCATCTGTGGAAGCCGTAGTACTGTAAAAAGCACGACCAATCATTTTAGCCGGCCCGGCTAAAATAACTGGATGGCCTACCTGCCTGTCAGCCTTCCATCTGTGCACAAACTTATCTCGTGCCCTCATTGGTCATGTGCGCGTTCGTGTGTGTTGGAGGAGGGGCTCTATAAGGAAGTGGCAGATTTTCTCCGGTTGTGTATTTTCAAATTCTAGCGATCTCGAGCCGGTTTCTCAAACTTACCTACCCTACCTTTAAAAGCAATGATATAAAATGACATTTAAAAACACTAATTTAAAAGCAAAGATAAAAAGCAAAGATAATAAAAGTTACAGTGCAGTTTAAGATATGCATATCTCAATTAAAAGCAGCGGCAAAAAGAAAAGTCTTCAGCCTGGATTTAAAAGTAGTAAGAGTTGCAGCGGACCTGCAGGTTTCTGGGAGTTTGTTCCAGATATTTGGAGCATAATAACTGAACGCTGCTTTACCATGTTTAGTTCTGACTCTGGGGACAGAAAGCTGACCAGTCCCAGAAGATCTGAGAGTTCTGGATGGTTCATAATTTAGCAGGAGGTCAGAAATGTATTTTGGGCCTAAACCATTCAATGCTTTATAAACCAGCAGCAGTATTTTGAAATCAATTCTTTGACACACAGGAAGCCAGTGTAAAGACTTCAGAACAGGAGTGATGTGATCCACTTTCTTAGTGTTGGTAAGGACTCGAGCAGCGGCGTTCTGAATCAGCTGCAGCTTTCTAATGGATATGTTAGTGAGACCTGTGAAGACACCATTACTGTAGTCGAGTCTACTGAAGATAACAGCATGGACAAGTTTTTCCAAATCCTGCTGTGACATTAGTCTTTTAATCCTAGATATGTTCTTTAGGTGATAGTAGGCTGATTTAGTAACTGTTTTAATGTGACTGTTGAAACTCAGGTCAGAGTCCATGACTACACCTAGATTTCTGGCTTTATCTGTTGTTTTGAACATTGCAGACTGAAGCTCAGCGTTAACTTTTATACGTTCTGCCTTGGCTCCAACAACTATTACCTCAGTTTTATCTTTGTTTAATTGGAGAAAGTTCTGACACATCCAGTCATTTATTCGTTCAATACACTTATGGCGCAGTTCCACTACAGCGCGGAGCTCGCTTTAAGCGTGCCGTGTCGTGCCGTACCCGTTTTTGGTTGCGCTTCCACTAGGCCTAGTTACGGCCCGGCCCGGCCCGGGGCCACTTTTTCACCTCTTTTCTGGCCCGACAAAATTGTGGTTCTATCGGGGCCAACAAACAGGGCTGAGTCGGGCTGAGTATGCTAAACTAGAGAGAGGAGCGCTGGCAAGAGGGCTCCAACTACAACAAGATGGACATATTTGACCGTGATTTAATTGTAATACACGTTTCAAAATGATGCCGAAGTAACAACATACTGATACCGGTTAGTAAAAACCATGAATTAATGCTTTGTCAAGTCTGCAGACAGACGGCAGGCGAAAAACCTTTTAAAATTCGTGTTTTTCTAGATGGAGATTGGCTAAGCTAACGCAGTATATGCCCCGACCGTCCACACTCACAACAACGGCCTATACAGACATAAATAAAGCAGCGACTGTATTCACCATGACACAGGCAGTCTGTGGTGTGTACTTGTTTAACTTTTGTCGAGTTTCTGAACATATATAAGGAGCTGTGAGCTCTGAGTGCTAACAGCTAACGGCTGTGTTGTGTTTTCTGGAGTTCTCATTGAAGATGACGTCACGGCTCCGCCTACACTGCGTTACTATAGTAACTACCCCAGTTCCTAAACTGTAATGGAAGCGCAGCATGAAGTGAGTCGGCCCTGTTAAGGCCCAACGCGGCCAAGCCGTACCGAGCCGTACCGAGCGTGGCCGAGGCCGACCGTGTAGTGGAAATGCGGCATTACTCAGTGTTTGAATTGGAGCATAGTCTCCTGGTGAAATGGTTATGTTAATTTGGGTGTCATCCGCATTGCTATGGTAACTTATTTTGTAGTTTTTCATTATCTGAGCCAGTGGTAGCATGTAGATGTTAAAGAGAAGAGGCCCCAAGATGGAGCCTTGAGGTACCCCACATGTCATATTTGTCAACTCAGATGTGTATTTACCTATAGAAACAAAGTTTTTTCTGTCCTTTAAGTAGGATTCAAACCAATTTAGAACTGTTGCCGAAAGTCCCACCCAGTTTTCCAGTCGGTCTAGTAATATGTTGTGGTCAACAGTGTCAAACGCAGCACTGAGATCTAATAATACTAACACTGAGGTTCTGCCACTGTCTGTGTTTAAGTGGATGTCATTGAAGACCTTTGCAAGAGCAGTCTCAGTGCTGTGGTTTGGACGAAAGCCTGACTGGAACACATCCAAACAGTTATTTAAATGCAAGTAATAAAAAAACTACTTTTTCAATGATTTTACCTAGAAATGGCAGGTTTGATATGGGCCTGTAATTGTTCATTACTGAAGCATCTAGATTATTCTTTTTTAAGAGTGGTTTAATGACTGCCGTTTTTAGGGCCTGTGGAAAAACACCTGAGTGAAGAGATGTGTTTACTATATGAAGTAGATCTGAGGCCATGCAAGGAAAAACATCTTTGAAAAATCCTGTTGGAATAATATCAAGGCAGCAGGAGGAGGATTTCAGAAGTTGAATAATGTCCTCTAGGTTTTTATCATTAATCTGATGGAATTGTGTCATGGTGTTTGAATTGATATTCGGTGGACACAGGGACAAAACATTTGCTGTACCTGATACAGAGGCACTGACTGCTTGTCTAATTTTCAGAATGTTGTCAGTGAAGAAGGAGGCAAATTCATTGCAGGCCCTGGTGGATAGAAATTCAGAGGCTGCTGACACTTGTCAGTGTTAGCCTGTCAACGGTAGCAAACAAGGCATGTGCGTTGTTTTTGGCAATTATGTCAGAGAAGAAAGACTGTCGTGCAATTTTCAATTCCAAATTATAAAAGCCAAGTCTCTCTTTATAGATTTCAAAATGAACCTGGAGATTTGTTTTTCGCCACCTGCGTTCAGCTTTTCGACACTCTCTTTTTTCACGGTCATGGCCTTTCTCCATGGAGATATGTTCTTGCCAGTCACTTCCTTTATCTTAGTTGGAGCAATGGCATCTATAACATTTTGAATTTTTGAATTAAAATAATCTACTAGCTCATTTACTGAGATGTTAGCAGGGGCAAGTGTGGAAGAAAAATTCTGAGTAAACATTTCCCTAGTATTTTCAGTTAAATATCGCTTTGTGGTTACCTCTTTTTGAACATTTTAGAACAGAAATAGAGCTCTCAAAGAAAACACAGGAATGATCAGAGAGTGCAACATCAGTCACCACAACCTTAGAGATATTCAGACCCTTTGAGATAATTAAGCCCAGAGTGTGCCCCTTATTGTGCGTGGGCTCCGTCACATGCTGAGTCAGTCCATAGTTATCAAGAACACAAAACAGTTCTTTAGCCCCTCTGTCCTGGGGGTTGTCAACATGGATGTTAAAATCACCAACAATGACTAGACGGTCAAAGTCAATACACACTATAGACCAGGGGTGGGCAAACTTTTTTGCTCGGGGGCCACTATGAGTTTTAAAATGTGTCAGACGGGCCGAGCCAGTAGCAGATCGGTGAACAAATATTTAGCTGTCCACTCCTCATTAAACACTCTGCACTCAATGTCGACTTTTCTTTTCTTTGGTCCACTCATTGTTACAAATGCAGGTTCAAAGGTGAATTAGATTCAAAGGTGAATTATTGCGTCATTGCGTCATCGTTTGCGTCATGACGTAACCATTTACGAGCCTTCTTATGACCCACACGGCGTTTTACTTCGCTGATTTTCTCTGCAACACCGCTCACAACAACATCAATAGAGGACTGCGTCGGATAGTTTTTAACCATACGAAGCCAGATTAAATTAAAGAACGACTTCTCCAACCTTATACTTTTCTCCAGAGTGCCGTGGTGCATTGTTTATTAATGTGTTTCAGCAGCATTTACCGAGCGCTGCTCGTCCACCGGAGTTTATTCACCGCTGTAAAGTATTCACTGTCTGACTGTCACACAAGCAGCTGATAAATATCCCCCATCCCCATCAGTGAATGTGTTTCAGTCTGAATTGACACTGTCTACAGGTGATGTTAGCACAGCAACCGAAGCTAATCAGACTATCTTGACTACTTGTTGCTATCATATTGTGGCATAAGCCGTTTTCTACACGCATATTTTACCGGCGTAGTTTTCATTATGATTTTACTTGTGATGGCCACATGTAGCCCATGTATTGATTCCATCTGATAGCTGCAATAATACAAAAAAAAAGGAAAACGTCTGCCTGCTCTTCACAATGGTCAATAACAGTGAACGGATGGTCATTAAAGTAAGGTAAAATAAAAAGAATCACAATAACTTGTATTTCGCTGTACTCGCCATGAACTGTTATTGCTCAGGTTAATCTCGACCTCCTCCAATGTAAGCATGACGTATTTGGTTCTTAGATCTTGCCGACTCCAGAAAAGGTAAATTGTGTCTAGAGTGCGCCATCTAGTGGGATCAACTGAAATACTGGGTATTGCAGGAAAAAGGCAAAATGAATGCGGTCTTTACTATCATTTGGACAATTTTGTATCAATATTCTGCGGGCCGGATTAAAAAGACCAAAGGGCCGTATATATGGCCCGTGTGCCTTAGTTTGCCCATGCCTGCTATAGACAGCAGTTCAGTAAAGTCATCAAAAAAGCTTGCACAGTATTTGGGTGGTCTATAGATATTTAGGAACAGAGCTCGAGAGGAGCATTTCAGCTGAAGGGCCATATATTTAAAAGAAGCAAAGTTCCCATAAGATGTCTTCCTGCATTGAATGGAATCATTGAAGAAAATAGCAACTCCACCTCCTTTCTTATGCATTCTTTCCTGACTTATAAAACTGAAGTTGGGAGGTGTTGATTCGATAAGAACTGCTGCACTGTTATTTTGTTCAATCCAAGTTTCCGTTAAAAACATAACATCCAGATTGTGCTCGGTGATAAAATCATTGATTAAAAACGTTTTTCCTGCCAAAGACCTGACATTTAATAAAGCTAGTTTAAGTTTGTTAAATACACTATCAGTCAGATTTTTTGTGACAAGCTGTGGCTGAATTTGATAAACTCACACAAACGTTTGAGCGCTTCCTGTTTCTAAGCTGATTCACCGCTCAATCTATTACCTATCAACACAGATATCGGCAAAGCTACCGGCAGGCAGGACCCCGGCTTGTCCTGGAAAGAGTTGAGAGTGCCATACGCCCTTGAGCCTGGACCCAGCATATATCAGTTAGAGTTTGCTGCGTTTTGTACACACACATTCTTATCAGGCTTCGGAGATCGCAGATGCTGTCTTGAAGAGGGGGGAAGTGGTTGACGTAGGCACGGTGATGAAGACGGGGGAGATGGTGCGCGTCTCTGCTTCGGTGATTGTGGTGGGCGTCGTTGAGGGGCGGGGGTAAAGGACATGCTGCCAATCCCGCGTATCGCCTTCATGCGGTCATTGATCTCCAGGAAGGACTTGGTGCCAACCCTCTGTATCTCCTTCATGTGGTCGAACTCCAGGAGGGTGGGCGAGGGTGAAAGGGTCAACGGAGAGTAGAGAGAGCTGGGGGACGAAGGAAGAGTATCCTCAAAGGTGATAGGGGGGGTGAAGGGCGGTGGAGACTCCTCCATTTGTGTCATAGGTCTCCCATAATCAAAACATTCCTCAGACGGGTGCAGTGATACTTCTTCAAGGTTTTCTGCACGATGTGTTGTGTCTTTCTCTTGTTTTGATTCCTCTTGTTGCTTGTCCTTGGCAGAGGGAACAGATTGATGACGCAGGCAGTTGAATATGTTAGAGATAAACAATTTCACTCCTGACTTGTTCAGGCAAACTCCATCTGCCTTAAAAAGAAGATGTCTGCGGTCCCAGAAAAAGTTAAAATTGTCAATAAAATTGACAGAATGGTCAGTACAGGCAGTTGAAAGCCACGTGTTCAGTGCAAACAATCTGCTGAATCTCTCCACTCCTCTTCTGACTGGCGGTAGAGGGCCACTGATGAACACCTCCGCATTTAGAGAGCTGACAGTTTCCAACAAGACATTTAAAGTCTTCTTTCAGCACTTCTGACTGTTGTTTCACAACATCATTTGTTCCAATGTGCAGTACCACATTTTTCACAGTCGGATGTTCAGCCCCAATATATAAGATCTTCTCAGCCAAGTCAGAGACCATATCCTTAGGAAAACAGAGTACTTTGGTGTTGTTCTTACTACACAGACTTTTTACATCTCTTACAGCAGAATCACCCACAATCAGAGTTTCAGGCCCAGTCGTTAGCTTTCCCTCTAGCCTTTTACTTTTGGAGTAGCTATTGGTCCTTACCCTGCTGTGTGAAGAGGACAGGTTATCCAGGTCATCAGAAAGAGATCTCCGGTTCTGGGTCAGCGGAGCGTATCTGTTCTGGATTGGCACAGTTGGTGGTTTAGGAGGATTGTTTGTAGTTCTCCCTTTAGCAGCTGTCCACGGCTGTTTCCTAGTATGAATAGGGGTTGAAGAGGTGCTCTTCCTGGGTGATAACAATGCAGGCCAGCCGGTCGCATCACAGATTTCAGAGCGCTGGGCTCTGCCTGTTATTCATCCTCCCAAATCCCATGGAAATGATTTACTCTTAGGCTTTGCACCCAGAGAGTTCCAGGGAGGACTACCACTTGTAGATTTATTACCCGGTACACAGCCCTCCTGTTCCTTGGAATCCTTGTAGCTGCTAACTAGCTGTGAGTTATCATGCCTTTGTTCATTCTTTTGCAACACTGGTAAAGTGGTGTCATTCCAACCTAGTCCATTCACTTCCACGTTAACTTCCAACCGTTGCATTTTCATTTCCAACACGGCCATCTTCTGTAGAGGTTTGTGGAAGTCATCTGTAGAGAACGGAGGCATTTTGCTGCTAACTAGCTTAAGCTAAATAGCATGCAGTACCAGGCTTTAGCTGTTGCTAGGCCACGCTACTATAAGACTGAGGTCGTCGTAAAAATATTGAAATATGGCTGAAACCCTCCATCTATTTATGAAGAATAACTGTCCCAGTGATAAGTTAATGTCCAGGAGCCGCCGCTCGAAGTTTTCCGAAAAGAAAAATAGGAAAATCAGCATAAAAAAGTAAGCAGAGTCTTGTTCTGTATTTAGATTTCATGACATTCATGTCAGAAAAATCTGCTTCACAAAAGTATGTAGAGCCAAATAAAGCAAACATTTTCAGTGCTGCTTGGTGAATGTTCTTATAGTTTTCAGGGTCTACGAGGCTCCAGAAATGTTGTGAGTTTTGCTGAGACTTAAAGCTGAACATGATTTTGGAGATTTATAACCTCCATCTCCATCTGCACAGGATTGACACTGAACAGTTCAGCCATCTTTTTCTTCTTCTTCCTCTTGACATTAAATTATAAACCATAATAAATCAATTGTATAGGTCTAGCCTCCCTATATCTGTGTGTGAAATTGTTCCATCCTCAAAAACAAAAAACTAATGCGTCTGCAGTCTCGCTGCAGCTTAGGTCTTCTGTTAAAAAAAGGACACTGAATGTCCTGAATGTGACATCACAAACATGACTTGAGTCTGAACACAGCAGACAACAGGAGTATTTACAACAGCATATAAAAACAAAAATACTGCTTGTGGGTGCACACTTACATTCTCTGTCTTACTGTTACATAAATCCCATGAATGTATGAGATTAAGTTAGCTTCATCATATCTCAATCAGTGATTTAAGTGAATAATAACGTTTCTATCAGGTTACTCTCAGCCTGTCACTCATTATTTTCAGGGAGGGGGCGGGGTTTGGAGGAACAGAGAGACGGTGATCGTGGAAGCTTTCCTCCTGCCTTCACAAACTTTACACAAGTATTTATCAACTGAAAATAGCAAGAGGACATTCATACTCTGCAATCCAAGACTTAATTACATCTACCAAAAACCTGACATGGTGCTAACGCGAGTATTTTTTAAAACATAAATCCATGTGTGTCTGAGCCGCAGCGACACGGACTGATTCAGGTGCATTTATTGTCGTCTGATTTTTTCTACACAGTCTGTGAACCGCGAGCTGCGAGCTACTGAAAAGCTTCCCGTGAGCTACCGGTAGCTTGTGATCGACGTGTTGGAGACCCCAGATCTAAAACAACAGACAGAGAATCAGCACTTTCGAAACAGGCCTGAAGCAGAGGGGATTATGGGATGCTACAATTATCTGTTTGCTATTTGGAGCCAAACACTTCAGAGACATGTTTTGTATATGTCTGAGACCTATAATATATTGATGAAAAACATTATAATATGGGACCTTTAACCTCTTAAGCCCTGAGCCTGTTTTTCAGGTCTCAGGCTCGAAAATGACATTCCCAGAACAAATGACCATATCTTCCCTTCTAAAAGGATTACATTTATAATCTTTTTTCTCAAAGTAATGATAAACCTGTGAGTTGGATGTAGAAGAGTCAGAATCAATATAGATGTTTTTTATTTTAAAGAAAATTCAGATTTTACATAGTAAAAAACTGTAAATTATAGTGTCCGTCCAAAACTTATTTTTTACTTATAGTGAAAACTACCCTTGGATGATGGGTTAGTAGACTAAAAGCTTTAGAAATCCAAAGTACAACATATAATAAGTACCCTGTATCAAGATTGATGCAAAACAAGTGACATTTGACCTTTTTAGAGAGATTTAGCCAAAAAACCCCACTTCTGGGGTCATTTGGGTGGATTTGACCTATCTCTGGCCCCCCTTGCTCGATTTTGATGAATGAAATCTCTTTATAACCGCTAGAGCCAATGGAATCGAGGGAAAGTTATATACACACCAAAACGTTAACAAATAAGGAGTGAGAGTGACCCGTTACCAAAACCGGAAGCTGCATACACTCTGGTGGCTACCATTAGCAGCTAACTTTTCCGCTCCAATTTTTACATAAAAAATTGAATTATGGATTATAAATAATGTTTTCAAAGGCACAGGTACATTATCAACCTATGGATCAACAGTTGTAGCATTTGTTTTTTTTCGTTTTAATGCCATTGAACACGTCTTTTGACCTAATTGACAGCTACGGTGAGACGATCTGCCGTAAAAGCTCCGTAAAGGTACGTGTTGTGATGTCTGTGTTTGCTTCCCCTGTCGCAAGTTCGGATCGCTCAGTGATGATACTATACCTAAATAATCAGTGGAGTCTCAGCTTTAATCGGCTATATTGTATGTGCAGCTACGATAAGTAATAAGGGTATCTTTATCTTGAATTATGTGCCGCAGTGCGTTAGAATTGTTTCGCTCAGGGGTCATTTAGACGCTTCTTATGAGACTTGTGTTTTGTTTTGGTAAAAATGGTTCATATCTTCAGTTAGCTGAGATTCTTCCCGTTAATCTGGTGCTACAAATTAATAGTTTCCTAAATGTTAAGAAGCCCTGAGACATTATCTCGAAAAAAAAAACGGTGGGAGGGGTCCAATGGGGGGACCGGCGTGCTTAAGAGGTAAATAAATACAGTTATTTTATCAATTCTGAATCATAGATGCTAGCAATCCTAATTTGTGTTTACCACCTCATGACAATGAAAAAATACAGTGGCTTTACAAGCTACCAGAGTGCCATTGTTTTGTGACGCCTTAGAAACTATTCCATGACAAACCTCCTCTCACTTCAAGCCTTTCTGTTGTCGTGATTAAGACCCCATTTACACGAGGACGAAACAGGTTGTATCTGCATAGTTTCTCTTGTATAGCCCTTTCATTTACACGAGGCCATAACAAAACGATAGAAACGGACCCCGCAAACGATAACGTGTCCCAAGGTGGATAGATCTGCATACGGAACGCTCTGGGGGGGTCTAACGGCTCCGTCTGTATGCCTCTATACGATCATTTTCTGAAAAAATAACGATAGCCCCGCCTCTCCCCACCTCTCCTGCTCACCCCCGCGTTTCGCCAACAACAACAACAATGGCGGATCACAGGGTTGCTGCTGTGCTCCAGACGCTACTGACCATGATACAGATGTTAGTGCAACAACTACGGTGCTTCTACGAAAACCACAAGCAACAAGTGGACATGGAGAACAACATAAACTACATGTTGCTAAATCCACCGCGGAGAACAACCAGAAGGGCGACCAGGAGAAAGTTTTGGGTAAGACCGGGCAGAACTAGCAGTTGATGGGACAATTTTGTCAATGGCGTTGTCGTGGATGATGAATGGAGGGAGAACTTCCGCATATCCAAAGCCTCTGTCGAAAAGAAAAGAAAACAACGAACATGAGGGCACCAATTGATCCACTGAGAAGGGTTGCGTTAGTACTTTATTACCTGAGCGACGAGGGAAGGCTACGGAAGACTGCTAACGCCTTCAGAGTTTCCCGCCCGGCTTTGTCCCTCATTATTAGCGAGACATGCAGAGCGATCTCCATCCACCTGGGTCCAAAATACATCAAGCTGCCTTTTACTGAGCCCGAGACCGCGGATCTGGTTGAGGGGTTCCATCGTGCACATCGCATGCCACAATGTTTAGGAGCAGTGGACGGAACCCACATCGAAATCAAGCAGCCATCTACCGACTCCACTAACTACATCAACAGGAAAGGCAAATATTCCCTTAATGTACAGGCTGTCTGTGATTACAAGTACCGATTCATGGATGTCGTGGTAAAGTGGCCTGGGAGTGTGCATGATGCACAGGTCTTTGCTAATTCAAAGCTAAACATGTACTTGAAAACTGGAAAGATCCCTGCTCTGAGAAAACAGATTGTGGACGAAGAGGAGGCCATACCAATTTATCTTCTTGGTGATCCTGCCTACCCGCTGCTGCTGTACCTGATGAAGGAATATGCATCCGGTGGCTCCACAGTTCAGGAACAGTACTTTGGGCTATCTTTGTGTAGATGTGATTGTCATTGAGTGTGCTTGTGGTCGCGTCAAGGCCAGATTTGCTGCACTTAGAAGGCCTATGGACATAAACATGGATGACCTGCCCCATGTAATTTACTCCTGCTTTGTCCTCCACAATTGTTGTGAGGCCAGTAAGGAGGCTGTGGATGATAACTCTGTGTTGGGAACAATTCAAGAGAGAGAGGAGAGTGCTTATGGCGTACATTGACCCTTAGGACTACATGAAAGACAGACTGTTATTTTTTTAGAAGGTTTTTATTAAGATCTGATAAACATTATTTGTTACATTCCCTGTCCTCACTGTGCAGCTCCTTCAGCGACAGGCTGCTGCAGCCCCGCTGTACAATATACATATACCTGGCTGCTAAATCCTAAGGACTGTTACAGGATATTTTGTATTATATCATACCTTTTTTGTAGTACTTTTTAATGCATGTAACATATGTAACACTAAGCAAATAAATATGTGATTCTCCAATGTTCAAAGTGTGAAATTAAAAATAAAATTGGCTGCAACCACTTCCAGACTTTCTTTGAACATAAAGTGCAACAAATGTGCAAACGCAGTATCATATATATATATATATTTATACTTTCCCATAAGGACCCAACGTGACACGGGTGTCACATGAATTTTAAATGTTCTGGAAAGTTCCTTTTACAGCTTTAGCCTTTATTGTATCTCAAGAAGTCCCTAAGTGACACACCCTGAACAGTCTGGTGGGTCATGGTCCAGGTCATGTGATTTTGTGTTCCCATAACAACATGTCCATGTGCCAGGCTAACACATGTGACCGAACTAGCTACATTTGAAGCTTGTTTTTTTGTTGCTAAAGGTAAAATTCAAGCCAATGCTTACATAACATGTCCTTTATTACATTTAACCTGTTGTGGTAACATTTCTTGATCAAATTGATATGAAACAAATGAGACAAACATTGCTGTGACACTGGTGTCACATCGGGACTTTAACCCTAAACTTTCACAGTAAACCCGGAGTGACATATATGCACAATCAGAAATATGATTATGATCTGCTCAGTTAATTTAGCTGATTCAATAATATTTATTTAATATATTCTTTATTCTTCAATTCAAAGAATGTTCAAACTAATTTAAACCAAAAAATCATCCTCATTAATAAAGTTATATATAAGTTGTTTTACCATTAAAGCCCAATGTGACATATATGTCACAGTTCACATATTTGACACTAGGGGGGTTACTTGGTGTGGTCTATTTAGTCTAAATTATGTTTACAAGGTGAAAAGGACTTACAGCCTCCCACACAGTGCAATAGATATCTCACTGACTGTAATGAGGGAGAAGGAAAGAGAGTGAGGAGAGTGCTTGCGGAGTACATTGACCCTTACATGAAAGACAAGACTGTTATTTTTTTGCAAGGTTTTTATTAAGAACATTATTTGTTGTAAGAGCTACAAGGTGTACACAGTAAAAAGAAATAAAACACCTTTGCTAGCTACAAAATAATCATACAAAATGTGATTCTCCAATGTTCAAAGTGTGGAGTTAAAAATAAAAATGTTTCCAGACTTCCTTTGAACATAAAGTGCAAAAAAACAAAAAACTGAAGCCCACTGCTTTATCAGTCCTCCTGAAACAGTGACTGCCTGAATGAAAAAGAAGAAGTTTGCTGTGGGGTGTCAGGGGTCATCGTTTGCGTGTGTGGTCAAGAGGGGTTTGCTCTGTGTAGAGGGGTTTGCTCTGTGTAGAGGGGTTTGCTCTGTGTAGAGGGGTTTGCTCTGTGTAGACGGGTGTAGAGGGGTTTGCTCTGTGTAGAGGGGTTTGCTCTGTGTAGAGGGGTTTGCTCTGTGTAGAGGGGTTTGCTCTGTGTAGAGGGGTTTGCTCTGTGTAGGCCAGTGTAGCCGGGTGTGGCCTTCTAGGCATGAATGGGGGGTCCTGGAAGTGTATATATCCACCGCTGCTACTGTGGGGGGGTGCATGCATTAATTCCCTGATCAGGGAAAGGCCACCCTGAATAGTGCTGTTAATGTTGTCCATGGTGGTATTCATCCGATCCATGCTGGCTGCGTTGTGGCTGGATGTTTGCTCCATTAGGTCCAACATCCTCTTTTTTATTTTGAGGTCTTCCTGCACTGCATGGTCAGCTGGAAGGTGTCTCTTCATGCGGTCACTTCTGTGGCCGTTCAGCTGCGCCTAGAATAAACCAGAGAATGTTTTTATTATTACACAATAGGACCATAGCCACCAGATAACATAAGACCAAAGGCATGTTGTGAAATAGCTCTCAATACATTTTACAAATACAACAGCTCTCAATACTTTCTAATTTTACAAAGCTTAAACAGGTTCAGTTTTTCTGTGGAAGGTACTGCATCATAGTATATAGCAAGTCCGTTAAGCTTGAAATCATGAACATACCTGGAGCAGATCCCTGCGATACCTTACGGCCCGTCCACACAGCAGCGTTAAAAAAATCTTTCAACGCTTCTGCCCATTCACTTTGAATGGGGTGACGTCACTCTGCCTCACTTTTCGCCGAACTGCATTGTGGGAAGCAAAGCGGAGATTTCCAGGCATCTCAGGCTTCAAAAGTTGAGCAATGTTCAACTTTTGAAGCTGAGGTGGAAGCATCAGCCAATCAAATCCCGTTTATGCAAATCTGACAGTACAAGCGCTAGCCAATCAAACCGCGGGAGAGACATACCGCAGGTCATTTCCTCATATTCCAAGAAATGGAGGAGAAATTAATTATAGCGGTAGGGAATCACCCGGTGCTTTATGACCAGTCCCTATTTACCTACCGGGATACAAACCGGAGCAGCCAGGCATGGAGGGAGGTGGCAGAGACAGTGGTAGGTTTTCGCCTGTTTGGGGAGTTTATATCCAGTTTACTTCGGGCTTTTTTGCTTTGTATGTCGGGGGCGGGAGATTCATGTGATTGGTTGTTGGTCGCGTTGCTCGCAAAAAATCCCCAAGCTTCAGATACGCCCACCTCCAAGATTTTTTTAACGCTGCTGTGTACCATTACAACCGCAGCAGTTGGCAGACTTCCGTTGGATTCACTCGACTCTGGCGAATCGTTGGAACGCTCCAAACTCAGGGAAGAACTTGGTCCGGGCGACGACTCTTCCAAGTCGAGCAAGTCCCTCGTCTCGATGCCGGAGCTATGGGGGCGCGTAGCAGGCGAGCCACCCCAGATCTCTTCACACAGCTCGAAGAACATGTACATAACACGTCCTTGGCCACTCCGACGCCCAAGGTCCACCGCTTGCCTGTACTACGAATTTGCTTTAGCTTCGCGGTAAGCTGGCCCTGTGTAATGGAGTTCTTGTCGTGAGGGAAATCCTTCTCTGTCGGGGTCCTCGGATACTGCGCCTGAAATAAGTCCCCTATCTCGCTATATTTTGGCTTGCAGGACTCCCAGTCAACATTCTCCTGTATTTTGGTAGTTTTGTAGTCTAGTGTGACATGTAGCAGAAGTCCTACCTCATCGTCAGTCCACGAAAATACCTCCTTTCTTGCGTGAATATCAGCCATCTTCTACCTTGTTTGTTTGTTTGTTTGTGCCTTACACATGCGGGGGATCTTATACTCGCTGCTTTTGGTGTATTTTGTGGCGGAAGTACAGCGCCAGTTACAGGCCCGGCATATGTACTACAGCGTGTCCAGCGCTTTCGAGCAGTCTTGCGTGGAAGTACAGCGCCAGTTCCAGGCCCGGCATATGTACTACAGCTTTTCCAGCGGTCTCGTGTGAATGGACACGTTAAATCAATCGAATGCATGTGAACGGAATACTTTTTTGAAAACGCATACGGTGCGTAAACGCAAACGTTCCCGTGTAAATGGGGTCTAAAGCTGCAGTTTTTGTGTTTAAAAACGTTTTGCCTTTGCACACATGGATACCGTATGCCACCTAGGGGCCTGGAGGCAAGCATTTTCATGGGCATGGTCCTTCTCATTTGACCTTTGATAGCACTGATTGTGGGGCAATGTTGGGAATTAGTAAGCAGCACAATTACATAAAAAATATGTTTTGATTTAGTATAGCACCTTTCACAGAAATAAAATTCACAAAGTGCTTCACAAGGAAAACAAAGTTCAAAATAAGACCACAGAAACATTAATACAATAAAAACATGTGCCAGAATTTAAGGTCAACATGAAAATAAAACACAGACAACGAAGAGTCCCAAAAGGAACAAACAGAAGAACATAACACATCACACACTTCTCAAGGAGATACAAAGGAACAATTAAAAAGATTGGTCTTCAGTAGTTTTTTTTAATGCTTCTACAGCGACAGCAGACCGAATGTCTACAGGAAGAGAGTCCCAAAGTATTGGAGCCACTACTTGAAAGGCACGTCACCTTTAGTTTTCAAACGATAATATGGGACAGCCAGTAGGCCCTGGTCTGAAGACCTAAGTGACCTACTGGCGAAGGTCACACACTGTATGTACTATGGTGCGTTTCCATGCAGGGCTTTATAGGTAATAACAAGAATGTCAAAGTGAGTTCTAAAACGGGTGGGGAGCCATGTAATGATCTTAGAATGGGTGTAATGTGAGTCATCCTGATGGACCTGCATGGTTAACAGCCTTGCAGCAGCAATCTGGACCATTTGTAGACGTTTCAGAGATGACTTGCTGAGACACGTGAAAATGGAGTTACACTAATCCAGCCGGGATGATATGAAAGCACCATTGATCATTTCAAGCTCCACTGGATGAACAAAACACAGACTGTAAAAACCAGCATCAGAATACTTCATTTATCCTCTGGGAAATTGGGTTTATGGACTGTTGCCAGAATAAACAGTATAAATTATGCTAAGGATACATTTCCTTTTTCTTTTTAAACTGGAGTGTGTCATAAAAGTGTTTATCAATACCACCCAGACCTACCCTTTATGATGATGACCTAATGTGATATAAAGATTACAGTGTCCTTTGTAAAGCACTCTCAAAAAACCCTTTCTTGGACCCAGAGTGGACGTGATATCAGAGCATAAAAAGTGCATAGTAGCTGTCACCGCTTCAGAGACACACGGTGAAGCTGCCTGCGTAATACATAATCAATGTATGCCTGCATAGTGTATAGTACTTTCCATATACCATGGACCAAACCTTTTATCTTTGTTCATTCTCACTTCACCAACGCCTTTGTTAAGAAAAATATCATCATAATCATTATTTTCTCTCCCCACTAGGAGTGGCACAGATAGAAAAAGGTCAGTGTGTGCTCATTTTTTTACGTGCAGCAACCAATCCATCAATTTCACATTGACAACTGGAGCAATAGTAATAGATGGAAAGATCAGCAGGTGACTCCTGCACGCTAAGGAAGCCAGCAGACAATATGATATATTGTGCTGTTCCCTGCAGGATAGCTCTGTAATTGAACTGAGTTCAAAGCTGCATTAAAACATTTTACCTACGGGATTAAAGCCTCTCAACGATTGATTGTTGCCGGCACTCACATCACAGTGTGTTGTTTGTTGATGCCTGCAATCTGTGTGTCTAGTGCCTCACAATTCTGAATTGTATATAGAGAACATCACCTGTTTTCACCTGTCGTGCCTTATGGGGCTTCTCCTTGCATTCAGATGAAATGTGCAATGCACATCCAATCGGCAAAGATGCTAACCTATGTAGAATATTCAAAGAGCCTTCAGATTTCATTTATATAGCCCAATATCACAAATTATACATGTGTGATATTGGGGGCGTTACAGTCTTTGAAGAACACAAAACCAGCTGTTGTTAGACCATTGCAGAGTTATCCCCAAAGAAAACCCCACAGTTAACGCGGAATGAATTCAATCAGAGGAACGATGCTTCTCCAAGGACAAACAGACTTTATATGTTACAGTTTGTTACTGAACAAACATCTTAATAAAATTGGAACACAGACAAAATGATGTTTGTATTTTTTGTATTTATTTATAGAAGGACCATGCATACAAAAACATTCATCTCCGCAAAGAGAAGAGATGCAATATGCCAGATTATAGCTAATAGCTAATTTCCATCTGTGGTCCTCAGGCAGGTTCATAACAATCAATAAACAAATAATAACATTGCATGATCTCTATCAGTCAAACCATTTTAAAACCTGATTTAAGTACAGCTCAATAAATTAATACATAGTACACTTGAAATACACTTACATATAATGTGATAATGTGAATATCAATAAAAAAGGAGGATCCAGGTCCTGCCAAAAAAAGCCAGAAGCATGATCCAGATGTATCATTTGATAATGAGAACCTGCAATGGAGACGGGTTAAATTGCCCAAACTAATGTTAATAATAATTCAGTCATCCAGCTCACCGGTTTCTTTGATATGTTTATTAGAAGCAGCATATAGTTTGAGTTTGGCATCTCGGCTCGTGCCTCATGACTCCATAGATTTACATAGAATATTGAGTGATGATTAGATATATATCCCCCCGAGCTTACAGGTGGATGCTGGGGTGGTGCTGGGGCGGGGGGGGCAGCAGTAGCATTAGCGAGGTAAAGGCAGGCAGATCTGGCAGCTTAAATAGAGCAGCAAGTTTAGCAGAATGTGTTTGGTTGGTTGTAAGAGAGACAAGGGCGTCACGTGTTAATGTATCATTGGTGCTCGAGATCACTGCCTGAACTAGTTTGCAGGCTTCGCCCCATTTATGAGGGCTCGACCTGTATTAACAATACATATTTTTGTATTCACGTAAAAAAATACTACAAATATATAAATATAGTGGATAAAAGAATAGATTGCTGAATTGATTTGTTTTAATGCCTATTTTCCAACCATTTGTTTTGCAGTTTGATGAAGGGGGATTTAATGATATATACTTTAGCTACCGTGTTTCGTCACCTACAAGCTGGGCTTTATTGGGAGGCGTAAGCCAAGAGCGGCTGCCTCTGTTGAAAATCAATCAAATATGACAATTCCCACACCGAGCAGCCTCGGTTATTCAGGACATAAAGACATGATTGTCTTCATGGCTTTTCGTAGGACTCCACTCGACAAGGGCTAAATTAATTCCATGCTGTCTGGGGGAAAAACATCTTCTCTGTTTATAAGTGCAGAGCCATCCTGTAAGCAAGCTGTCATTAAGCCTCTCTGTTTGAGTGTGACATGTTTTGAAATTGAACAATTTCCCCAGGCTGGAATAAACAAACAATTGACCAAACATCACCCCATGGACAGTGAGCAGATAATAAGAGTTTGATGGAAAGGTTGATGGTAAAGGTGGGATGGAAATACCAGTTCTGCCGTTCATAAATAGCAAATCTAATCCATCAAACAGAATAACAAACAACAGCTTTTCCCCTTGCTTTACTGCAGATCCGTTGTCATGGTAGTGCACCTACATTTCCTAAACCTGCAGTAGCTCTACTTACACACATTATGCAGGTAATTACCACTTTCGCTTCTTTCTTATCACACAATGGAGACGTCCTATTGAAAAAAACAAAAATGTTTTAGTCTTTGTCCGGCTCAAATCTTATTATTATGTCAGAAATACTTTCAAAAACTTCACAAAATGATATTCCTTTAGAAAGCACAACTGCATGATGAACAACCTAGTATGGATTGGGCTCGGCAACAATTTGTTGTGATAATTTATGTTTCAACGGAATCATATTGTGATAAAATCATACATCAAGACATCCGGATACACAATTGCGTCATCTAAATTGATGATAATAAGCACACATTAAATCAAAATTCTCAGAAAATCCAATTAAACCCACGTAAATCTAATTATATGGCTAACCTAACTACTCTGTATTTGCATGTACAGTAAACATGGTCAATGTATAGTTAGATTTAATTTCTTTAATTTCACTAGAAACAGTTCAATTTGCAATTATGTTCTACAGACATATTGCCCAGCCCTTTGTGTAGAGTTTCAAAGTCCCAAGTCATTTCAAATGTTAAGGCTTCGAGGGTCTACTCATTATTATTTTCTACACTTGCTTGGATGAATATAAAACTCCCCTAGCATGAGATGATCAAATGTCTTATCCTAAAAAGATTGAGGTCAGTGAAAAGACTTTGAATAGATAATCACAACGAAATAATTCAACTGTGGCTTAAGATAATGTAAGTAGGAAATGTCCAACAACTACCATAATATGCTGATATGTAAACCACTGGAGAAGCTTCATTTTGAGAAATGTATTAATTTATCACAAAATACATTCCCTTTCAGATGATGTGTCAATTTGGGGTCAACTTCAGCAGCCATAGAGCAGTGCTTTATTTTGAAATGTTCTGATTTGCATCTGGGTTGCTTTCCCCCCCCTCCCCCCGAGTTAAAACAATGTCTGATATACTCTTATTATATTTCTATAAATGTAAATGACATAACGGCGACATAACAAAGTTATCATCCACACATTTTACAATACATGTATTTTTATATATGTACTGGGATAGTTGTAATGTTCATTGTTAATATTCAGCCTTGGGAAAATCAGCGCTTAGCTAAACATGTAGCTACAAAATCTGATAATGTTGGCTACATGCTCACTATCAGTATATCATAGTGTCTAACTCATCAAATCTCTGTATCCTATGGCTAGCCTGTGGCTATTTTTAAATGTGCTTTTCTCCTAACTGAGATCATATAGTTCTCTTATACTTCTGACAAAACATTAAAAAAGAACAGGGAGAAACGTATATTTATATTTAATTACAACCAGGGATAGATTAAAAAAAAAGGGCATAGACAATAAATGGTTTGTGTGGGATAAGCTTTCTCTTCATGCTGCAGGTATGCAAGGTGTTTGTTTTCCAATTTAAAGCCTCTGTATTTTCTCTGCTTTAAGGCGAAAAGGTGGCAAAAAGTGTATTTACGCCTCAAAATTGCACAGTTTTCTTAACTTCCAATATCATCTGTCTTTCTACAACCCTTATGGCTTTTCAAAAGGATGGACTTCTGTCAGCCTTTAATCTGGCGTCACTCTTTTATCTGGCTATCATCATTGTCTCAACTATATTTGTTTCAGACAGAGCAGGGACCCTTTTTTTAAACAAACCAATTAATCTCTGTAATAATATGTTGGATTCAGACTACAGTAGTTGTACATTTTTTGGGACATTCACATTTTTGTAAACAACAACAACATTTATTTTGTGACCCTTTGCGGTAACACTGAGGACCGGATAAGGAAACATGGCCCGATAATAAAAACCCATTTTTACTTCATTATTTTCCCTAAAATATGCATTTAAACATGTCATCTCCTATATTTGACACATTTTGTTGGCTTGTGTTTTGTCGTGGCTTGACTTTTTTTTTTTACATCTGTCCTCCTTCAGTCTGTGTCTCCACTCTGTTTCTCTGAATACCATCATTCTCTCACCCATACTTCTTTTTTTAAATCACCATCAACACTATTAATAAACCTCATTCTCATTCTCTCGGTGTCTTCCACTACTTCCTTCTATTCTTACAAATCTGAATTTCCAACATTTTGTATCCTGTTTTTAATTTCGTTTTTGGTAAACCCACAGAGGGTTGATTAGAGGGTAAATGGTTTTATGAAGTTTAATTTAGACTACAGACTCCCAGAACAGTGATCAATAGGCGCGTTCACACCAGAGTACTTTTCCCGTTTAGTTCCGATAGTGCCTGGAATGTTGCGTTCTCACCAAAAAGAGTACTTAGTTCCGAGAACTTTTACCCCCATTTTTAGTGCCTGCTAGAGAGGTGGTACTATCCTGGGGAGAAAAAAGTACACATTTTGATTGGCTGGGCGAATTGCAAGCCACGCCCCGTAAAACTCTGAAAAGTTTTGTGAAGCCGCCATTGTATTTGCTGGCATTTGCATTATTGGCATTAGCATTAGCCCCACGCACCAACGGAGAGAGAATTACTTATGGCAACACAACAAAAAACATGGGAGCGGTGGAGTGATGAGGAGGTGTCGGCGTTCTGGCGATTTACTCGGAAGGCTTCAGTAGAAGCTGCTGGGAGTCCCAGCAGCTTCTACTGAAGCCAGTCCCCAACTCCGGGGACTTCCAGCCGGGAACTTCGGGTGGCAGTATACGCCGTGAAGTGGTTTGCGGCCTGCCAGTAAACCCAAAGCAGAAGAAGAAGAAGTGACATCAGCGGCTTCATTTGCGTAATCTTCCCTCAGGGAACTTATTCTGGTGTGAACGCGATCTGTACTTAGTTCCATGGGGTGCTAGCACTAAGTGCTGGCACTAAAGCCCCGGCCACACGAGGACGATAACGCAAACGGACCGCAATCGTTATCAAAAAAGTCTT
This sequence comes from Trematomus bernacchii, assembly GCF_902827165.1. Taxonomy (NCBI): domain Eukaryota; kingdom Metazoa; phylum Chordata; class Actinopteri; order Perciformes; family Nototheniidae; genus Trematomus; species Trematomus bernacchii. The sequence goes on from NW_022988043.1 coordinate 17,356,535, forward strand.
CCGTCCACACGCAACAGGCACCAGAAACGTGTCCGTTCACTCGAGACCGCTCGAAAGCGCTGGAGACGCTGTAGTACATATGCCAGGCCTGTAAGTGGCGCTGTAGTCCTGCCACAAAAGCAGTGAAGAAGACTTCCCGCGCATGGTTGCCATGGTTGCCCTTCTGTTTATTCTCCGCTGTGGACGCTCTGGCTCTTTTTCTCCCTCCCCGAGGCAAGCGTTTGCTCCTGCTGTAGATCTCTCCGGTAATCCACCAGCAGATGACAAACACCCACCTCTCCGCCTCTTCCAAGGGACGAGGGGACCGTGCGGCAGAGTTTCAGTTAGATTTTTTTTTGCCGGTCAACATGTCCGTTAAAGTTTAAATCTTCCGGACAAAATTAGAAAAGTGCCGGTCAAAGGTCTTCTTTGTTATGTATTGAGCTTTAAAACAAATGAATAACGACTCTATATAATAATATAATAATAAAAAACGGAGCCTCTCTTTTCCTCCCCCCCTCTTCTGACAGCCCAGCAGCTGATCTCTGAGCAGGAGAGGTGGGGAGAGACGGGGCTATTGCTTCAACGTTATCAGGAAATGATCATATAGGCGTAAACACGGAGCCGTTCGCCCCCCCAGAGCGTTTAGTTTGCAGATCTACCCACCTTGGGACCCGTTATTGTTTTCTGTGTTTCCATGTCGGCCTTGTGTGGCCGAACCGAGTGAACTGTAGCAGATACGACCGATATCGTCCTCGTGTGGCCGGGGCTTAAGTTCTTTCTCTTTCATAGTTTTTACAAAATTGACTGATTTTATAGATGATTGCTTTTCCTACAGTATATAATATAGTTTGCAATTTATTTAGTTTCATCCCAAGTTTTTAAACTTTTGTTACAATTACTGGTTACCTTTATAAAAAAGAGTAATTTATAACCAAATCTGAGTATTATAATATACAAATAATGTAACTTGATTACTTTCATTTACTTTGGATTACCTTAATATCAAATGCAAAGCAAAAGATGCAGAGAGAAAATAAATAGCAATGCTTTGGTGTATTAGGTAAGACAACACAACAATGTAAACTTAAAAAAAGAAGAAACTAAGAGTCCCTCAGATATTTAGAATCAAAAATATGTCCTCAGCTCAGCAATTTAAAAAATATGAAAAACATGCCTTTCAATAGGCATATTTGGGTAGTATATTCACCAACAGTGAAACTACTTTAAGAACATATAGGTTCTTCATTTTCATGTATTGTAACATTGTAATGCTGTTTAGAAATGTAACAGTAATCTGATTACATTTTTTTTTTCAGTTACTGTAAGGGAATACAGCTACTCTTTTTTGTATCCTGATTATGTAATCCCGTGACATGTAATCTGTTATTATGGATTAGCCTGGTGGTGAACTGATTTAAGGTCATTGACTCTTAATAGGCATTTTCTTCAATAGGAAATCATTTTAGGTGTAATACATTAATAAAATGGCCATGTTATTGATTTTTTGCAGAAAATCACTCTTGAATAATCCAAATTTCTACAAACAAACCAGAAAAATCGATGATTTAGATCAATTCAAACAGGCCATTATTAGTGGCACTGTGCCAAATGTATTGCACCAGTGCTGTGCAAAAAGCCATACTCCCAACTGACTATCTTTTCCTGGTTTGTATTTGGATAGTGTCTGTATTCATTATGTTGCTGCTCCAGTACGTTTGTAACTGCCTGTAAGCCTCCATATTGTCTCACAATAGCAATTTGGCGACTGACGCCACAGCATGCATAAAGCTAGCAGGAAATAGTCTGAGACCTACAGTAAATTGTGAATTTCAGTTTTAATTAATAATCACGAAGCTGGCAAATGTAAAACGTTTCCTTCCTTCCTTCCATGCTGAATCTCTGCCCCCCCCCCCCCCCCCCCTGCTTTGTTTGTGATATCTGTTTCCTGTTTTGCTGCAGAGTTCATCAAGACATCTATCATGAGACACACGTCTGCACACACAGTAACATGCATGGACAGAAATACACTCACATCTGTCTTACTTTAGATGGCAGAGTACTATTTGGACTTGCAAGTGGTGTCAGTTTTTATTTGCTCCAGTAGAGGTGAATGAAAGTTGTTCTGTAGGGCTCAATGTATTTCGAAACATAACGTTTAAAAAACCCAGCAACGACATTTATATTTTAAAATCATCGTCTTAGTTATACGGCGGAATCAACAGTCGTAAGAGAATATTTATTTGGAAGTCATTTTCCTATCCTATGGAGATAGAAGCGGCTGTCAAGTTGTTTTATAAAGTTTAGGTCACCCCAACAAAACTATGTTTGCCTGAAAAATATTTGGACAACAGCAGAAGTCTCAGAACCTCCAGAGATAAAACAGAAGCTATCTGCATTACTGGATATCAGGAAAGGTTCTGTTTGTCTTCTAAGAGTTATTTTAATTTACATCTTATTTGCACTACATAATGCATATTGTATGAAACGTAAAACAGCTCCTTTTTCAGTCAACAAAACAAGGAGACTACCTGAAACGGATAATTATTTTTCCCAGTATCTGCTCTTGCATGCTGAAAGATTTATTTATTTATTTAGGGCAACTTTGTTGAGGTCAAGGAAAGAGAACTTTCTTCGTTGAATTTTAAGAAGTCAAGTTAAATTCAAGTGTTGACATTTTTGATAAGTGACCAATACAATTACCTAGGACATAACAACCTGTGTGTTGTACTGTACATCCAACAATCCATTTCAACTACCTAGTTTATTTTCCTTCACCCCGAATAAAGGACATGGGTTTGTTAAATATCTGGGTTGCTAAATTGTATTAAAGGTCCCATGTCATGGCCATTTCTACTGATCATAATTCCATTGTTGAGGTCTACTAGAATAGATTTACATTGTGCAATTTTCCAAACTCACATTGGTTTCTCATACAGCATCTCTGTATAGTATGTGTAGTCACTCTCTGTCCTAAACGGCTTGTGGGAGCTCCTGCCCCCCCCCCCTCCCTGTGAGCCCAGTGTGCTCTGATTGGTCAGCTCGCCCACTCTGTTCTGATGAGTCCACCAGCGTTTCAGTGGAACATCAGTGATTATGTGTTACAATGGCGTGTGTTAGCAACCAGAAAATGACACGAGTAATGACAAACAGAAGAGAATGCTGCGTGGGGTCTGGGTGCCGTGTTGGCGGGACGTTGCGCGGCTCGCTGCTGTGAGGAGCGGACAGTGTGAGCTGGGTTCATTTCCTGGTTGCTGCGTGGGGTCTGCGAGACAGCGAGGCATCGCAAATGGACGCGGGAAGGGGGCTGCAGCACCCCCATCTGCGAGACTCCACTCGCACCCGCACCCCCAAACCTATAGTGTAAGCGCGCCACAGTTTTGCCGCTGCGAGGCTCCACTAGCACCCCCCCCCCAGCGCGTCATAGTTTCGCAGCTGAGAGAGTGTGTGTGTGAGGAGCTCCACGGATTGGTCCATTTGGACCAATGGGTCCATTTGGGTATGGTCACGTGACCATACCCAGGAAGAAAAAAATGGAAAAAGAAAAATCTCCAACGAGGCGTTTTGGGGCAGCATAGACAGGTCTTTTCTGTGTTAGAGTTTTACTCGCTACAGGGTGTACTTTGAGGGTTTTTGACTCTGCAGACCGTTTACATGCATAAAAAGCTACATGACACAAGGGGACGAGTAATAACCGGAAAAGCATGACATGGGACCTTTAAAGTTGTAAATAACTTTTCCTGAACATTGTAAAATAGTAAAATTCTTCTCTTATCCAAGTTTTTAAATCAAATCTGAGAAATACAGTGTGAGCTGCCTAAAAGAGGTAAACACAGTCATTGTTTATGGCCAACAGCACAAAGCCGCAAGTTTGGCGTTTTTTCACAGACTCGGGAAGTTTAAACCAGAAAATACAAATGTTACCAACCCAAATCAAATATCTTTGATGTACTGAATAGTTTGGTAAGGTTTAAGTTCTAATATTTAGTTTGAAGTAAAAAACAAAACACAAATCCCAACCATCCAGGAAAGCATACTGGTAGCAGCCTGTCAATCACAAAATGTTGACGCTCTTAAGAATACGCTGCTCTATCATTTATTTGTGGGAACATGACTTACAAAATGAATCATGCTGTTCTGAAGAAAACTTGAACCTAACATTTGAGACTGTATACTTAATATAAATGTTTTAATTAAGTAATAACTCAAGTAAAATATTTGTTTCATATACTTCTATACAATTTGATCCCCGGCTAAAAGATAGAATGCAAGTTTAAAACACATCCGCATTGGCTTCACTTTCCAGAACCCCATACTACAAACCTAAGGACTATTTTTATACATTTTGGAAAGTATTCTCATTGAAATAACCACAATCAGATTTTTCTCATTCAATACATTCTTATAATAACCTCCATCCTTCCTCCCGATGTCTTTCAGGTTATGCTCCAGTCACAGGCATGTGCCACCCAGTCCGGAGCTGCACCCTCAACCATGAAGACGGCTTCTCCTCTGCCTTTGTTGTGGCTCACGAGACCGGACATGTGTAAGTTCAAGGTTCAAGGTTCAAGGTTCTTTATTGTCAATCTGACATAGCTACAGAGTAATTATGCAGTTGAAAATCTTATGTCACAGGCTTCTCCAACAATGCAACATAATAACATAACATAATAACAATAAGAGCAAGAGCAATACAAAAATAATAATAGTTATAAAAATGAAATAAAGTTATGATGTGGAATAGTGCAGTATGAGTCTATATACAAGTTATTGGAATGATATATATATATTAGGTATTAGATACATACTACTGAGTAGCAGTTGAATGTTTGAAGTTGTTTCAACAGTTCAATTTTTTAACAGTCTCACTGCCCGCGGGAAGAAACTGTCTCCGAATCTTCTTGTCCTTGCCAGGATGCTGCGGTAACGTCTGCCAGACGGCAACAGAAAGAACAGTTTGTGGCTGGGGTGATGGGGGTCTTTGATAATCCGTAGTGATTTCTTCCTGAGCCGCTGGGAGTAAAGGTCCTCCATGGATGGCAGCTCCGTCCTGGTGATGTGCTGTGCAGTTTTCACCACCCTCTGTAAAGCCTTACGATCGAGGTCGGTGCAGCTGCCGTACCAGGCCGTCATGCTGCCAGTGAGGATACTCTCTATCGTGCACCTGTAGAAGTTGCAGAGTATCCTGGAATCCATTTTGAACCTCCTCAACCTGCGGAGGAAGAAGAGCCGCTGTCGAGCTTTCTTGGTGATGGTGGTGGTGTGAAGAGACCATGTCAGGTCCTCAGTGATGTGGACCCCAAGGAACCTGAAGCTTTTGACTCTCTCCACCGTAGTCCCATTGATGGCGATGGGGGCGTGTCCCTCTCCCTGCTGCTTCCTGTAGTCCACAATCCAACACACTCTCACTCCCTAAGCGTCCAGGAGCGACGCTTGGTCAGGGTCCCGTGGCGTCCAGTTGTGACGCGCCGAGGCTCCTTCAGCTTCATAAACGGACGCAAAGAGCTTTCAACTGATTGCAATGTATTCCCATCGGCGGCGGTATTTGACGCTTAGGGAAGCACCGCATTCGTTTGTGTCGGAGGCTGTTAAAGGCAATGTGAGCGTCCATTCCCATTGGATAACGGAGAATTGTACACCCGGAAGTAAGTATTCCCCTTACTGTCGATTGATTTGACAGTGATATCTCCACTACTCATCAACTCAAAAACACCAGATTATCCTTGTTATTTAAACGACTTTGATAGGTTTTAGTGTGTGTACAATGCTTTTGTCACGTTTTCCCCTTCAATTCTGAGAAACATGTCGTTATCTATGAGTTTTGGATGGCCGAAGACAATCCTCTGTAGCAACCATAGACTGTATAAAACAATTAAATAATACATTATTCCGAGTGTGCTTGCTTTTCTCTTTGAAAGTCATCACATAACGGCATTGTAATACACGTTTCGGCTGCATTAAATATGACATATCTGCCGTAGTTAACTCTATTTATAGAGCCCTGATGACAAGACTTCTAGACAAACAGGAACTGCCGCCAAAACTGAAAACTTGACGTGGATCTTAAATATATAAGCAATTAAACAACATCTTACATTTCTTTTCACACAATACGTCTCCTTGCAGTATCAACACTAATTCGGCTGACTTTTATATTTGATCCAATTGGTAGATAGGCTGTATTTACACCATAACGGTGCACAGCTGATAGAAAGGGACACCTACTGGTTAAAGCACGTTATTGCATTTTATAATTTTATTATTAGATATTAATAGGAGGATGTGCAAAACAGACAAACTAATAAGGCTTTATTTAAACATTAAAGAATACTTTAGGTTAAGGTCTTCTTTTGAATAAGAAAAAAGCTTTGGGGGTATAGAAGATGAATATGGAGGGATGAAACCCTCTTTGATGGTCACACATGCAGAGCACACAGCACACACAGTGAAATTTGTATCTACAGATAAATATTAAGCCTGACAAAGTACTTAACGTCTAATATATTACTTTCCTGCAATGTTAACTATGTTTAAGCACTTATTTTAACTGATATTATACATATGTATTATACTCTTATAAGATGTATGTAGATAGTATAAGAAATGTGCAGAATATGACAGTTTAATGGTGGAGGTATACACACATATTGATAGATGTCTTGTAATGCACTGTTGAGGAACCTGCGACCCAAGTTTTTCATTCATTGCATAACAACACCGTAGTTGTGTATATGATGTCAATAAACCTTAGAAAATCGTGAAATCTTGAATGGGATGTGCAAAATAGTCATTATATACAGTCTTTAATTAACTATTAGTAGAGAATAACGACGAGTAAACAATATACTTTATAGGGATCCTATTCATATCTAATAATAAAATTATAAAATGCAATAACGTGCTTTAACCAGTAGGTGTCCCTTTCTATCAGCTGTGCACCGTTATGGCGTAAATACAGCCTATCTACCAATTGGATCAAATATAAAAGACAGCCGAATTAGTGTTGATACTGCAAGGAGACGTATTGTGTGAAAAGAAATGTAAGATGTTGTTTAATTGCTTATATATTTAAGATCCACGTCAAGTTTTCAGTTTTGGCGGCAGTTCCTGTTTGTCTAGAAGTCTTGTCATCAGGGCTCTATAAATAGAGTTAACTACGGCAGATATGTCATATTTAATTCAGCCGAAACATGTATTACAATGCCGTTATGTGATGACTTTCAAAGAGAAAAGCAAGCACACTCGGAATAATGTATTATTTAATTGTTTTATACAGTCTATGGTTGCTACAGAGGATTGTGGGTAATGTAATGTCTTCGGCCATCCAAAACTCATAGAAAACGACTTGTTTCTCAGAATTGAAGGGGAAAACGTGACAAAAGCATTGTACACACACTAAAACCTATCAAAGTCGTTTAATTAACAAGGATAATCTGGTGTTTTTGAGTTGATGAGTAGTGGAGATATCACTGTCAAATCAATCGACAGTAAGGGGAATACTTACTTCCGGGTGTACAATTCTCCGTTATCCAATGGGAATGGACGCTCACATTGCCTTTAACAGCCTCCGACACAAACGAATGCGGTGCTTCCCTAAGCGTCAAATACCGCCGCCGATGGGAATACATTGCAATCAGTTGAAAGCTCTTTGCGTCCGTTTATGAAGCTGAAGGAGCCTCGGCGCGTCACAACTGGACGCCACGGGACCCTGACCAAGCGTCGCTCCTGGACGCTTAGGGAGTGAGAGTGTGTTGCACAATCAGCTCCTTTGTTTTGCTGATGTTGAGATGGAGGTTGTTCTCCTGGCACCAAGATGTCAGGTTTTCGACCTCCTCTCTGTACGCCGTCTCGTCATCGTCTGTGATCTGGCCGATGACGGTCGTGTCATCAGCAAACTTCACGATGGTGTTGGAGCTGTGTGTGGCCACGCAGTCGTGGGTGAACAGGGAGTAGAGGAGAGGGCTGAGCACGCAGCCTTGAGGGGCACCGGTGTTGAGAATCAGGGTGGAGGATGTGATATTTCCCACCCGCACTGCCTGGGGTCTGCCCGTCAGGAAGTTCAGGATCCAGTCACAGAGGGCGCTGTTGAGCCCGAGGTCTCTGAGCTTGATGGCCAGCTTGGAGGGCACAATGGTGTTGAATGCTGAACTGTAGTCAATGAACAGCATTCTCACATATGTGTTCCTGTTCTTCGGGTCCAGGTGTGAGAGGGCAGTGTGGAGGGTGAGGGCTATGGCGTCGTCTGTGGACCTGTTTGCTCTGTAGGCAAACTGCAGGGGGTCCAGAGATTCAGGGAGGGAGGAGGTGATGAATAATTTGACTAACCGCTCAAAGCACTTCATTATGATGGAGGTGAGTGCTACTGGGCGGTAGTCGTTGGGGCAGGTGATGATTGTCTTTTTGGGGACAGGAATGATGGTGGAGTGTTTAAGACATGTGGGGACTACAGACTGCAGCAGGGACCTGTTGAAGATGTCTGTGAACACCTCTGCCAGCTGAACTGCACACACCCTGAGAACACGGCCAGGGATGCCATCAGGTCCAGGAGCCTTGTGTGGGTTAACCCTTTTAAAGGATTTACACACATCTGCCCTATTTAAAACAAAAGGGCAGTGTAGCTCCTGGTCCCTCTGTACCTCCACAGCCTGGCTGCTCTCAAAGCGTGCAAAAAAACTGTTTAGCTCATCTGGGAGAGATGCGCACGCAGACACTCCCGCAGCACCCCCCGCTGCTCCTTTGTAGTCAGTCATTGTCCTTAGTCCCGCCCACATATTCCTAGTGTTACAGCCTTTGAAGTCAGATTCCACCTTGTCTTTGTACTGTCTCTTTGCATTTTTTATTGCTCTCCGGAGATCATACCTAGACTTCCTGTACTCCTCCAAATCTCCCGCTGTGTGCGCGAGAGTGCGCGCTTTCAGTTTGCCGCGCACCTCACCGTTTACCCAGGGCTTTTGATTTGGGAATGTCCGTACAGAAACCTTCGGTACCACGTCATCGATGCATTTCCCAATGTAGCAGATGACAGTGTCCGTGTGTGTGTTGATGTTATTGTCCTCAAACACACTCCAATCCGTAGATGCAAAGCAATCCTGCAGTGCTGAATCTGACTCCTCGCTCCATCGTTGTACTGTCCTTGTTATCGGTCTGTCCCTTTTAAGTTTCTGCTTGTAAGCAGGCAACAACAGTAGTGAGATATGGTCTGATTTGCCGAAGGGAGGGCGAGGGAGAGCCTTATATCCATTCCGGAAAGGGGAATAAACATGGTCCAGTATGTTTCCCCCGCGCGTCGGGAAGTTGATGTGTTGGTAATATTTTGGCAAAACCTTCTTCATGTTGGCGGTGTTGAAATCTCCGGCCACAACGAACGCCGCATCTGGCCGTGAAGTCTCGGTTTTATCAATAAACCCAAACAGCTGATCGAGTGCCGTGTTGTTGTCGGCGAGTGGCTGCGGCGGGATATACACTGCTGTTATCACAACAGATGTGAATTCCCTCGGCAGATGGAAGGCCCGACATGAGATCATGAGGTGCTCTAGCTGTGCGGAACAGTCCGATGAAATAATCTTCACATCTGAGCACCAGTTGTTGTTAGTCATTACACACACACCGCCTCCCTTACTTTTCCCCGAGTTTGCAGTCCGGTCCTGACGAAAAATAGAGAATCCGTCAGGGACAATAGCGGAGTCCGGGATAGCGGGGTTGAGCCAAGTCTCAGTGAGAATTAACACGTTACAGTTCTTAATGTCCCGTTGAAAAGCAATCCGGCTTCTGAGTTCATCTAGCTTATTTTCAATGGATTGAACATTAGCCAGAAGAATACTCGGAAGAGGGGGCCGATTCTCACGTTTTCTCAGTCTGACCAGCAACCCGGCCCGGCATCCCCGCTTTGTCTTCTTCTTGCGTCTCTCAGGTAGAACAGCAACAGGTAGCCATGGTGAATCTCCATTGATTGTCGGAGGGTTAATATTGTCCACGAAGTTTCGCAATTGGAAAAGTTCCTCTCTGCTATATTGTATGGCAGAGTAGGTGCGGTCGGCTAGCATGTTGCGAACCATGTTAAAAGTAAAACGGCAAAAGTAAAAGAAATATGTACAAAATACGAAAATGGGCAAAGTTGGAGAGGAGCACAAAGACGATGCGGCCATCTTCACCGGCGCATCAGCAGACTAGTTCTGGTTATGTTATTTATTCTCTGTCCATGTAGGTGTTTTCTGAGCACCTCTATACTCCATTACTCTTCCCAAGGGTACGCTGTGTTGTGACGGAAGGGAAGGGAAGTTATTCTCCCTCTGCTGAATAACACAGCCTCATAAGACAAGTGTGAATGTCTCCGCGGGGCTCCGTTTCCATGGGATCTCTGATTGTGTGTGATCTCTGTGTTGGCCTTTATAGTAAGCAGACTGGACCTCAGCACCCTGACAGTGAACATGCCTTTATCGAATTTAAATGTTTGTTTATTGAGCACATGTCCAAAAAACACATGCACTCTGAAACAGTTTGTCCCCTTTTTCCTTTACCCACCCTAGAATACATCTTGTACATAACCCCTGTGTAAAATGAGACATTGCCACTGTCTGTACTAGGCCTCAAGAGCCTTTCTTGTGCTGGCAGACACATAGAAACATATTGGTGGGGCGCACTTTGCACACACAAAAAAACTGCTATGACTCCATCCTAGGGGAAACAATGTAACCCACACTACCTCAAAATAACGTCACTGTTGAAGTCTACATCAAAGCAACACTACTATATCTGACTCACACACACACATTTGTCAAACACAACTGGAAACATATTTGAAGACTGCAAATGATAGTACTCCAGAAATACTCACCACAACACACTGATCAAAATGATGACTGTATTTGCAGACATGTCACTAGGCAACAACTAGGATTCCTGCTGAAAGGAAAGTCTTTCAGGATGTGAAGATCTCATTTCCCTTGCCTATTTATGTGGCACAAAAAGGCAGAGAGACAGAAAGAATACTGGAAATAACTGATGAATGTGGATGTATTAAGAGAGCTTAATACAGGCTGTAATCACTTAGTGTTTGCTACTGTAGTGCTCTGCATTTAATTCATAGTCTCTCTTTGTGTTATCAATCTTTTAGTTGAGTATTATGTTTACAACATACAAATGCTACATTCAACGTTCATTCATTTGTTCAATTACATTTCCCTCCAGTTGGCTATGACTCAAAACATAATTTCAGATTTTTCCATTCTATATAAAGACCTTTTTACTTTCTTTTAATAAAAAAACATTTAGAATATATTTAAAAAATCATGTTGACATTATTATTAACTTCAAAAAGGTATAAATGAACATTAAAACAGTTGGACTTTAAGGGGTTATAGCTCACAATTTATAGAACGGCTGGACAGCTCTGTACATTCCTCTATATGTTCAGATTAATCCGATGAACAGCAGGTTTTGGAATTGTTACTTTATTGTCTGATCTTGTTGAAATGTAAATGACTTTAAAAAATGGGAAGCAAGACGTCAGAGTGAGAAACGATAAGCAGCTGTGGGACAGACTCAACAAGCTATGACGGCAAAGACCCGTCCTGCTGAAATGTCCCCTACTGAAACACTGAATCCCTCGTTGCGGTTGTTGCTCTGCATCTGACCCTGGGGCCAAGTGAACCGAGGGTTTCATCTACAGGGATCAATACACCTCTCCTGAGGGGACAAATATATGAAAACAATTAGAAACCAGGAGCTCGACAGTACAGACACACAGCTGTTGTCAGGGGTAATTCAATTATTGAAACATTTGAACTCTGGCCGTTTTTTTTGCCTCAAAAACATCTTTGGCCTTGATCAGCAGATGTGTGGATTTGTTGTCAATAGTGAAAGCTCTGTGAAAGCTCTTTTTGTATTCATAGTTCTTATTATTACTGGCAAAACATTTGCATCACAAGCAAAAAGAACATTTTCGAGAGCTGATATCAAATCTGCTGAAGCTCTGCATCCTTTTATGCATGTGTGTAAAAATAACTGAATAGGAGTTTGTGTTGGTGACACTGGAACATACAGTATTGACGCCTCATCTACTGACATCTACCAAAGTGTTTATTGATGCTCACTATCTGTTGGCAGAACATGACCTCTCATTCACAGCAAGGACAGCACAGGATGTACAGCAGTGCACAATGGACCCACCCGTTTCTATCCAAACTTTTTTTCTCCAGCTTTCTCTTGTTGGTCATCCATGCTACATGATGATGTGTAGGTTGGGTGACAACAGAGACTATTTGTAAAAAATGTAAACAATTTGTATGAAAGAACACAACCATAGAAAATGATACATAATGATTGACAAAACCCACTGGGGCTGCCTGCAGTATGACTCACCAAACTAAATGGACTACCTACCATCTGTCTTCTTTATGAACCTTTTTCCTTTATGGCTGTTTAATGTCAGTTTATTAATACTAATAACAGTTACATTTATGACCTTGTAAATCCACGTAACAACAAGTCCACTGGATCCAATTATTTTTGAAAAACAGCAAAATGTTGTTTCTCTTAAACCCTTCTGCTGCAGATATCAATACTCTGTGCATCATAACTTATACATAAAAAAACGGTTTGCATCATAATTTCTTCAGTGAGTTTTGAATTATAAAGTTTATATGAAGCTCTTTTTTCATCAAAGCAAAGCAGAACATTGAGACATTTGTAGGAATGTATTTATTATTAAGTTATTTACCTCAGTCTTGTACTGTTTTATAACAACATTTTGAAGATGAAAGTTCATTATTGACCTTTCCTACTCCGCCCACGCTCTCCTTCTATCTACTACTCAGACACTATATCTCAGTTCTCCCCTGTGTCCCCCATGGAGCCCTCAAAAATTATAAAAATAATGAAAACCAGGATATTATCCTCGTACAGCTTGTCGAGAACTGTCTCCCAGCAATCTCTCAGCTAATCATCACTCACATCATCAACTCCTCCTTCAACTCTAGGTCATTACCCCCACTCACTCAAACTGGCTGCTGTCCCCCCCATCTTCAAAAAACTTGGACTCAACCCGGACATCATGAGTAATCCTGCCACATTTCCAATTTGCACTTTCTGTCTCAAATACTGGAATGTGTAGTCTCCACCCATCTGAAAACCCTCCTCAACTCCAACAACCTATTACAAACCAGTATTCGCTCACAACACAGCACTGAATCAGCCCTCCTCAAAGTTACCAATGACCTCTTCCTCTACTCTGGACACCTCAGCATCCTCATCCTCCTTGACCTCACTGCAGCTTTTGACACCATCAACCACCACCATCCTTCTGACCGGCACTGCTTTCTCCTAGCTTTCCTCACACACTGACACACTGTCCCAAGGTGTCCCCCAGGGTTCAGTGCTTGGTCCTCTCCTCTTGATCTTCTAGCTTCTTCCCCATCAAATCATGTGCTGCCCTGGCCTTCACTTCCACTGCAAGGCAGATGATACTTGAATGCAATGCAACTTCCTCAATCAATCCCAAATGAGTGTCCACAAACAAAATAATTCTATAACATTTCTCAGACATCATGGTCCTAGTCAACGGATGATGTTTGCTCAGTTCTCATGGAGATGTGGCTGGTAACATGCTGGTAGATAGTTCGATGTTAACCATAAAACGTTCAGGACTTCTGTTATGAAAAAATAAATGCTATTTTATAATTGGAGATCGGCCTGATTGACACATTCAGTATGAGTGAGAGTGCATTAAAAAATTATCTTTGACTTTGTTCCTCTCTGGGCTTGTCCAACTACCAGAGATAGACCCAGACTGGAGGGCTTATATCTCATCTGGCCTTTGAATGCCCTGTGAATGCCTCATTTTGGAGCAAGGATAGCAAACCGACGTGTTTTTGCTGATGGGAACTTGGGTCCCTCTCGCAGTGCGGGTGCATCGAGCCGTTTGGCTGATGCAGAGCGGAGTGCACATGCTGGGGTGTACAGTTTAACCATGTCCTGGATGTAGGAAGGGCCAGATCCATTCGCAGCATGGTACGCAAGTACCAGTGTCTTGAAGTGGATTCTAGCAGTTACTGGAAGCCACTCCTGCAATGTCGGCAGTTAAGTTTGATAGCTCGTCAAACATTTTGAATATATTAATTCAACCATCTTCTTGAGATTGGCTGCCAATCACAAACGACAACTTGTGATCGTGAAACCGGTACAACTGTGGCTGCAGACATTTGTCACTGTTTCTCATTGCATTTCCAGTCTCTTCAGTTTACTCTCATATATATGCAGTGGCGGCGCCAGGGTATGGCTGGGGTAGGCTACAGCCATACCAAGAAATGGCTTAGCCCCACCTCAGCCCCACCATGAAAAGTGATGCAAATTCAATTAAATAATAAGCGAAATGCTAAATGTTGAGAACACGGATTGCGAAAATATACGGGTCGTGTCCACAGCACACAAACTGATCCTGCTGTAACAACAAGTGCACGTTACTGATGCAATATGGTTGAGACCATTCGGGCTTATGCTATAAGAGGGGTGCAAGGAATAGTCTAAGTAGTGGGGGAGTTTTATACACTAAAGGTGTGTAAATTCTCTGGCGTTAAAATATCAGCGCGGCCGCGGTCAGATCAAAATGCCTCCGAATGCAATTTGAATAGACCTACAGCCAATCAGAGCAACGCAACGTTGGATCTGCGTCATGCCTTATTGATTGAGATCAATCGAAACCGCCATTCAGTATCCCCATTGGATCTTCAACGTGTACTATCATACGTCACGTTCACAGTGATCCCTTTTTATTTACTACAAGACAAATGTGCCGTTTTATTTCATACAGTTCCATTTTGATTGAGACAGGGAAATAATCTAAACCTCACGCGTGGCGTTTCACTGTCAAGGGGGGCGATATAGCGTGTATGTAATTACATTGCAAATACTGACTTGAGCACCACCACTGTATGGGTTAGCCCTACCATAGATTACCCAACAAAAATGCTCTGGCGCCGCCACTGTATATATGCTAGTGATGGGAATTATGGCTCTTTGAAGGGAGCCGGATCTTATGGCTCCGTTCCTTTCAAAGAGCCGTTCAAAAGAGCCGTTCAAAAGAGCCGTTTTTTCAAAGGGGGCGGGGTTACTAGGTTTATCTGCGAAATAATCACCAGGATAATGATTGACTGCATTGCCAGACCTAATGTTAAAAATCTGCATTGTAAACATGACACAAGGTGGCGCCATATCCATGTCATTCATGTCAGTGAATGTACTACTTTGAATTGACCCTCTGTCTGTGTTAAGTAAATAAAGTTGCCTTGCCTTGAATGAAATTCACGCAACTCTTAATATTAGATACCGTGTTTTTAAGTGGCGATGGAGATTATTTGTTGACCCTGCTTTAAAGGATATTTTGCCTTTACAAATGGTGCGCTTTATCACTGCCTGGGTTTTGGTTGAAGTGCATCCAAATGCTGCTGCGCTTTCAAGTTTGGCTCATTTTCCATCCGAAAAACACGTTGTCTACCTGTCCTGTACCACTTGTTATGACTTCTAGTGATGTGTCGGTCGCGAACGAGCCGATTCTTTTGAACGGCTCTTTGGTACGAACGAGGGGAACCGAGTCGTACTTGGTGAGAGCCGTTCTTCTTATCGTTCAATCAAAGTTGGTCCGCACTCACTGCCTGCCAAAATTCACTCGCCTTTTAAAAAGCTTGATTTTGTTCCCCAAACTATTCTGTGAAGACCCGCCCCTACTCTGATTGGTAGGTTTCAGCACGAGGAGTTAGGTGGGGTGGGTCTTAACGGAATACGTGAGAGAGAAGTCATAACAAGTGGTACTGGACAGATAGACGACGTGTTTTTCGGATGGAAAATGAGCCAAATGCGAAAACGCAGCAGCATTTGGATGCACTTCAACCAAAACCCAGGCAGTGATAAAGAGCACCATTTGTAAAGGCAAAATATCCTTTAAAGCAGGGTCAACAAATAATCTCCATCGCCACTTAAAAACACACTACTAATATTAAGAGTTGCGTGAATTTCATTCAAGGCAAGGCAACTTTATTTACTTAACACATGCAGAGGGTACATTGAAAGTACATTCACTGACATGAATGACATGGATATGGCGCCACCTTGTGTCATGTTTACAATGCAGATTATTGACATTAGGTCTGGCAATGCAGTCAATCATTATCCTGGTGATTATTTCGCAGATAAACCTAGTAACCCCGCCCCCTTTTTAAAAAAACGGCTCTTTTGAACGGCTCTTTTGAACGGCTCTTTGAAAGGAACGGAGCCATAAGATCCGGCTCCCTTCAAAGAGCCATAATTCCCATCACTAACTTCTCTCTCTCGCGTATTCCCTTAAGACCCACCCCACCTCACTCCTCGTGCTGAAACCTACCAAACAGAGTAGGGGCGGGACTTCACAGAATACGTTTGGGGAACAAAATCAAGCTTTTTAAGGGGAGTGGATTTTGGCAGGCAGTGAGTGCGGACCAACGATTGAACGATAAAAAGAACGGCTCTCACCAAGTAGGACTCGGTTCCCCTCGTTCGTACCAAAGAGCCGTTCAAAAGAATCGGCTCGTTCTTGACCGACACATCACTAATATATGCACAGAATTTCCAAAGGAATACTCGATGGGTTCAACTAAACCCCCAAGGTTAATTCAATAGGACTTACGGTGAGTCTGTGTTTGTAAAAGATTTAGAGTGAAGAAGAGAACCCCTTGGCCTGCATTGTATAAACAGTACCGAGGTCAAGTGTTGCAATGCATTATTTACATTTTAAAATGTAGTTTTGCAGAAAAAGTTATTTTGCGGATAGATGTCTGAATGCCAATTTTCTATTGCCTGGTAAAACAAAGTCAGAGATAATTTGGAAATATTTACGTGATACTTTATGGGTGACGTATTACTAATGCTATGTACTAAGTGTTTTTAATCCAATACTGAAAACAAATTCCACTGGTTTAAGTGAAGTGACATGATAACATGCATTATTTGTGTCTTGTATGTAACATGTGGCCTTCAGATTATTATGAAGGGATTTAGGTACGTAATATTTGAATGATACAAATGTGCACTTCTACACATTTGTATCATTCCTAAAGGGAGCACATTTCTACCAAGATGTCAAAAGCCCTCAGGCTACATCGTGACAAGCTTTCAAACATCCACCTGCTGCAGAAAAAAAAAGTGTCTAAAAAATGTAGAAGTTATCTGTTTATAACGATAAATTATTTGAGTAATTTAGGTTGTTTTCCACTTCGGTCCCCCAATATGTCAAAGGTGTTAAATCAGCGTATTTACTTAAAACTCCTTGGGCATTTGTCAATCTTGATAATCTGCAGTTTTGTAAGTATTTCCTCGTCTCTCTCTTTGGGAATAGGCTGGGCATGGAGCACGATGGCCAAGGCAACCGCTGCGGAGACGAAACGTCGATGGGAAGCGTGATGGCTCCTCTGGTGCAGGCAGCCTTCCATCGATACCACTGGTCCATGTGCAGCGGACAGGAGCTGAAAAGATACATCCAGTGAGTCCATGTTGGCAGTTTACATCCACAGATTGATCACTAATGTATCTATTATCTGGAAAGCACTCCGAGAACTCAAACCTCTATCAGGGCTAAAAAAGAAACATGTTTGACCGCCAGAAAATCTTTTTCATCTGCATCTGCTTTAAAAAAAAGCATGAAAATATGTCATGCTAAATGGTTGCCATAATTTGTATTGGAATGAATATAAGCAAAGTGAATGTCCAATCATGATCATTAATGTATTGTGTTGCTTCAGCCATTTGTTAAGAAAAAATGCTGATATATTTAGCTGATTTTTAATAAGCCACATCTGAATTTCTTTGAAAACAACAGTATTGAAACATTCTGGCATAAGAAAAAACAAAACACATTTCTTAAAAAGAAAAAGTGATTAGATCATTTGTTAAGAAAACGTTTGGAACCAACATTTTACAGCTCAGAAGCCAAATTCTAAAGTGCCCCATACTGTAATTGGTAACATGGTGCCACTATCTGCACCATAACATATGCCTATCAAATAGAAGTACTACAATTTGTGGAGCAATTTTTGGGAAATTCTCTTTAATAATAACCTTAAGCAACCTATATTTATAATGTCTTGGGAACACACTTAAGTGTACCTACATTAACACCATTAACCTGCAGCTGTCTTCCAAAAGCACTTAAACTGTTTGATACACTGTTTGAAACCATTATGTGCAATATTTTCCATTATCCAAAAGTATCATGCAATCGCCAAACAGTGACAGGGACCTTGAGTTTTTCACTCAGCTGCACAAAAATCAATTCCTAACAGTGAAATGCTCAACTATTGACAGCGAAGTGAGAGACGAAAATGACATTGTGAAATCAATCAGCACACAGTTTTTTTAGAGCAGCTTCCGGCTATTTTAATTGGATCCATTGCAGCAATAAATCCATAAACGGTATTAAAAGTGTTAATGCTGTGTGATAATATTGGATGATACAGCTTTGGTTCTGAGATGGAAAGAGAAAGCTTGGGTAGACAGCTGTGCAAACATGTGCGAGGTGCTCATTTATCACTTATAAAAAGGAACATACGATTTGTCAGTTTAACAAAAGGCGGCCATGATGGCATTTACTGCAGCTGAGGTACTGTTCACCACCTGGCCATGTGCAACACAATGTGTCCTCAAACTGAAATACAGGTGCAAAACTGTCATTGAAAGAAGAAATGATAAATGCTCTGTGAAAACTGTGTGTAGCATTCAGTTAGAATATTTGCACACAGGCTTTAAAGCATTGTATGTTCGAACAAACAGTAATTAGAAGCCGCAGAACAACAAAATGCTAAATTGTAGGATGCTTTGCTTTTCACTTAGAGCAAGGACCATACAGTGAATTTTCAAATAAAGTATTCGATAATGGCTGACTTTCAATCAATTGGTAAAAAGCCTTAATGGGGATGCAACTACCTTTACAACAATGGCCCACATTGTACATTTCAGATAACATCCATTTCTGCAGCACTTACTTTATTGGTATATCAGCAGTCCTGTCGTATTAAACACTGAGCTGATCTGAGTTTTAGTCTGCCAACTTTGCATTACTGTCAAAGAAACACCTCCTGCCAGTGTTTTACAATCAAAGCCATCATGTAGGCTTTGATTTCAAAACAAATCTGCAGAAGTTTGAGTCTCTGGGAGGATTTTAATGTGAAAACATCTGTGCAGTAAGTTTGGAGTTGAATATAAAACAATAATCTTGTTTAAAATGTAGGATATATGCTATAAAGTTGTGAGTATGAATGGACTGTGTTGTTTCCATGAATGTAATTATGTGGAAACAAAGAGTTACATTTCATTCAGTCTGTCTACACAAACATGTTGATAATCAGCTAAATTATTTAAATAATATATTTTTTTAACAGAAACTTGCAAAGTATTTTGTCAGCTTTTTAAAATGTAAAATTAGCAAAACTTGCAGTAAATCAAATCAAATAAATCAAATCAAGTTTTATTTATATAGCACATTTAAAAGCGATTTTTGGTCGAGCCAAAGTGCTGTACATGTAATAAAAACACATTACTACAATCACAATAAAAGACAATAATTTACAACAGAAATATAAAAAACAAAAACACAGGGAATAGTCAAGTGTCATGCTCCGCTCTGACTAGAAGGCCAGGGAGAAGAAGTGAATCTTTAGTGAGGATTTAAAAACCCCTAGGGTCTGGGCCGACCTCACATGGAGGGGCAGAGTGTT
The DNA here is from genome assembly GCF_902827165.1 of Trematomus bernacchii. Lineage (NCBI taxonomy): Eukaryota > Metazoa > Chordata > Actinopteri > Perciformes > Nototheniidae > Trematomus > Trematomus bernacchii. The sequence continues at coordinate 17,376,250 of NW_022988043.1, forward strand.
CCAGAGCCTAGGGCCAGCTGCTGTGAAGGCTCGGTGCCCTCGGGTTTTTAGCCTGGTCTTGGGCACTACCAGCAGCAGCTGGTCAGCAGACCTTAAAGCTCTGGCTGGGGTGTAGCGATGGAGGAGGTCAGCTATATAGGCCGGAGCCAGCCCATTAAGGGCTTTGAAAACAAATAAAAGGAGTTTAAAATAAATTTGGAACCGAATTGGAAGCCAGTGTAGTGAGGCCAGAATTGGGGTGATGTGGTCACGCTTTTTATGGCCAGTCAGAAGACGTGCAGCTGCATTCTGGACTAGCTGCAGGCGTTTAATTGCAGCTAGCCAAGTCTTTTTATTTGTTAGAATACTTTCAAGTCTTTTAAAAACACATGACTATGATTTGTATGTAGTCAGGCTAGAATTGTTTTGTACCTGTTAGCCTTAAAAACCCTTAACAAGTCTATTTTTAAAGAATTTTTGACTCTTTCAAGTTTAACACAAATTGTATGTCACCAATCTTGCAATAGAAGAATACAATTAACAAGTCAATGACTGTTAAATGAGAAACTGTTACTTACATGAAATAGATCATAACACTGTATTTGATTTTTGCCACATTACCCACAACTAGCTGCAGCTCTACTTGGAGTGTGATATTACACTGATGGATTTAATGCTGTAGAATGTTATGCCAAATGTATCAAAGGGACAGTTTGAATTCACAGCAGCACATTTTAAACTGGAGTAATCAGTTAGTGAGAAAGGTTTGACTCTTATATATGTCTATTTGGTCCTGTGATTAAAGTATTTCAAGGCCCCAGTAGACTAATCCATCTAGAAAAATGATTTAATGTCTTAAAAAATGTTCTCTTCAGTGCTTGACTTCGGTGTCACCTCTTCTTTCCCGACAGCACGTACGACTGTCTCCTAGATGACCCATTCAAACACGACTGGCCGCAACTCCCTGAACTTCCCGGCATCAACTACTCGATGGATGAGCAGTGTCGATTTGACTTTGGAGTGGGCTATAAGATCTGCACCTCGGTGAGTACTGCACTCAGGTTACCATTTGGAGGACTGAACAGTGTGTACTCAGACCCCAAAACCTTGTCTGTAAGAGGGCCTAATTTACTCTCCAAAATGATAAAAATGTTAGATGAGAAAAGCAGGTCAGACTGATGCCGATGATGATTGCAGTCTTCAGATAAACTGATTTTCAAATATCAGCAGATTCCTCCAAGCAAAATCAGATGCTAGATTAGGGAGCACTTCAAACAGACATCTGCTTACAGTCGCACCTGCTTAATATCTGCAGATGGTGAGGTAATTTATATTCTGTTACTTTATTCTGCAGTCAATGCATCTTTTATTCATCAAATCACCTTGATCTACACAAGCTTGATATTAATATCACGTTTCTATCAAAGTCACGGGTAAAAAAGCTAATTAGAACCTTGATCTGACATAGATTGAAAAACAACAAATGTATGTAAACCTGCAAAAAACTGGAGAATTAATATTTAATCATTAACCTTTTTAATTTTGGAGGAAGTTCTAAAGCTTTTCTTTTATCAAAATATTTGTTAAAAATGCAAATTAATGGTACAAGGATTTATTTTATTACGAGAGAGTACACTACAGATAGAATCTAAAAAAACATCTAAAATCGCAGCATCGGATTGTAATGGATTCTATGATGGAGTAGATTTTATCAGGTTGTCTGTTTTTGGAGGTTGTGTGTATTGTGAGGAATGGGCGGAGAACTTGGGGGTTCTGACTAATTTTAGTCAGTAATATACGTCCATCCATCTAGAGTATGCTGGAAAAAAGGTTTATGCAGAATATTACCTTGAAATAAAGATTCCTGCTTACTGTAATACTCCATTAAATCAGTCAGTCATTCGCTGGAGATCTTCTAATCAAATGTTTTAGTGCCGCAAGAGATTACTATAACAGTATACTTAGATCTCCAACAAGCCCAATAGATAAATCCCACCCCACATTCCTGTTCAATTACATTAAAATAGTATGGTACATATAGAAGATTTGGCAAGTTAAACATTGATTTACTTTAAGAAGTCGCAGACACTGAATCAAAGTTGACAGCAAGCTGAGGGCTTCTTCCCAGAACTCATCCGAGAAGGTAATCTGCAGTTATTAACCTAATCAGCTCTGACCTTGTTCGTGATAGACTCATCCGCTGGAGATAAGACGTTTTTAAAGTAGGAGATACAGCTCTTAGCTACGGTGTGGGCCTTCAAGCACTAAATCTACACTCTTTGGGGTGTTGGGTTTTGGGAAATTCTGGGGACTGGGTTCTAGCAAAATGTTGAGGCTCAAAATACATTTAAAGAAAAATGAAAAACGGAGCAGTCTATACCAAAAGATGCATGCATTTGTTTAAAGCTGGCAACCAGGACATTTCAAATGTTTCAACTAAAATAATCTGAGTCAACAACGCCATATCCATCTTCTCGTATTGTAAATATGTGAAGGATTTGCCAAAGAAGTGTAGTTATCTTGTTTGCATCCACTTCTGGAACAAGTGTTGCTGAAAGACTCATTTAAAAACGAAGAAAAATATATCAAAACCCAAAACAGGTCTGAATAAAATACTAAGGGAGCACATTTTCAGTATGGAAGCTATAATTAAAGAATGTTCTGACATTTTACAGAGATGTCAAGCACCAAATCTGATCACCAATCTACCACAAATTAAACAGCATCACAACATTTGTTCGGGTGTTTTTCTACAAACAAAAGCTGTTATCAAATGTATTTTTTGCTGTGTCCAAATATGACATCTGCAATTTTTGAACAACTGCTGTTGGCCTCCCTAGTTAGCCTGAAGTGAACGACACACACAAGCTGTTGGAGCGGGCAGCTTCCCACAATTGCACTTTGTGTAAACAGAACAAGAGGGACAGAGCTGCAATCGGAGTAATAGTAGCCTCTGTATATCACTTGTTCATCAGAGCCAAGGCGATACTTTTTGTATCACAATCTAAATCGTTTTTCTTTGTTTAGAACAAAATACATTAATTACTGCTAATTGTCTTGTGTGCCTCTGCAAACAAAGATACATTAACCTGAGAAATGTAACAAGATTGGAAAAGAAGACATGGTATCTGCAGACAGAATCGTAGTAATTGTTACGGGATTATAATGTGCGAGTGTTAGATTTATTTCTATTAAGTCATATTACTGTAAATGAGACGGGCAAATGAAGTGGATGTAAATCTGTGACCCCAATCATCGTGAAATTAACACCTATTGGCCCTTTATATGTTATCTGAATGCATCTGAACCTATAAAAACTAATACTGGAAAGTATACCATATAGCATTTTCCATGAGCAGATATGGTACCAAGAAATCATTTTTATTACAATCATCCCGGGTTTTCTAAAATGAGCGTTCTATGTGGCAAAAAAATATCAAACATGCAATTTATCTCGGGCCAATAACAAACTTTCTGTCAGGACCTCGACACAAACTGATGAACCCAAATGCACGGCCCAGAGACAAAGTCTTGAATGTAACAAAAAGTATATTTATTGTCACAGGTCAGGTAATCCCTCTTAACAGAGTAGGTAGTGGAAATAACAAAAAGCGCTCACAAGGAGGAACAAACTAAGCGACTTAATAAAAACTTAAGCCTACAAAATAAACAAAATAACAAAACTTGACATGAGAGAAAAGTGATTATTTCTGAGCTGAGGCTTGGCACGACCATTCGGGGAAACAAACAAGACGAACTGACACAGGACAGGGGAAGACAGGACTATTTAACCATGAGGTGAGTGGGAACAGGTGGAAACAATCAGGGGCGGGGCAGACACTGATGATGGCGGGAAAAACACACAAGGGGAGGAAGAAACAGGGCCTGAAATTGAAGACAAGAGGTAAGTACAAAATAAAACAGGAAATGACAGACAAAATGCATAAACATAACTAACACATTTGACGAGACACAACACTTTTTTCTTATTTGCCGCATGCATCATAAGGTCCTCTTACCTTATTGAAAAAAAGACATGAGGTCGACATTTTGTATCCAAATCTGGAATCAAAACAAATAACTTTTGCCTAAAATGTATTATAAGCACTGTATTATAAGCACTAGCTTAGGAGGGCAGCCTTTTCGCCATTTGATAGTATATATTAAATTAACCTTTATCAATCCGTGAGGGAATTTAAGTTTTTCACTCTGTTGAATTCACGGTACACATACACACATAGAAATACAGATATCCACAAACACATGCATTTTATAGAGAGGTGCCAGAGCAAAGAGGTTGCCAGGCTTTCCAGCACCAGGAAGCAGTTTGGGGTTTGAGGCAGCATCTCTCCAGATACCAGTCCAGACTCCGTGTTTTTTTGGTCCGATTGGGACTTGAACCAGCCACCATTAAGTTCCCAAGCCAAGTCCCTACAGACACAGCTGCTGCCGCCCCATTTGTGCGACAGAAGAGGACTAGGTAGCTGGATCTGCAGTTCCGCAAAGCAGAAAGCAAAGAAAATGGAGAATGGAGGCACAAGGTTATGATAGATTGAACGCAAAAAGTGCCAGCACGCCACTACTGGTGAAGAGGCTTAGAAATTAGTGTGGGTGTTTCTATGGACGTGACTTGCCTTTAAGAACAAAGTACAATTCACCCAATGAGCGCAAACAAATGGTGTTCATTATACACAATGTATTGGACTGAGATAGTTATCTAATATCTTATTATTAGCTTTCAAATGAAACATTTTTGCAGTGTTAATATGAGATTTGCCGCAGCGATTGAAGGTTGAACAGGAAAGTGACAATTGGGGAAATATAATGACACACATAAAGGAAAATATGCATATCAATACCGTAAGAGAGGAGAACCTCTAATTGCTTTACCATTTTTCAGCAATTCTCACTCGTAGCGCACATTTAAAAAAAAATATATATGAGTATCTTAAACCTATGGAATATATGAATAAAAGTAATCTCATAAAAATGCCAGTAGTAATCTGATCTCTGGCTTGAATCCCATGCAGATAAGAGGAGCTTCATGAGAGAGAAGGATGTCAGAAGAGGAGAGAGACTGAGCGATCCAACGGATCCCTCTCGGCCTGTTGATGGGAACGGGTCGATGAAATCATTTTAGGGCTTGTGTTGTTCACGAAGCCTTTTGTCAGAAGGATGCTCAGGGCAGCTAAAAAGCTAATTTTCGAGTTCTCTCAATGAGTCCTGTCCGTTCTATTCTTCCTTTAAAAAAATACGACCTTGAAGGGACGAAAAACATCCCAACTCCTCTCAGCTGAGTGCCTGATAGTGGAGCTTGTAACTCTTGGGTGGCAGCTGTCCGTCCGATATAGAGGAGTGTGACTGCGATACTTAACACCTCATATCTTTTATACTTTATGCCATCCTGGTTTATGTTTTATACTGTATGTATACAAATCATCATCCGCCATATTAACACAAAACATTTCCGCCTTTGGGTTGCCATGTGTTACACGCTTTGTTTTACATCAACAGTACCAGTTAAGGCTCGTTCACTTCACTGTGTTTCAGTTTCGTACATTTGACCCATGTAAACAGCTGAGGTGCCACATTTCCACCAGACTCCATAACATATTTACCATTCCTACTTGAAACTATACCATATAGAAGTTGCTATGAGCAGATACAGTATGGCAGGGGTCGGCAACCTTTTTGATAAGAAGTGCCATTAAAAAAAATAAGAATTATCAGTGTGCCGACGATCGTGAATTATCAACGGGGGGAGCTCGATGCTCGTGAACTGTCAACAGGAGGGCGACGGGAGCCTCGCTGCGGGGAAGCAGTGTGTGTACCTGTCAGCGCAACTTACATGATGCCGAATTTAACAAACAAATTTAAATAATTGGTTTAAACGGCATAATAATAAGGACGATCGTCTGTTCTGTGATTCTCCAGAACACACAGATGGCCAGTCCGCCCCTTTGTAGCATATTATTTCTATGAGAGATGAGCAGATCGCCACTGGGCTTTCAACTAAAAACTGCGGCATTTGTACAGCTCCTTATGGGTACTGCAATTTGTGAAGTGCTTTCCTCTGTGGTGAAACGATCAGCCCTGCACCACGGAGGAAAGCGGCAGAAAGTCGCCTGGAGTTAAAGAGACCGGGGCTGCGTTGCGTGCATGGCTTCCTTCTGCAGGTAACGGGGAGACGCGCTCTGGCGGCGGTCTCGTTCAGGATCCGAAAATACAATTTAAATGTTTTGCACACTTATTCCAGTTATTCCTAGTGTGCCAGGGGTTGCCGACCCCTGCAGTATGGTATCAAGAAATAATTTTGAGCTAGGAGCTAGAAAACAAAAACAAAAAAAAACCTAGCTCAAAATGCACCAAAAGAGTACAATTTGTCTTGAGCCAAGAACAAAACGTTTTCTTCTTTGACAGATGGATCATGAGGTCCTCCAACCTGATTGTAAAAAAACATAATAAGTCATGATGTTGCAATTTCCTATCATAATCTGCACCAAAAACAGATCACAAATGTAATATACAACCAGTTTAGGATTGCAGTTCTTTTTCCATTCTATGTGCGTCAGATTCATGCCGGTTACACGTAAATGTTCAGCTCACTTGACCTCACACATCATTTTTCTCTTCTCTGCGTTTCAGTTCCGTACATTTGACCCATGTAAACAGCTGTGGTGCAGTCATCCAGACAACCCGTACTTCTGCAAAACCAAGAAGGGTCCGCCTCTCGATGGGACGGAGTGTGCTCCTGGAAAAGTAAGTATGTCTATTATATGCAGTACTACATGGCCACTGGTTTGGAAAACCGAGAAAAAGGTGTCTGGACGTAGAGAAAAGACTAGAATGGCAATCAGAGAACGCACGCCTAATGTCAATGGTGAATTCAAATACTTTTTGAACAGTCCCATCCCAAGGTGAAATGTTGTTTTCCTATCTCCTTTGTATTCATGAGCTTTATGTCATAATGTGGAAACAAGGACACTACTGATAAGATGTGTTAGATTTGATTGCTCAGAGCATTTAAATAAAGCACAGATTGAGCACTGAATTTGACTTTTAACCAATTTACTGATATTTTGCAGAATTTAGTTCCTGTTGGAGTTTGAAAATCGTTAAAATATATGTTTTTTGAAATAATGCAGTGTTTTAGATATACATTTTTACATTTTGTGTTTAAAATGATACAAAAAAACTCTGAAGAACTTTTTTAATTGTATTATATATTCCCCATAGTCTTAAACAAATAACTCAATACCAAAATCACCAAAATAGATCCAGTGGTTATAAATTCTGTGGTAAAATACTGTTTCCTCGGCTGGAAATGGCGGCCATTTTGGAAATTAAAGTGGCTAATGTCTTTTTAAAATAAATGACCCCAAAGGGATGAATTTTGGTGCTTGTTTCCGCTTTTCCACAAGATTGTTATAGCTATCTGCAGGACTATTTTATTAATAATAATAATAATAATAATAATAATAATAATAATAATACATTATACTTGTATAGCTCTTTTCTAGAAACTCAAAGACGCTTTGACAGAGAATACAAATAATAAAAAAGAAAAAACAAAGAAAAATACAAAAAGAGATAAACAAAACAGAAAATAGGGGGGGGGGGGGGGGGTCAGTGGTTGAATGCAGTGTTGAACAGGTGGGTTTTGAGTGATGTTTTGAATGCGGTGAGGGAGGAAGAATCTTTGATGGATTAGATCATGATTACACAATTACCGCGATCATACAGCAGTTTTTCCAAAAGTAATTAATAAACAATGCATGTCAGTTGCAAAACCACAGCATCAGCCTAACAATGACATATGATTGTTGAAAACAATGGGCTACCACTCTTTTGGGAACCTTTTTCACCAGATGATGTAACATTGCTGCAGGGTTTCTCTTTCAGTTCTCTCAAACTCACAATTAGCAAGAGGATGCTAACATGCAGCTACAAATGGATTCACAAAACTCACATTACCCAAGACAAAATGTTTATTTTTTTTTAATTGGGATACATGCTCACGATGCTCAATGAACACATCAGACATGACTTCCACTTCAGCTGGCTCTGCAAACTAACACATTACTTTTGGAAACAAGCCCCTGACAGGATATCCCTGATAACGAGCCGCAGCGTCCCCCTTTCTGACCCTCTGTGTCAGTGACTGCTCGGGGACCTTCCCGTCATCTAGACACCCATCCAAATCCACAGACAACACTAAAAAACAAGAAACACAATAGCCATCGCATAATGGTAGACCTTTTTGTAATACAAATAATTTCACATCAGCACTAAGCAACACACTGGCAGCTTTCATTACCCCATTAAATCAGCCTGTGAACGAATCCCAGCTTAAAACAGACGTATGTCTTTGTGCCAAAAACACTCTAACCCTACACTAGCAGCTATCATCATGTAACACTTATTCCATAATACACAATCCCTATCCTTTTAACATAATGCAATTACTTTCCTGTGATTCAGCACTTTATACTTGTTAATGTAGCAAGTATCTACTATTTATTCTCATTATTATTATTATCTTAATAATGATTGGGGACTTTTTCGTGATTGGTCCTTTTTTAATTTAGTTTTAATTTTCCCCTTTCAATACATTTCACCATTTTTACTTTTAGGGTTATTTATTTTAGTATTATGTAATTGTTGTGACATTCTCATGAATGATTAAATGGATATACAGTCATGCCTAAAGGTAACAGCACTCACAACGTGACACCATATCCCATAACACACCAATCCCCTATCAATTACACAAATGTTGCATATTGTGGTTTGCTTTAGCATTATACTTGTTGATGTAGCAAGTACCTAGTATTTGTTATTATTTGTAACACTACTATTTGTGTTATTGGTCATGTCTTTTTTTCACAAAATGTTATATTTATCTATTGAACTAACCATCATTCATTAAATGGTTATATATGTTGCTCATGCTCTGTAATGAGTGTTGCCTTTATTATTTGTATTGATTTATTTGATAAACACTCATACCTTAACCTATCAGCACCCACCTCATTACCTATTATATATTCCCATGACACATCAATCCTCTAGCAATTACAAAGATGTCACAAAATACATTATTTTGCATCAATTCTGCTCTAAATAGATGTTATTTGAGTCTTTTATGTTTCCCTGTCTCCTGTCATCCTCTGTAGTGGTGCTACAAAGGTCACTGCATGTGGAAGAATCCTAATCAGATCAAGCAAGATGGCGCCTGGGGCTCCTGGAGCAAGTATGGCTCCTGCTCCCGCTCTTGTGGTACTGGAGTTCGCTTCCGGACGCGTCAGTGCACCAGCCCAGCGTGAGTGACAGGCATTATTACAAAATGTTGACCTAAAGGAGGAGGTTGATCCTAGCTGGCAGGTATTGTTGGATAATTGAAGTGGGTAGATGTCCTTTTTTGTAACCTTAAATGTACCCTGCCTACTGAGCTACAGGGAGTATAGGTATTATTCAGGCTATCCTAACCAGAAAAAAGACAGCATTGATTCGTCAAACACCTCAAACTACGCATATTCTCTCTAGTTGATTTTTATGTAAAATGCAAAATGTCAAAGGAAGAGAAATCGGGCCCAATGTTGGTTTTAAAGTCCACATCACATCTAGTAATACTAGTCCCCTGTGTTTTATTCTCACCATGACAGTTTCTTTAACTTGACTCGTGGCTACGATAACCAAGGAGTTTTATGGCGCATTTCCACCACACGGTCGGCCTCGGCCTCGCTCGGTACTGCTAGGCCGCGTTGGGCCTTGTTAGGGCCAGCTCACTTCATGCTGCGCTTCCATTACAGTTTAGGAACTGGGGTAGTTACTATAGTAACGGAGTGTAGGCGGAGCCGTGACGTCATCTTCAATGAGAACCCCAGAAAAACAACACAGCCGTTAGCTGTTAGCACTCAGAGCTCACAGCTCCTCATATATGTTCAGAAACTAGACAAAAGTTAAGTACAAACCACAGACTGTCTGTGTCATGGTGAATACACTCGCTGCTTTATTTATGTCTGTATAGGCCGTTGTTGTGAGTGTGGACGGTCGGAGCATATATTGAGTTAGCTTAGCCAATCTCCATCTAGAAAACACGCATTTTAAAAGGTTTTTCACCTGCCGTCTGTCTGCAGACTTGCCAAAGCATTAATTCATGGTTTTTACTAACCGGTATCAGTATGTTGTTACTTCGGCATCATTTTGAAACGTGTATTACAATTAAATCACGGTCAAATATGTTCATCTTGTTGTAGTTGTAGCCTCCTTGCCAGCGATTCTCTCTCTAGTTTAGCATACTCAGCCCGACTCAGCCCTGTTTGTTGGCCCCGATAGAACCACGATTTTGTCGGGCCAGAAAAGAGGTGAAAAAGTACCCCCGGGCCGGAACTAGGCCTAGTGGAAGCGCAACCAAAAACGGGCCCGGCACGACACGGCACGCTTAAACCGCGCTCCGCGCCATGGTGGAAATGCCCCATTAGTCTCCTTATATTAAAGGAATTGTTTGACATTTTTTAAAATAGAATTATTGACTTTCTTGCAGAGTGATTAACACTACTGTTACAACTACGTACAGTATGGGCATATAATAAATCACACCTTCATGAAGGAGACCTAAAGCTAGACACTACTCATTAACTCAACGAGAAATTGCTCCTGTTCACTGATCAACCCTTAAGTCTTTAAAGTATAATGTGCACACTATTCTGTTGTAATTGCTTAACAGCTTTAGAAAGACAAACTTTTATTGTCAGATTTAATTGTTCTTTGTAGGCTTGGCAGTCAATCATTATTAATGACATATACAAATAACACTGGGGTTCAAATAAACAATGTAAGCAACTTCTAGAAAAAGGCAGCAGGTGAAATTGAGCTTGTAATCAAACAGGCGGGAAAACAGGCATGAAGTAAAAACACACACGGGGTGCAAAACCCCATTCAAAATAAAATAGGAAACTCTGACAGAGCATTACAGGTGCAATGTTAAACGTAACGCCAATCTTTTATGCATGTTTTCTCATCACACATTAACCATAAAATGATTTCTATATTGTGTGGGAAACAGTCATTTGACAGGTTGTGTCTATGTATTAATATATCAATACAATATATGGGTGACGTAACATCGTAATATGAGTGTAATGTAGAACAAAGCAATCAATACATTTTTCATAATATCTATATGTGATTGTCCATTTTAGGGTTAAGCAGGATTTGTTGTCACATTGTGGTCTCAAAGTACTGCTTACTATTCCCCCCCTGCAGGCCCTCCAACGGCGGCCAGGACTGCCCAGGAGTGAACTTCGAGTATCAGCTCTGCAACTCTGACGACTGCCCAAAGCACTTCGAGGATTTCAGAGCTCAGCAGTGCCAGCTCCGCAACTCCCACTTTGAATTCCAAAATGCCAAACACCATTGGCTGCCCTACGAACATCCTGACAGTAAGCCAGAAACATTTCAAAAGATAATTTTGTTTTAACGCGAGACTTGTCAAGGTTTTTCTAGGCCAAGAAAGAACAAAGAAAGTCTACAAGGGAAGGGCATCTGCATTCTGACAGCAAGAACTGAAAGAAACATATTGTACATTCGAAACATTTCCCAGCCGTTTAAGGGACATTATCAAACAGACCCTTTTCTGAACTTTTTTAACAGTTTTTTTGTATTTTCTTTCTTCTATTGTTTTACATTTGTTCATCTTCCTATAACTATGCCAGCATGCAGCGTTTAAAGCCATCCACGCTCAAAATCGCCCCTTTTTGTAAAGATGATGGGTGTTTATAGTGCAGATATAAAACGTTCATCTTTTTTTAATTTCTTTATCAGAATTAGCTTTTTCTGGCTTCGCTCCATGGAGCAGTTTCCAACCTCCTGCACTTCAATTGTTTTGTGTTCCCCCAGTCAGTCATGTGGAAAAGAAGTAAGAAAACCCTATGAAGGCTGCCAGAATGTAAAGTGGGAGCACGTTGTTCTATGGAAGCTAACGAGCTATCCTGCATAGTTGAGAGTATTTTTACATTTAGACCCAGTTATTACGTTCAATAGAAAATCAAAGGCCTTTTGTACAAGATTATATTAATTAGTGTAGAGTGAGGTTATTCTGGCCTTTGCCCTAAGGGTAATTTACTTTAATAATAAAGCATAAATGAATCGGGGATAGTTTTTTAACCATATAGCTAACAGTATATGCATTTCTTTTGTCTACTTTGAAAGGTAAAAAGGTTAGGAATAGGAATCTATTTATATTACCAATCCAGAGAAAATGGAGACGTAATGAAGGAAAAAGGGCTTTTATTTTCTTGTATGTCTAACATTGTTCAATATCACCATTATAGCAAAAATCCAATGGATAAGGATAACACTTGGTGTCTTCTGCTCCTGCTCTTCACTACAACTCAGAATCTAAATTCAATAAAAGTACATAAACACCTGATACAATTTGGAAAAGGGGCCCTATAATGCTTTGGGCTTTTTTTTTCCTGTAGTGTCTTATATAGGTTTGTGTGCAAACCTATATAAAGAGTTTCTTTTAAAAGCACCACCCCAGTGCTTTTAAAAAGACTCAAAGACAGGATATCCTTACAGATACATATTCAAATTCATAAATAAATTATAAATATAAGACCTAAGTCATAAGATACACAAAATGAATTGCACATTAAAAGCAGCTCTGAAGAGGTGAGTTTTGATTAATGTTTTAAAATGAGGACAAATGGTGGAGTTTCTGCAGATGAGTGGTGATGTGGTCATGGGAGCAGGTTTGAGGGGATGGTCAGTTGAGTTCTGAATATACTTTAGTTTAATTAGGTTCGTTTTGTTGGTCTATATTTTTAAGGCGGTTTTGGTGATGTGGTTGATATGGTTTTCAAAAGTCGGGTTGCTGTCGAAAATGACTCCAGGGTTGCGGATGTGTATGGAGGGAGAAAGAATGGAGTCCTCAATGGTGAAGCAGAAGTTATTATTGGTTCTGTTGAGGGATTTGGGACCAATGATGAGCATGCCAAATGTCTTACAGTTGAGTTTGAGGTAGTAGCATTGCATCCAGGATTTTGTTTCAATCAGGCAGTTGGTCAGGGTAGAGAGAGTTTCAGTGGTGATGGATTTACAAAACTCCTATTGTGTTCAAAGGTTGAAAGGGCTTTATTGTCATATCCACAGCTACAGTGTAGATATGCAATGAAAACACTTAAGTCAGAGGCTCCTCCTTCAATGCAACATAAACATATATACGACATAAAACAAAATCAGAGTAGAAATAAAATATTGCAAGAGAATGTTTCAAGACTTATGTTCAATTAATGCAGGAGAAGTAAACTATATGCAAGTAAAATAGATTAAGATAGAAAAAGAAGATTAAATGCTGTACAGTGAAATTAAATATTGCTTATTGTAATAATGGATAAATATATGAGATGCAAACGGATGAATGGTATGAAGTTGTGAAGGCACGGAGCTCAGGAGTTGATTTATTTATAGCGGTTTGTTTTTCTTTTTGTGAAACTCCCATTGTGTTTTAGAAGTTCAGCAACTGAGAGAGCAATGCCTGTGATTAATCATCACAACCTTTGAAGATGTTTTTTTACTCTAGCCAAGTTGGAGCGCATATCTCGCTGTGTAAAGGTTACATACTGTAGAGGAAGTTTTGCATATAATATGCCACTTCGAATTGGCCATTATTGCTCTGAGAGGATGCCTGTCGATGCCTGTCAGAATTGACATGTTGGTGGGTGTAAATTGCAAGATAGTTGTAATCTCCGCAGCAAAAGCAGTGGGACATTGTGTCAGTTCTTCGGCAAAATAATAAAGAATGTAGGTCAATCCAGCCAATTGAAAAACAAGCTATTAAACTATCCAACATAAAGAGATGTATATTTAATGAGATTCATTTTTCCCTTTTACCCTTTGAAAGTCTGGATCTAATTGTGCATATTTTATGTTTTTAAGTGTTTAGACATTATGTAAATACAACACATTCATCTTTGAAAGTCTTTCAAAATATCAATCTTTCTCTAAGTTGGATTTTGCTTTCCACAACATTTTTATAATGTGTTTTCCTGTAGCTAACAAGAGATGCCACCTGTACTGCCAGTCAAAGGAGACATCAGACGTGGCCTACATGAAGCTGCTGGTGCATGATGGGACACGATGCTCTTACAAAGACGCCTACAGCATCTGCGTACGGGGAGAATGTGTGGTAAGCATGTGGTTAAACTACATGATGTTGACGTTGTAAAAGTTGTATTTTAAATCTATAAAAATGTAGACAAAGTGTGATGTTGGAAAACCGATCAGTAACAGGTTTAACTTTGCACATGCTGCGTAGAACCAGGAGTCTAAAATCTGACATTTCCCTCCTTACTGAAATTAATCAAAGCAGAATGTCAATGTACACATAAGTACATACGAAGATACAAGTCTTGGTCACGGAAATACGTATGTCACAGCAACAAGAATTTGGCAACTAATAGTCATAAAACCACAAATGCTTACAAATTATTTGCTTGGTAAAACTGTGTTTAATAACACATTTGGAGAAAATTAGATGCACTTTGTAGGAGCAGTGAAACATTTAGAGGGGCCCTATTGTGCTTTTGGGGATTTTCTCTTTCCTGTTGTCTCATATATGTGATGGATGTAAATGGTCTGCAAAGGCTTTAATACCAACTTCCCCCCAGAGGAACACTGAAGCTTGTAAACAAGTCACAGTAGAGGCACAAAAAATCCAATATGAACCTGAAAAACAAGCATAATAGGGCCCTGCCTTGCCCCTGTGTCTGCCTTGCATCTCATGGAGAAAGAGTTGTGAGTAAGTATACAAATATATTACATTTAGTTAAAGTAACAATACAACCGTGTAGACGTACAGGTGATGCAATACAATTGTATATAAGAAAAGTACGAAATGATATACCAAGAGTGTAAAAAGGAAAAGTCCTCATTATGCATAATGACACTTTTTAAATTATTTTTGTTATTTTATAATTGTAAAATAATTGATGCAATTTGTGTTTCTATCACTTTAAAATTGCTGATGGTAAATGTCCATCTGCTGTTGCCTCAATTACTTTATATATTGCTGGTTAGCTTAATCTTTATTAATTAAATCAACATTTATTTTATTATTTTATTTTATTAATAATCAGACCATGCAAAGTTTATAAAGCTATCAGATACATGTGTCGAGGTAAAAGCAAATCTTCCGCAGTAATGTATTTAATTATAAGTACAGTATGAAGTAGCATAATATAGAAATACATAAGTAGTTCTTTAAAATGGTTATTAAGTATAGTACTTGAGTAAATGTTCAAAGTACTTTCCACCAAAAAGAGTATGCTTTGGAATGCTCTGCTGGATCTGTATAACATGTGTATTCAAAACACAATCAGATTTACACAACTCCGTCTCCATTTAGCACTGATAATCTCATTACGAAGCCTTGTTGTAAAACCACTTTGTATATTTAACAAGTCCAAAAAGAATCTCAACTCATCTGTCTGGTTATGTTCGTGGTCTGCAGAATGTCGGCTGCGACAGAGAGATTGGCTCCACCAAAGTTGAAGACAAATGTGGTGTTTGTGGTGGGGACAACTCCCACTGCCGCACTGTGAAAGGATCCTTCACCCGAACACCAAAGAAACCTGGTAAGAAAACATGAAACCAGTACACATGTCTGTGAGTGGAGTGCAGCTTTGTCCATGCTGCACTTTAGTAATCTTTTTTCAGTGGCACTCTTGTTTTACTCCTTTTAACATGTGAAACCTAATCCCAGTATGATTTCTGAAAAAGTCTCAAAATCAATGTTTTTTTCAACATGTGAAATAAGATCTGTGGTTAACACAAGCTTAGGAGATTTCCACTTTTTGTTCTAAGACATCAAATCCTTGAGTAAATACCACACTGGTGAGTGTTCAAATCTTCCATGTCTTTTAAAAATGGCGTTTGCAAAAAAGTGGCTGATTGAGTACTAAAGTAAAGTACTAAATACTAAACGTCATCACACCGAACATTAGCCGGCTTTAGCTTAGCGGTAGTGATGCACAGCCATGGAATCGTGATGTTGTTTGTTTCAAGCCAAACATTAGCTTTTTACTACTGCCGATTGCATTTACGCTATACACCATAAAGGTGTTGAAATGCGCGGACTATCCTGCTGAACAAAATGTGTAAGTATTATAAACGTGTGTTTGCCATAGATCTTGCTTCCTGCAATACTAAAAACAAAAGGAAAAAGACCATTCCTTTTTGTCAAATGAGCCCTTGTGGCGCTAACTTCCGGGTCGGCCTACACAAATATGTAATCACTGCACGACACTATGGCGTCCACACTCTACAGATCGCTATGTCATTTATCTTTGTTAATGTGCAGAATATTGCATTCAAAGCTAATAAATAAATCTACAGGGAGCGGGAAAAGCCACAGTATCTGTCAGCTGTCACATTTGTTTTTGTTTTGGATTAAGAACCTTATTAATTAGCAGAAAAATAATTATGCCCCTTTTTATTCATTTCACATATTAGTTTCTCTTCTTATTATTGAGTTTGTTAGTTCAGACAGTGTGCCTTCTCTTCGTACAAACTTCTTCAATTGAGGCTGCTTCCTTTAGGTTATCTCCCCTCTGCAGCCATACAGGGCGCGCACACACACACACACACACACACACACACACACACACACACACACACACACACACACACACACTCACACATGGGTGTTTTGTCTGTAACAAAACTTACTTTGCGTTGTTAAGCTGAATGAGTGTGAGTAAGTGATTCATTTTCTTTGTGAAAAATGTGTTTTCACATTAATCTCCAGCATGAGAAAATAACAAACGACACGTGCATTTAATTTAACGTTTTCATGATGCCTTCTAGTAACCACCTCTGATGCCAGCCTCATCTGTCATCACTATATTACCATTACACCATTATCCATGTGACGTGATGTCATAAAGTCAATCAAATGAAAATTGACGTTGTGAGGGATTTGACGTGACGGCTTCATTAAACCGTTTCAGAATTGTTGAAACTGTTATCAATCCATTTCATAATTTGTTTCTTCACATCACTCTCTCTTTTAACCCCTCACCTTTTTTAACAGGGAAACACTTAAGCAAGAGAGCCCAAAAAGAAAGCCCTTTGTTGGAAAACACAATATGCAAGTATCCAGTGTTACTGAATACTCCATTACTGCTGTCCTATAGCATTTACTGTGCAGCTTGTAGAGCAGATGGATGCCTAACACTGTAGTGACTTAGAGACAAGAGTGATGTAATCTGCTGTTTCTTCTGTTCCTTGTTACTAATCAAGCGTCTGTTTAGGTCTGACTGTGGGAACTGTGACAGGTTCATTATCCAGAGATGTTGTTTTTGTATGTATTATCATTTAATGTAAATTGCTTCAACAGCCTAACAAACTAACTTTAGAGGTCTTTGTGCAGACAAAAAAAGTCATCAAACAAACTGACAGACTTTTGGAGGTAATCTGGGATGTTGTTGGCTATTTAAACGTTGATTGATTGAGCCTCAACTGGCATGCTAATGCTCCATTCAACCGCTCACATCCAAAGTGGTCTTTTTTAGAAAGCTCGCTTGTGTGCAGTTTTTCCAATCAGTCCACAAAAAGCCATGTGATCAAATTGTTATTTCTATTGAGTGGCTTGAGGTTTCTGAAATTGGCTGCTATTACAAAATGTTCTCTCAGCGAAGAGGGCATCTTTTGCCATTTTCCGAAAGGTACATTGCAATTTATCTTCTCAAACACACAGCAGAGTGAGCAGCTTCCCCTGGTCTGCCACCTGTTGTGACCCCGTGTGAACACTGCGACAGTGTGCCAGCGCATTCATAATCATCATCGTCTGCATCAGGAGGCGTCCATTGTCAAATCCAAGGGCGAGTAATTACAGCACGGCAATTCAGTCCTGGTGATTGTCAAGTGTTAGCCTGCCAGGGAAAAAAATAGGTTGCCGCCTCATCCGATGTGAAATGCTCTGCTCCCTGCTATGCTAATTAAATGTGCCTCCACTGTAGGTGATGTTGCAGAGAAATGATCAAATTGGATACGGGAGGAAACACTGCGAGACTCACTAACTGATTCATTTCATTTTGAAGGGAAGACCAGAGGAGCCTTCTCTTTGCCCAAAGGAGCCCGAAATGTGTATTTAAATGAGACGGAAGACTCTAGAAATGTACTCGGTGAGTCATGGTAGGTTTGCAGGCGGTGGACATCCCTGACAGAAGGCCACTTTGCTGCCCTGTAGTCCGAAAATACCCTGTTCTTCACGCTTTATTGAAACATGGCTTGAGGCATTCCCATCCTGTCTGCGTATATTCAAAATAAAGGAATGGAGAGTTTTTTTAAGGGATATCTTGAGTTATGTAATAGTAACAAAATAATATGTTGACATTGCTAAGAGTCCTTTGATGACGCAAAAGATAGATGTGAATGAACAGCCTGTTTCAATAAAAAAAAATACCTGTAGGCTTCTATTGAAGGAGACATTTTACCATTTTCTTCTCTGTCGAGCAACACTTCTGAAACATGCGTGATGTCCACCACTGCAAACAAATATTTTCTCTGTATCTGCTTAACTTACCTGTGTGTGTCTTTTCTTTCCTAACCCTCCCTCATCTGCTTCTGCTGCCGCTACAAACTTGGCAAAGGTTACCTTAAGATGTTTCTCATTCCTCCTGGAGCTAGACATGTGATGATCCAAGAACATGAGGCCTCCCCTCAAATTCTTGGTAAGTGTGCCTTCCTAACACCAACACATGTACTGTATGAAATCAGAGAGGACATGTCAACATCCTCTTCTTGTTTTCCAGGAAGACTAATGAGAACACATAATGTAGAATAATAGATGTGAGGCTTTGCATAATTTATTCCATGTCACCTCTCAGGCAGAGAGAATTAGTCTTCGTATTGCTCATTCATAATTTATTATATATTATAGAGAGATCAATAGATAAGTGGGTTCTCTCACTGCCAGAAGAATGGCACTGCAGTTTTGTTTAAGCATTACTATTTTCTCTACTATGTTAAGGGGAATTCACATTTATAATCTAGTACATTCGCTTTGTTCATGACCACGCCAATAGAAACGTGGCATTAGTCAGAGTGGAATATCTTAATATTCATATTAAAGCTGCAGGAGTGTGCCTGGGATCTTTTGAACAGACTCAGAGGAGAGGAACTGTGATCTATGTGTTTTGTAGAAACGGCTATGTTAAATGCATTATTTTGACCTCTGTTCATGTTGAAGTTATAAACCCTGCAGTGTCTAAAGGAGTTATACTGTAACTGAACTTTGAGAGCAGAGGAGGAATAAGGCCACAGCTTTATTATCTGGCCACAAAGTCCAGGGTGGATACACGTTTCAACAAAACTATAGATGAGAGCAGCCAATCCGGTTACTTTCCCTCTAAGTCATCGCCCCTTTTTCAGTGAAAACATTTGCTGTCATTTGACTGGCAGAAAATACCAATTCTGAAGAGTTCGCCAATTACATTAAAACATTACGAATACCGTCCAAAGTCTAATCTGCAAAGAGCCCAATTACAATGGTCAAAAAGACAACTTTACATAATGTCTTTGGAGATGATCACCATAGGTTTATAGTTAAAGGTGGGGTAGGTAAGTTTGAGAAACCGGCTCGAGATCGCTAGAATTTGAAAATACACAACCGGAGAAAATCTGCCACTTCCTTACAGAGCCCCTCCTCCAACACACACGAACGCGCACATGACCAATGAGGGCACGAGATAAGTTTGTGCACAGATGGAAGGCTGACAGGCAGGTAGGCCATCCAGTTATTTTAGCCGGGCCGGCTAAAATGATTGGTCGTGCTTTTTACAGTACTACGGCTTCCACAGATGAAATGTTTTTATGGATCTTTTGTCAAAGCACTTCAGATATTCATTGCTATCGGGATGTTAAGAGCATTCCATGGAATATAACAAAAAGTGTATCTCGAGCCGGTTTCTTAAACTTACCTACCCTACCTTTAATATAAATCAATAGGGGATTGATGTCCGGTCAGTGCCAGTGGACAGCTAATCAGTGTTATGTATATTTACTACTTTGACTTTTAACATTACAACTGATGTAATGTTCTGACTCTGACAATTGACTTTAAACTCATTGGCATCATAGTTCAGCCGTGATGAAGTGTATGCCACAGGCGTACATATATTGACTGACCGTGTCCCATTGATTGTGCTTTTCCTTCTCTCCGTGGAGGACTGCAGGCACGGATATATATTTTTCACAGCAGCTTTTAGGCATGATATTGCTGACAGGCAGTGACGGAGCGCTGCTCTCATCCATACTCTTGATTTGGACCGGCTCAAGTGACCAACAGAGACAGACGATAGCATTGAAGGGCTACTTTTCTGTAGCCTTGTTAACTTGTCAAATTGAAGCGGAAACAAAGGTCAAACTAAAAAAGGTGAAAAAGACAACTGTTCTTGTAAAAGAACAGTTGTCAAGTGCAGCTCAGAGATAATGATACCACAACTAAAACTAGAGACTCAAGAAAAACCTACTGCTCCAAAATAATACATTATATCTAGGATGAATTGTCATAAAAACATATCTCCCAATGAAGATTTTGAAAACCACATTTAATGATACCCTGAAAAAATAATCCTTTACAACAATTGATGCAGCAACAAATGAACATTATTTTTTTTCTAATAATAAAATCGGCCTGAATGTATTTATCATACCATTTTTCTATTGAAATGTTTTATACTGTTGTTAAGTCAATAGCCAGTGTGATGGAACAGATAACATTGTAATAGCTCGTACAACCAGTAAGGGTCATCAAACACGCTAGCAAATTAGATTGCTAGCCGTAGTGATAGTTTAGCTATCTGAGCCACAGGAGGCTCAGTGGGTTAGAGCGCTGACACTGGTTCAATCCCACCTGGACCCCCACAGCAGTCAGCATGTTGCATTGTCCCTGGGCAAGACACTTTATCCGAAATTGTTCCTGTGGGGACTGTCCACAGAATTGAGCGTATGTAAGTCGCTTTGGGTATAAGGGTCTAATAAGTAAAACATGTATTTAGCTGCTCTTTACCTATCATCAAAAGAGCAGCTAAACTAAGTAGTTATTATTTATATCTTATCATAGTCACCATTTCAACTTAAACAACATTATTGTCCTAACCCTAATTAAGTAGTTGTTGTAGGTAAACCTTACCTGACCAAACCACTGTCTTCTGAATCAAAGTATCAATCGTTGAGGGTAGGTACAAGTGTTGATGCTGGTAAGATATTGTGATAGCTCTGGTTGAAAAATACGCTATACAGTAGTTACCGTTGAGTAGAATAAACTTTAGTTACATTCCTCCACAGAGAATTCTGTCTTATCTCCCAAGAATCGTGACACCTAATAATGGCCGTTCAACATTCGGTGACTTTCAAAGCTCGACTGTCATGCTGCCTAGTGACAGTTGCTAAGCTATGATTGGAAGATCGTGTCCCTGCAGAGGACAAAAAGCTGTGAATCGTGTCCTTTATAAAAGGAGCTTGTCACATTATTCATTCTTCGAAGGGAGACATTTTTCCCCTCGCTGAGTTTAAATGTCATTCAAGTCAAGCCAGTCTTATTTATATAACCAACGTATCAGACATTTGCTTCAGCGGACTTAAAGAAAAGTGAGCCTTGTCTCAGTAGAAAATAGCCAAACAGTCACTTTTTGTTCTGCATGCATTGAAGTGATATTGAGTTGAGTTTGTCCGTCTCCAGCCATCAAGTTCATCTTTTTTTATTTCCTGCTTTGGTATTACTATCTGATATAAAGCCATTAGAGGAGCCAGTGTTCACTATGTCTGCTGAACCAACACCAAGATATATTGACAGTCACCTTCTATTTCTTAAAACTCTGAGTTCAGTATGAGGCGTCTCAAAGCCGTAGTCAAGGTCTTGGCCCCCCCTGATAAGGATGAAAATGAATGAGTCAGTAGCTTAGAGTAATTGGTCATGCCCGTAATGTTCCTCGCGTGTGTCAGTGGGTTCCTTGAAAAGCTTTGACAGGCAGAGCTATCTTTGCCAGCTTAATGACCAATCAGATCCAATCACTGACAATCAAGCAAGTATTGTTAGGGTGGCCTGGTATAATGTATGTACTGTACTGGAAAGACACTGATTGTTGTTTCTATATAATGAGAAGGATGGGTTTAAGACAGTCACAACATTTTAGTTTTATTTGTAAATAGTGTGCAAATCCTTAAATCCCAAATCCATATTTTGCTGCTACCAACACAACCACTGCTAGGCATACAAATTGCATAGTGAAAGTGTGGCAAATAGGTAATTACATTGTGCCAGAAACATTTACTTCAAAGTAATAACTTAAAAACTAAATTGGGTCTATTTCCGCTTTAAATTGCAATCTAGTGTTAATAGAAGCTTTTAAACCCCACCTTATTTAGTTATATTAAAAAAACCTCCAGCCTCATTCACTTGTTCCAATAGTGGTGTCAAGAGGTTGATGTGTATTGGATTGCAGTATAATAGCAATAGTTATCTCATTAGTGAATTCATGAGCCTCAGCTACAGCATGTCTGAGAGAGAATACAGGTCTCTGAGGTAGATTTTAACTTTTTGACTGGTGGTATTCTTCCAACCATTAATTAGTCAATTTCTAATTACAATCGGATTTCCATCTCCTGACTGTAACCAAAACACTTGTATGTTAAAGAGTCCCTATTATGCTTTTTGGGTTTTCCCTTTTCCTGTAGTGTGTTATATAGGATTGTGTGCATGTAAGTGGTCTAAAAAAGCTATAATACCAAAGTTCCCTCCAGAGGGAGTTTGTCTCCCACACAGATGTTGTGGACCCAAAGGATGCCATCAGTCGTATGAGATTTTGGGCCATTCTAAACACTTTTAATATCCTACCTTTTTTAGGTTTTCATAGAGTCTAGAGTATCTATTAAGTAAGCAGTACGTTTATATGCAATTTTGTTGCCCAATAACAACATGATTCACTTCCTACATTGTTACCATCACTACATCAGCTGCTGTAAGGCCCACAGATTTGGAACCCCTCCACTTAACTACCCAACAAAAACTCCCTTTATCTATAATCCTTAAAAAGTATAACAATAACAGTTCACACACTTTCTGGCGCTAGCTTTAATGGCCTTTGATGGAGCATTCTCCTTTGTTATCATGAAGCTGAAAGGCCCAGAGAGCGGTCAGCTGCTCCTGTAGAAGCAATATTGGCTGTGTGCTTCAGGAGAGAGCTGGACTGTGCCAGAGGAAATGGCCTCTGTCATCACAAAGCAGAGTCGTCTGTTAAATGGGTCGTGGTGGTAAGAAAGTATTACTATCATTCTAGAGGGGGATCTGGATCAGGGGATGAGGGGGAAAGGGAAGAAAGGGGCGTGGTGTGAGGTTGGAGGATGGCAGGTAGGAAGGAGACAAGCAGGAACAAAGGCAGGCGAGTGAGGATCCTTGGAAACACACCCACAGGTCATTCACAGCAAATACAAAGATAATGAAAGGGATCAAAGGAGGAATTAAGGTACAGTAATAAAAAGAGTGACAATGACTGCATACAGTATGTAGGAGGTCAGGGCGGGGGTTAACTACCACGTATGTGACATGCGTAAAGCAGTAACTACATCAGTACAGTAACAAACACGTAAGTCCCCCTGCAGTACACCCTGAATAGGCCCCTTTCTTTCAGCACAGTGAAGGCATACTTTTCATTATTTCATATGGAGGATACTCAACATGTCAAACTTACAAAAGAAAACTCGACACAGATTATTGAGTAAATTGTGTTATGTACATTTTTTAAATGTACCAATTCAAATGTGTCAATCAAGGCTGATTGAGGGAGCTGTCCAGGGCACTGCTTCATATTTGATTCTTCCTCATCACTCACCATTAACGTTCTTGTAAAGAGCACTTAACTCATTTTGTTACACAGCTGTAGGCGGTAGCAACTCAGGGTGAAGTATATTGCGCAAGGTTACATAGACATTATTGACTGCAACGGCTGGGATCGAACCCGCAACCCTCTTGTTGAAAGACGACCGCACTCCCTCGCAGATACAGTCACCCTAAAGTTGACTTTCTATATATAATTAGGAAATCCAATGTTTTGTCCCCATACATCGACTCTGAACTCCGTGAGATGTGGTTGCTGGAGCAGAATAGAAGAAAAAAGTGACAAAATGAAATGTGTTTATTAAGATTTCATCTAGGGTGAACATCTAACTCTTAATGAAATATTTAGCTGCAGCATTACAATTATTCCTTTTCTGTAGTTTCTCTATCGCATCCATCTTTCCTGTCACTGTCATTCACTTTGAAATGACATGTGCTGATGGATCAATTTGAAGATATTTCTTACTTGCTTTATTTCAAGAACTAGTGGCTTCTTATTTCCTGCTGTCAACTCTGCATTTATGTGAAAGTTGAAGAGAAGTTGAAGCATTGTTGTTGTTTTATTCACTCGGTGGACTAATCTGTTATAATCTGCACTGGAGCAGGAGGGAAGGATCTTTAGCAGACACAATTCGGGTTGTTTTGACATCTTTTAATTGCAACTGATTTACATCAGATATATTTAAAGCAGTTAGGTAACATGCCAATCCTCATTTCAGCCTCAGGTCGTAGAAGTTGTATTATATAAGAAGTTCAGGCGCTTGTTCTCCATAAATGTACTGCATGAATAACCCATTATAACTTTCAACCATAATCATTCCAAGCAAGTGCCAGGTTTCTTTGTCACTGGGTCATAACCAAACGAATGATTGCAGCAATCAAGAACCAGGCAACGGGGCATTACATCCTCAACGGGAAAGGAGAGGAAGTCAAGTCCAGAAGCTTCATTGACTTGGGCGTGGAGTGGCACTACATCATTGAGGACGAGGTGGAGACTCTGCACACTGACGGACCTCTTCACGACCCTGTGGTGGTTCTGGTAATTACAACTCCTTCTCTATTACTGCTTGTACTTCCATTTTCTAATATCCTCTTTGCTTGAAAATGAGCCCTGTGAAAGAAGCAGGTAAGCCTATTTTTCTCATTATTTTCCCATCACTTTTACTTAGCTTTTTTAAGCCTTTTTTTAAGTGTTGAATTGATATGATTGGAATCAGATTTTCAGGCCAGTAAAATGACATGGCAACATTCAAATGAAACCGAATTTGCTCTTTGCTCACTGCGAGGGCGAAGAGCAAAAACAGCCTTATGTTTTGTTTCTATTGTTACCTCCCCTGCCAGCTAGCTACATACAGCTGTTAGCTGTTTGGTTGCGCATCAAAATGTTAGTGGTAAGGAGGTCAAAGTTGAAACAAATTGAACTGCACAACACAGTGCTTCCCTTCAGGAGGATATAAGACAGCAAAAACACTTCTGTATTAAACTGCTGCTGTGATTCTGGAAAATCTGATATTAGTAAGTAGTCTGATTGTCCAATGTTTTAATACACGGCTGTTGATGTCATATGTTCACTTCTCTTGTTAAGCAGCTCTCTCAACTCAGAAGATGCTTCCTCTGATGAGGCCTGAGCGAGTTCTATTGATCATATCACATACAAATTTTAAGTGCCCTAGTGACGCATTTGGGAGAAAAATCTTAGAAAAAGGATATTTTATAAGAATGATCCTGCTATGGATAAAAGATTCACAAAGAGACTCTTAAGAGACATCCCATGGTGAAAAACTCTCAGGGGTAGGGAGGAGAGATTCTAAGAGGCTTAAGTGTTTCTTCAGCAGAGGAGATTATGGCCAAAGACAAGGAGGCAAGAGAAATATTGTCCAAACACTCTATGACTGTGAGCTAATGAGAAGCTGCAGATGCAATTGTACGTAAGGAGTCTAACGTTTGAATGTTTGTGATCGATCCCATTAGAGAACGCATTAAAGGGAAGTGATCAAAAACCTAATATATTTTGCAACTGGAAACATTTAAATGGTTAAATGTAATGAAAAGATTTACGTGCCAACCAACATATTTACACAATACTTTTTGTTGGCTTAGGCCAGGGGTACTCAAATACAAATCTTAAAGGTCCAAAAAAATGGTTTCAATAAGACAAAGGTCCGTTTATTACGGTCATTCAAACTTTTAAACAATTGCAACAAGATTCTTAACACGAGGTTGCAAAAACAAAAATAATCTGTATGCAGCAGTTTTCATTGTTATTGTGTCTGTGCTTGATCCCTCAGAGTCGCAGTGTAAGAGCTGCACAGTTATGAATAAAGGCAGCTGCACCCTCTTTTATTCAGCATTCCCATTATTGCTTTATAAATGTCTTGCCCCCTTGTGTGTCCACTGAGGTTCGTCAGGCCCAACACATCTTCAATAAACTCCCCCATTGCCTCACCATAAAAACTCACAAACACCAGCAACTGAGCATTGTCAGTGGTGTCAGTGGACTCATCCACAGCTAAGGAAATGCACTGTGCATTTTGTATTCCATCACAAAGCTGATTAATCAAATCACCAGCCAGTATTTATGTTCTTCTGGTTGCTATGGAATCTGAGTGGGGGATTTGCTTGATTTGACCTATTATTTCCTCTTTTTGTTTGCGTTCAAACATGGTCTCCATCACTTCAGTCATGCATTCTTTTATACTTCAGTTATTATCCAGTGGAATGCCCTTACCTACTGGCCTAGTTAAATCAAAGTGGTTACTTTTTTTTGGCTGGGCAGTGTAGTTTTACACACCGTCTTATTTGACTTTCTCAGGACATAAAACTGTTTTATGGGGGCAGACCCCCACAAAGAAAAAATATATATTTACACACGTAAGGTCATCATCTTAACAGTTGTGTATGCTCATCCGTGAGCAGAGCATGAAGTTCACATGTCTATTACAGCTGAATGCGGCGATTACCATTTTGTTCAGCAAAACGCCTCACAAAATTAGTAAGATCCAAAGCTTTAGTGCGTTTTGATTCAATGCTGAGTACGGGCCAAACTTGACAGTCTCTTCTCTGTCATTGTAGACCGCAAATACCTCATTCCTTCAGTACTTGGGTCCGAATGCTTCTCGTTTTGCGCCGTCCCCCCGTTCAAATGAAATCAGGGCCGGGGGAGGGGTTACAAGACGTGCGTCTTGTGCTGCATTCACTTGCACTCGGACATTAGAGACTTTCTCTCATAAATGTCCGATGAGCCACAACTTTTCTTTCAAAACAAAGCTGCCAACTGGGGTGGCAGCTGGGGTGGCAAGGCCTATTTTTAGGGTGGTAGTTGCCACCCCATGCCACCCCGGTAGGTGAAACTAGGCTACTAGCTACAGTACAGATGCAACTAGATGAGCTGTTAACTCTCGCTCTGACTTTTTTTTTTTAAACACACACGCATTTTTCCCACCCGCATTCCGCGAAGACCCGCCCTACTGTGCCTCTGATTCGCAGACTGTTGGTGGGGGGAAAAAACGCTGACGGGATGCTAAATGTGATTGGACCAATGCGTTGACAGACACACACAGACAGTGGAACAGTCGTACATGCAGAGCGCTGTTTGCAGTGGACATAGCGGAGAATTTTGACTCGTTGCGTTGTGGCGATGTCTCACAGATAACACAGATAATACAGATAATACATATGAAAAGTATAATTTGCTTCGAGTCCAGAGACAGTTGTGGTTCGGTCCGGATCCGGACCGGAGTCCGGACTTTGAGGATGCCTGGCTTAGGCGGTGTTTACACGAGAACGAAACGGGTTGTATCTGCTACTTTTCTCTTAATTCTCAGCAGCTGAAACCCTGAATGCCCATTTTGAATAAAATGTTGAATTAATGGTCTTTTAAAATACTTGCTGTAAAAGTACTGTTGGTTGACTAAATGAGTTGGTTAAGCAACATTGTTTTTCTATATTAAGAGTTGCTCCACTCTTTCAACAGCCAAGGTTAAGCAGGATTAAAATGTAATAGCATTTGCATAATTGGAGCAGTAAGTCACTTTTGGCTCAGTACATGAAAAGTGTTGCAGCATTTGAAGAAACAGAAAACAAACGTTCTTTATGCCTTTAATTCTTACCCTATCGTTGTTATCGAAGGTACTCTTTGTTTAAGGAACATGTCAGGTCTAAATAAGGATATTACACAATACACATCTAAAGGATAATGAGCACTTTAACAAATAGATAAAACTAATAATAATAATAATCATGCTTTATTTGTGTACCATTTCTTGTACACTTAGTGCAGCTCAAAGTGCTTTAACAACATGGCACACATCACAAATTAAAACAGAAAGAAACTCACTGTAGGCAGCGTAAAAACACAACCCAAAAACAAAGCATAACCTTCTCAGTAAAACAAAGGAGGACATTAGACAAAATGAATAAATACAAAGAAATATAAAAACTATAAAATAAATAACTAAATAAAACATTATAAAAAAAACAATTATAAGAATAATTAAAGGACCAATCAAAAGGGGGGTATTGCTAATAAAAAGCTAAAATAAAAATATATGTTTCAGCTGTCCACTGAATTTGACCGTGTAAGTGCGTACTGAATTAAAGCTGCTTCACCCATTTTATTTTGGGTGACTTTAGGAAATGTTCAAAAGCAGCTGAGGAGACCTTAGGGCTCGACCAGGGACATAAGGAAAGAATAAGTGATATATGAGGGTGCCAAACCATTAAGAGCTTTGTAAAAGAATTATAAAAGAATTTCTGGATGCATTGCAATATGATGATGCAAGGAGTGTCTTGACAGACTTCAAAGGTTTCAAGTGTTCTGTCGGTTTCGCTCCAGAAGAAATGAATTGATATGTAGCTGACAAGAGGAGCTTTGATGGGATTAGAAATGTGTTTTTGTCTTGTTTCTGTTTAGTGATCTCTCATTTCTATTCCTCAGGGCTTTAGGTGCCATTATTGATTAACGTCTTTATTATAGTTTACATTTGATTAGAGATGTGTAGTGCTCACACACACTCACCCTCGTAATCTCACCTTGTGTTTCCTTCTCATTACACATTATTGTTTTTTCCCCCAGGGATACCGACTCTACTTTCCTACGACTCACATGTAGCAGGATTAAATAACTTACCTTTTATGTGCGCTCCATATTATGACACATGATTACAAACAATGATTGCAGACATATGTATTGGAACACTGAGGAGAACAGGCCATCTTACAGAAGTTCATTTACAGTTTTCTCACTAACAGCATATTTTTCTTAGAAGCAATCTTAGAAAGGAGGGTAAATCATTCAGATAATTATTCATATTTAATTTGGCAGTAAGTGGAGTATATAAATACATTGTTGCAGGTCAAAACAGATCAGTTTCACAAATTGGATGCAATGTTATATTCATGTGTAATGCATTCATGATTCCTCATTCATAAATGATGAAGCACAGCATTGGTATTTAGTGAGTCGTCCCAACTGGTAATGTCCCATTACACACAAGCAATTCAATGTCTGCTTTCACAGATAATGACAAGCCATTAAATGCTTAGGAAAAATGTAGCTTTTGTGTTTTTTCTAGTGAGTGATGTAACTCAGAGTAAATCGTTTTATGTGAAATTAATCTGCTGCAAACTCCATATAAACGCTATCAAAAAGATCTACTTTATGATTATATCAACACAGAGGCACAGCCTTTGAACAGCCCAGATTCCCTTTCCTGCTAAATTCTCCCTCCTTATCTCATATATCTGTTATTATCCTATCAATATTTACTAAATGTATGTCTAGTTTCAAAGTCTTGTGATGACGGCTGTTTTATAGACCGTGCAACTGATGTGTTTTTAATTTGTAGGGTGAAAATGATGGAATAGATAGATAGATAGATAGATAGATTATTTTGTTATAGAAACAGTTTGTTCAACATTAAATATTTGAGTTATTCACTTTAAACAGGACATATGCTCATTTTCAGGTTCATATTTGTATTTTGTTCCCCTACTGTGACATGTTTACATGCTTTAATGTTCAAACTTTAATGTTTATTTTTCTCATACTGCCTGGGATTTTAGCCTTTGCAGACCATTTACATGCACACAAATCTATATAACACACTACAGGAAAGGGAAAACCCCATAAAGGTAAATATTTATTTTGTTGAGTGGACTGGTGGAAATCATCTGCTTCTGAATGTGGCCAAGACCAGAGAGATGGTCATTGATTTCAGGAGGAAGAGGACATCTCCTCCTCTGCCCCTGTGAATTCTAGGAGAGGATGTGGCAGTTGTGGAGGTCTACAAGTACCTGGGAGTGCACTTAGACAATGGGCTGAACTGGAGGATCAACACTGACGCTGTGTACAAGAAGGGGATGAGCCGACTCTATTTTCTGAGGAAGCTGAGATCCTTCAACGTATGCAGCAAGATGCTGGAGATCTTCTATCAGTCTGTGGTGGCTAGTGCACTCTTCTTTGCTGCGGTCTGCTGGGGGGGCAGCATCAGAGACGGTGACACCAGCAGGATCAATAAACTGATCAGGAAAGCTGGGTCAGTCATCGGCCTCAAGCTGGACCCCTTTGAAGCTGTGGTGGAGAGGAGGACACTGAACAGGCTGTTGTCCATCATGGATAACCTAACCCATCCTCTCCACCTGCAGCTGGTCAGTCAACGGAGCTCCTTCTCCAACAGACTGCTGCAGCTCACCTGCCACAAGGACAGATACTGGAAAACATTCCTGCCCACTGCAATAACTCTGTACAACAAATCACCTCTGGCTGGAAGAGAACTCTCTGCTCCATAGTTTCTCTAGAAATAAAACCACCTTGTACATTTTACTCTATAATCTGTTCAATATTTATACTCCATATTCCATAATGTCATATATTTTGAATATATATATATAATATCTGCATGTATATTTTCTATTTCAACATGTATATTTTATATTTTATTTTATTTTATTTTTCTTTCTATTCTTGTATATTTTGTAGTTTTGTTTTATTGTAAAATGCCTTTTATGCTGCTGTAACAACAACAATTTCCCAATGTGGGATCAATAAAGTACTATCTATCTATCTATCTATCTATCTATCTATCTATCTATCTATCTATCTATCTATCTATCTATCTATCTATCTATCTATCTATCTAAAGCATAATAGGGCCTCTTTTAGGAAAAGACACAGGAGAAGGAGTTACACATTGATGTTTCGGTTGGTAAAAATGAAAAAACATTGAATATGCAATTTGTATCATGAGCCCACATGTGCCAAGAACAAAGGGGTCATGGTTGGAACTCTACCACCTAATCCTTAAAATCTTAATTTACAATCTTGTGGTATAGAAAAAGAAATACGAACAAACAGTGACGCAAGAATACACAAAGTTACGATCAAAGAACTGAAAATCTGAGAGCGGGTTCAAATAACACTGCTATCTTATGATCTTCATTATGTAGTTTATTGGCCATATCGCAACTCTAATAACAACAATTATCATCCCTTTGTCATTCATTTTGTCTTAAAAAAAGAAAGGGAATGACTAAATGTGGTATCATCTGAACTGTGAGTCTGCTCGGTTA
The DNA here is from genome assembly GCF_902827165.1 of Trematomus bernacchii. Classification (NCBI taxonomy): domain Eukaryota; kingdom Metazoa; phylum Chordata; class Actinopteri; order Perciformes; family Nototheniidae; genus Trematomus; species Trematomus bernacchii. The sequence continues at coordinate 17,407,703 of NW_022988043.1, forward strand.
TTTTCCATGCTCACTTTGATCTCACATCCTGGCAAAAGCTCACAAAGTTCACCATGAATTATTGGATTATTCGATATAAAAAGTATGTCTGTCCAGCATACATTGAAGGTTTTGTTATTGAAGTAAGTTTTAAAGGAGGTTCTTTGCCTCTATACTCGTGCAGGGTATATCATACTGCCAAAAGTTTCCATTTGGAAATGAGCTCCCTTGTGTTCCAGTCTCCAGAAACTCTGTAAAACACATCGGATCCAGAGAAAAACAGATCAGAGAGAATATGTTTCCGTAGTGGATGCCCTAGTGGCTTCAGTCTTATCTCAAGCACAGACTCCCCTATTGTCCGATAATTCCAGTCTTCAACCGATTACACCTTGTGTTTACGAAATTATGGAAACGGCTTCTTCAATTACTCTCGTTTCCTGAAATCCAATCAAATAATTTGCACACATTTACACTTAGAGTAGTTTCATGCAAATACGCTGCAGCACGATGCTCCCTTGGTCATGTGTTTTGTTTGATTTTCGTTCTTTCCATTGTTTGCAGATTATACCCAAAGATAATGAAACACGGTCTACTTTAATGTACAAGTACATCATCCATGAAGATTCGGTGCCCATCAACAACAACAACGTGATCCAGGAGGAGACGTTTGAGTGGGCTCTGAAGAGCTGGTCTCCGTGTTCCAAGCCTTGTGCCGGAGGTAAAGGAAAAATTACCACCAAATTAAAAAGGACCTGAGAGGAATAAATTGGTTCCTTCTTTTATAAATGTGATTATCTGATGAATGGGCTCACTGCTCTTGCTGTAAGTAGGCAGCATTTGATTGTGTCATTTATGTTCTCTACTTTGGTTCCTATTCTCTTAAGCTGAAGCTATTTAACATGTTTTTTTTTTCATATTACTTTTTGTTTTTATTAAAGGAGCTTCTTTGGTGGTGGTTTGTTGTTTAAAGTTCCGGTTAATAACTAAATGAAATACCTTTTTCCATGGACAAACAGAACGCTTTCCTACTAAAAAACAAAATGGTCCTCACTTCTTTCACAGGGTTTCAGTACACCAAGTATGGATGTCGAAAGAAAGGAGACACCAAAATGGTCCATCGGGGGTACTGCGACGCCAGCAAGAAGCCGAAACCGATCCGCAGAATGTGTAATCTTCAGGACTGCACCCAGCCTCAGTGAGTACCGCTGCCTCTGCTTCCCTCATAGGAAAAGATACTGAGGCATTTGGGAAATTGCTGATTAGATTCAAAGTGGGACTTAGCTGTAGTCTATTAAGATAACAATGTTCAAGTAGCTTCTGTCAGCATGAGTTGAATTTGAACAAGCCTCTAAAACTATAATGTGTAGTGTGGGAATGGAGAGAACATATCTCTTTGGTTTTTTCAAGATGAACGATGTTTCATTTGTGATTTAACTTCCATGTTTTGGGTTTTATTTTCAGCTTGTCAAAGCACTTTGCTCAATTTTTTGTCCTGGATTTCTTTGCTCTTTATAGACCTATTAATGTAGGTGACACCTAAATAGTTAAGTAGTATACAGTTAAATCATCTATCCTCAATAAGGTAAGAATGTGTGTTTTGGCTCAAACAAATTACTACATTATATAGATGAGAACTTATATGAAAATGACTGTAAAGGAGGAGCAAAGGAGAAACACTTTGACAAGTTGAATGCAGGGCCTGGGGATCAAACCATTGACTACCCAATTCATAGACATTTTCCCCTGAAACACACCTGCTTTAGACTCTTAGTCTTTTTGCAATACACTCTTGCGTACAGTCTTGAAATGAAAGCTCTTCACCACTCGTAAAGATTAGTATTTTGATTCCAATTAGTTTTCATATTTTTAAAGATGATATTGTATGTTGTGCTTCTATTGCTACATGTTTCCATGCTTTAATGTTCAAAAAGTTCTTTATTGTTCTCATACTGCCTCTGCTGCAGCACCTCTTTTCACCCTCTGTCTGAAACCAGAGCCCAGTCTGCTCTGATTGGTTAGCGGGTCAGCTCGGTTGTGAATGGTCAACTGCTTAGAGATGTCGCATACAATGCATACAAAGCATATCGCGTACAATGTTTTGGAGCGCAAGGCGAGAAGGGTGAGTTTTACTTAGTGATGTCACTATTGGCGCGTTTCCACTACACGGCCTCGCTCGGCCTCGCTCGGTATGGCTAGGCCGCATTTCCATTACAGTTTAGGAACTGGGGTAGTATCTATAGTAACGCAGTGTAGGCGGAGCCGTGACGTCATCTTCAATGAGAACCCCAGAAAAACAACACAGCCGTTAGCTGTTAGCACTCAGAGCTCACAGCTCCTCATATCTGTTCAGAAACTAGACAAAAGTTAAACAAGTACAAACCACAGACTGCCTGTGTCATGGCGAATACAGTCGCTGCTTTATTTATGTCTGTATAGGCCGTTGTTGTGAGTGTGGACGGTCGGAGCATATACTGCGTTAGCCAATCTCCATTTAGAAAACAAGCATTTTAAAAGGTTTTTCGCCTGCCGTCTGTCTGCAGACTTGTCAAAGCATTAATTCATGGTTTTTACTAACCGGTATCAGTATGTTGTTACTTCGGCATCATTTTGAAACGTGTATTACAATTAAATCACGGTCAAATATGTCCATCTTGTTGTAGTTGTAGCCTCCTTGCCAGCGATGCTCTCTCTAGTTTAGCATACTCAGCCCGACTCAGCCTCGTTGTCTCTGGCCCTAGACCCACGATTTTATGAGGCCAGAAAAACTGTGAATTAGGACCCGCCGGCCGGTACTAGGCCAAGTGGAAACTAGGGCTGTGCATCTTCACTGGTCTCACGATTCGATTCGATTACGATTATCCTGTCAACGATTCGATTCAATTCGATATCCCGATGCATCACGATTCATACCAATGCGCTGCATCCTCAATTTTCTATATTACTGCACATGGCTTATTTTTCATCAATGCATACATGCAGTAAATACATATGAACTCTGTTTTTATTATTTAGAAAGTGCTTCAGAAATCAATAACATAAATGTCTTGACATTAATTTATAAACCAAAATAAATTAATTGTATAGGTCTAGCCTCCCTATATCTGTGTGTGAAGTTGTTCCATCCTCAAAAACAAAAAACTAATGCTTCTGCAGTCTAGCTGCAGCTTCTAGCAATGGTCTTCTGTTAAAAAAAGGACACTGAATGTGCTGAATGTGGCATCACACACAGGACTTGAGTCTGAACACAGCAGACAACAGGAGTATTTACAATAGCATATAAAAACAAAAATACTGCATGTGGGTGCACACTTACATTCTCTGTCTTACTGTTACATAAATCCCATGAATGTATGAGATTAAGTTAGCTTCATTATATCTCAATCAGTGATTAAGTGAATAATAAAGTTTCTATCGGGTCACTATCAGCCTGTCACTCATTATTTTCAGGGAGGGGGCGGGGTTTGGAGGAACGGAGAGGAGACTGTGATCGCGGAAGCTTTTTTCCTGCTGCCTTCACAAACTTTACACACGTATATAATAATATCGTCTGAAAATTGCTAGAGGACATTCATACTCTGCAATCCAAGACTTAATTAAATCCACCAAAAACCTGATATGATTGTAACGCGATTATTTTTGAAAAACATAAATCCTTGTGTCTCTGAGCCGCAGCGACACGGAGTGATTCAGAGCGGGTCCTTCTGCTGTTGGTTCTGGACTGGTGTTCTTGTGTTGGTGGATAAAGCAGACTGCTCCGTGTTTGGTGTTGCTGTGCCGCTGTCACGTCTGTTCCCTGATCTCTGCGTCACCGACCGATTTGATATTAAAGTGACCGAAAAAAAAACATAGTAAAGCCGCGGCCGGAAAATCAGGAAGCAACGTTAATACGCTATAATCGGTTATCTTCCGTCACTGCATCGATACCGAATCGTCCACGTCCGCATCGCAATGCATCGTAGAAACGATTATTTTCAACACCCCTAGTGGAAACGCAACCAAAAACGTCACAGCCCTCTTAAACCGTGCTCCGCGCTGTAGTGGAAACGCGCCATAAGTTACCGAAGAAAACGAAGGAGTCCAATGGGGGTGTTTGAGGCAGGGGCAGTGTTGGAGGGACTTTGGGTTTTAGCCTTTGCAGACCATTAACATTAACAAAACCCTATATAATACACTACAGGAAAGGGAAAACATAAAAGCATAACAGGGCCCCTATAAAGCGTTTCAGTATTACACTTCCATAAAGGTGTGAGGCTAGTTAGAAGGATTAGATAGAATGAGTAGAATAACACTTGTACACTCTGTTCACACATACATCCTCAAAGTAGAACTCTGCTAAGCAGGTAATTCAATTATATCAAATAGGAAACCAACTTACAGCCATGATGATGTTTTCCCTCTTTTTATTTGAAGTGTTACTACATAGTGAAGTTAGAGCTTAGCTGCTAAGAGCTGGGCTTCTCCAGAGGAATCAAATACCTCATTCACACCAACGGTGTTTCAGGGCCGGTTCGGAGCTGGAGCTTGAAAAGCACCAGGTTTTCCTGTTCACACCGCAGTGGAGCAGCCTCTTAGCTCCGGAATCCGGTTTGTTTCAAGCACCAAAAAATTGTCCCGCTAGAGCAAAAGCACCGCATACGTCACGCTTACGTCGAGACGGGGGCAGGGGGGATCGGAATCGTCGTTGAAGTTGATGATTACGATTGTAAAGCAGTTTTGAATGTAGTATGTAACGACTGTAAAGTTGGTAGTAAAGTCGTCCCATTTCTTCCATTTCGTTTCGACAGAGCAAAACCAAAACGAGTAGCGCTTCAACACAATCGGCCATTGTTGTTGTTGTCGGTGTGAGCTGTGAGGGGTTTCCGCGCGGTTTGGCTTTATGAAGCAGGCACGCAAACGGTTACGTCATGACGCAAACAATGACGCAATGACGCAGCACCAGTCGGACTCTGGGAAAAGAGCCGGAGCTAAACCGAAGAACCGGTTCTGAACCTGAAAAGCTCTAGCACGGAGCTTGAACCGGAGTTGCGTTGGTGTGAATGAGGTAAGAGAGAGCGGGATTGCTGTCTCAGACTTGTCGCTCCTGTTACATGAAAGGACATTTGCATAAAGTTGAACCTCTCTCTCCAGAGTCAGGACTCATGAGGAGGCAGGCACCATGGTGTTATCTGGAGGTAACGTTGACAATAAATGGCAGCGTGTCACTTTACTAATGTTTGAGGGGCGTTATCCAAGTAGACTGGGTTGAGAACCCATAATGCAATTAAATTGCATTTTTCATCTTTGACTGATAAACCAATCACAAGCCTCTCATTTCATTTCATTTCAAACCTTTATTTAACCAGATGGTCCCATTGAGATCATAGATCTCTTTTTCAAGGGAGACCTGCAGCATATAGGTTCCACATGAAACATAAAACAATAAAGGACATCATACATTATATTTACAGGATACATTTACATAGTTATAGACATTTACAAGTATCAACGAGCATTTCATTTAGCCTAGCTTTAAAAACATGCAGAGGAATGAGATTGCTCAGTTTCAATTCTTGCTGAAGATTGTTCCAAGCAAGTGGAGCTGCGCACATAAAAGCTGTCTTACCTAAGACAGTCCTTGCTCTTGGCACATCTAACAACACTACATCATGCGATCTCTCAAGCTGTTTTCTCATTATATAATATGGATGATATCCAGATTGGTCTGTATATATCTGTTAGGTCTCGACGATGGTTGGCGCATTGATAGATTTAAAGGTGGCATAACATGACTCATCTTTTGTAATTTGGTCTCTGGGGACCCTTTCTTGAGTTTTCCCCTTCCTGTAGTGTGTTATGTAGGCTATGTGCATGTAATTGGTCTGCAAAGGCTACAATCCCAAAGTTCAATGGCAACGTGGGTTTTTGAGAGAAAACCAGCCCAAATTACATGAGAAACCATAGAAAGAAAACACATCTTGGGATTCTTTGTGTTTTAATAACATGGTTCATTGTTAGTTCCTTGTAGTTCAACAAAATTAGAGGATGTGTCCACATTTCAATTTGTTTAATGTATATTATAAAGGTCTAACCTTCTTAATTAGAATGATTAAGTAGACATTGGTATCAAGAAGTGGAGAAGCTTTTAATCTTGAAATGAACAATGGACCTTTAATTATGATTACATTTCGAAAATATAATTTAAAACTGAATTAAGTGTTTTAAAAAAAGATGAAAATAGAAATCCATGTGAAGTGCTTTGAGGATTTTCAACACATATGATAGGAAAATATATAGCTGAACTTCACACTCCAGGAATGTAATGCGGTGTGAAAAGGTCTTCACTTAATGAAGTCAATTATTCAGTAGTTCACATTCCCCAGGTTCAAACCCACAGAGACTGAGCCAAAGCCGATTAATCCTAAACGCAGGGATGATTTTACAATTTGTTGCCCTAAATCTGCTGCACCAAGAACCAGGACAGGTCTACTCTTTTATCAATACATCCCTCCAGTTGGACTTGTCAGGAGAGCAATGAGGTGTGTCCAGAGAGATCCATCATAGCAGTCTCGTTTTAAAAGCAGTGACAGTTGGTTTAGAGATGAGATAACGGGAGGGAAAAGCTGCTTCTCTGGGTGAAAACACACTGTGTGTAGCAGCTATACGCTCGGAACTCTAGCAGGGGTGTGAAAGTAAAATAACAAAATCCGAGGAGTCGAAATGCAGGGCCCTGACAGAAAAGGCCAGCAGGTAAAAGAAACGGATGCATAAGCTGGTTAGTGGTCAAGGCTGTAAAACCCCAAGACACTTTAAAAAGCTGAAGCCGGAAGTCTCCATCCAAATCTCAAACTGTGAGATTACGCAACGTGAGGCTGAAGACCTCGCTGTTCTGTCAAATATTAAACCAAACGAAATAGAGAGCCGAGAGCTCAAATCCTGCTGTTTTCTGACACTGAAGAAAATTATTCACTCATTCTGTGTCATGTATTGCTCTTAGTATGGATTGACTTCTCTTCTGGATGGACTCCATTTGAACCACAAAAGAAAGCAATCTCAGAGACTGAACACTTTGTGTTTGAACCTCTCTTTTGAGGCTGTAGGACACACTTTATATCAAAACAACCATGTCTTGTGGATCTTATCTGAACTTTGTCCACTTCAAAGTGTTCATGAGACTTTTAGCCTGTTAGCAGTGTTAGCTGCAGGGCTCTGAGGACAACACTGGTCTGTTTGATCCAGACTGAAATATCCCAACAACTATTATGTTGGATTGCCAATGCTGTGCTGATTTTCATGACCCTTAGAGGTTAAATTCTACTGACCTCAGTGGCATATAAATCCTTTTTGGTTCTTCTGTGAAATATATCAACATGGAGTGGATGGATTGGCAAATGTGTCACATTGGTTTCCAGAGAATGAGCCGTGGATTATATAGCATATTTTACAGAAAGACGTGTTCATTTAGGATTTATTGTAAGAACTGTGGTTGTCCATTCATGATTTTATCTACCCACAACAACACTGTTCCATTTCACTGTCTCTGACCGGCTTTCTGGTTAGCAGCCGCTGCGCCTCACTCACCTTTCCCTCGGTCGTAACAATGGAGAAAAAATTGGGGCTGCGGCTGAATGTAAAGAAGAGTTGTGGAAATAAATGCATTTATTTCATTTATTTCATCTGACAAACTGCTCTCTCCTGTTCTGAGACTCTGCACAAAGGCAGCGAGGTAGAATGTAAACTTGATATACTTGGACACAGCGTAACTGTTCAATCCCTGTGGGAAGAAATTATTTAATTACTGTGCAATACATTAATTGCTTGTCAGTGTAATTCGATGAATCACTAACTGGAGTACAAACATGTATAATCCTCTGTGTACTTCAAAGTTCAAAGGATTTCCTGACAACACACTCCTAGCTCACATCCTTTGTGAGCAGAGCTGAATGCAAAATGCTGACATGTATGTCAGCATCCCATAGGAGAATAACTCTTTATATTATTCTTCTACTTATAAATTACTGCAGCCTCTAATAGTTAAATGAGTGTGCACACACAGCAGATGTCAAATCATATCACCATTTTTTTTTAAAACAGCAAATCCAATTTCACAGAACCTTTCAACAAATCAAAGGCAATATTTCCAAAAATAAGTCTGAAGAATAAGAAACTCAATCAGATCAGATGAACAAACCCCTCAGCTAAGCCAAACTTCACAGAACGCATTGATAAACTGTTAAATGATTATCCAAGTGGTCCAATGTAAACCTCCAACACAGTTTGCAGACTCAGTTGGTTCCACTTTGACCCACAACAATCACCCTAGTTGTGCATGCACACAGGTTTCTGTAAAATGGGGATTGTTATCGATATTTCAGAAGCACTTACTTTCAGTTTGGCCTCTAAATATGTAAATTCAGACAATCTGAATAAATTGCTGTCTTGTTAAAAAAAAAAACTGTATATCTGACTGTGTTTGTTCCACTCTCGGAAAACGTTATTTTCTTTAAAGGGGTAATTTCCCCCATATCACAAAATGAACTATATGTTCCCCCGATCTATCGAGTTTGTTGTATCTATTGCAGGGATTTGTGCCTCCAACGTGAGACAATGCATTGCCATTCATGGCACTCAAAGCAAACAAAAACTACAAATAAAAAACTTATGAAGAATTCTCTAGAAGAAACAAAAATAAAGTGGCTGCTTCTGAAATTCCTTCACAAATAAACCAATATTTGTACGGCTAGATGCACTACATCTGGATTTTATGGAAGAGGCGTCAGCAGATTTCCAACTTATCTGAGAAGTTTGGAAAGAGTCTCTGCATTCAGAGCATTCAAGCTTGATGTTTAGTCAACATTTCACCCCTGAAATTAATTTCCCAATCACAATGCATGGTGTTTTCAAAGCTATTTGCAACTGCTCCAGAATTTACTGGATACAGCGCTACCTTGCAAAGGAGCCTGAATCGCATCACTTAGTATTTTGCCAGTTTTTTCCTCCTTTCAGAAGACCCGCGTAATTCGCCATCTCAACAGCCTGTATGTGATTGCATGCCTATAAATAAGGGATTGTATCGCTTATTTACCCCAAGTTATTTCTCACAAGTCTTTTGAAAAGCTTTTTGAAACCATTAAATTGAAGGTTCACCCGAAAGAAAGGATTAAGCCCAAGAGTACTTCTGAGTGTATGTGTATAGGTGTATCTTGTATATCTTCAATGAACCTTTGAAATTGAAAGCAAAAAGCCCTTGAGCTTTAACTTATAAGTCTAAACACGTTTTATTTGTCTATTCTGCTCTTTGTTCCTTTAAAAAAAAGAAAGAAGAAGGGCCCTATAGATAATATATAAAAGCTGCATGAGGCTGATCCAGGTAGCTGATTGCATGGGGTATGCCCCGGTGTTTACAGGACCCAAATCAGTATTAGGCGCTCAAATAGAAGGAAGGAGGTCAGAAGTGTGGTGGAAAAGATTAACTTGCGGTTAGTGAGAGGGCTTTACAGATTTACACTTTAATCAATCTGCCTGTCATTACACAGCAACACCGCGAGTATACTGGGAAAGTGAGATAAGTCTGGGGTCAACCTTAAAGGCTCTGGTTGTTTCACTGAGATTGCTCACACTAAAGGGGGAGTTGTAAGGTGCTTCTACTCAATCTTGTCAAAAAGGTAGATCAGTGTGTATTGATTTAAAGGCAGGTTTATGTTACAACACAACAACAAATTCTAATGATCGCTACATCTGCAATAACTACGGTAGTTCAATAGTGTAAGAATGTGCTGTTTTTATTCAAAAATTATGTTGAATAGCTTTGTGGTTTGGAATAAAAATAGACATTTGTGACATCAACTTGGACTCTGGGAAGTGGTGATGGCCATTTACTGTAAGAGACCACACGATTCATAGTCAAGAAAATGATCACAACAATAACGTCTCCATTGTGTCCAGGGTGAAAAGAGGTTCTGCAACACAGACATTATAAGAAAAATAAATACCTTTTTGAACATTAAAGCATGTAAACAGAAGAGGCACAAAATACAAATATGAACCTTAAAGGAGCATCATCTGTCCTCTTTAATGCTAAGAGATTGTTTGGCTTAACCATTGAAAACAAGCATGTTGTTTGCCGTGCAATTTTATTTAGAATATAGTAAAATAAAGACCCTAAAGCATGTAAACATGTCACAGTAGAGGAACACAATATAAACATGATCCTCTTCAAAATTGACTGAGCCCAATACAGAACATTATTTTGTCCAAACAACTAACTCTACTGACCAAGATGGTTCCAGTTTGACCCAACTGGCACAAATAAACATGTGTGCTGGCCTTCAAGGAGTAGGAACCAACAACTGACTTTTGACTGCCATAAAGTCTGACATTTTAGAAAATTGTCATAAATTCATTACAGCTCACAATAACTTGAACCTGAGGGGGACATGATTTTCTGGAACAAATATCATAGCAATCCATCAATGGATGCTGAAAAATGTCACTCATAACCACAAATTTCAACCTCATGGTGGGGGAAAAGCCAAGGGATCACTAAAGTGAGTAGGATCCATCGACTGGGAACCATAAATGTCTGCACTAAAGTCATGGGTCCTGCTGCACTCCATGCAACAATAGGTCTCCATCTGACATTGGGGTTTTTCATTATTGATTGGATGGTACAGTTGTTATTGTCACAGAACTCTTATATAACTTATATATATATAATAACATGCTGCTGGGAAATCTGAGAAAAGCGCAGTGAAACATATTGGAAAGTAGATCAATATGACCACATCACACTGTGACAGAAGTAAAGTGTACAAGTTAACAACAATAATTATATAACTGTCATGGGCAGCATCACAAGTCATTTGATGATGAAGTATTGCAGGCTGGTGGACAGAGTGTATTTATCTAAGATGTTTAAACGCTATGCAGCACTGAGTGGAAATCGCTTGATTTTGAGGACTGCAGAGACCAAAGCAGAGGCTCTTTTTAGTCCTTTGTATGGAAGATGTATTTCACTCAAATTGATTAACTAAGCTCTTGTTACCATTGCTGATTGTAACTGTGTTCAGGGCTCATTTAGCCTTAATGAAGCATTTCAACGTTCAGATGCCTGATTGATGCCTGCAGTTCATAACACGTACACTCAGCAAATAAGCACACAGAGATGCTTCCGGATGTCTCTGTTAGTATTCTTCTTTCATGTAAGATGCTTATATGTAGATTTTGAATGTAAAAGATTAAAAGCCGCAAAATTGTATTTAGAAAATACAGAGTTAGAAGCCACGATTCTTGTTTCTGGTCTTGTCTTTAACATTTTCGGTACATTATGAAAGATTCTAAAGAGTGGGAAATGGCAACCGTCTTCAACAAATTCAGTTTACAGGGTAACATTTATAACTCATTTGCAGCAAGTGCTCCCACATTTGCGAACGATCAACTATTATTTGTTTGTTAGCTAGAGAAATATGTAACATTTGCTAAGTTAAAGTTGTGTAAAAAAGTAAAATGTTTGGATATGGGGAAGACATTTTATGACTTTATTTTTACTTCCATTCCAATACAGTTCAGAGGGAATTTGTCATTGTTTTTCCTCTGCCTTTATTTGACAGCTACAAACTGCTGTTTCCAACCTTACAGTTTTTCTCGATTGCTAACACACTAAAATTATACATAAAGCACAATTATTTTAACTGCCACTCAAAGAGCAAAACATCGGCTCAAATCTCCAAAACTCTAAACACGTTTTCAGCTTTTCACACAATTTGCAAATCAACATGGCACTTTTTGCAAACCACTGCACACGTTTCTCCACGTAAGACACAGGAATCTGACATAAAGTCACGTGTTAGCTGGTTTAAAACACTGATATTCAAAATGCCTCACACATGGACCAATGATCAAGAAACACGTTCCAGCTGACCAAACACCTGATAGCATAATTGTTGGCTCATCAATCAGGATGTTAGCACTATAAAAAGACCACAGGTGAGTACTTTCTTACAGCAACAATGGAAGCCAACATGGAAGCAAGAGGAGGAGGAAGAGGTGGGGTGAGAGTGAGAGGAGGAGGAAGAGGTGTGGTGAGAGTGAGAGGAGGAAGAATGAGAGGTAGAGGTAGAGTTGGAGGGAGAGGACGTGGACAAAGAAGAATACTCTCTAATGAAATGAAATATTATCAACCAAGTGCTTTAGATCAGTGGTTCTCAACTGGTCAGGCCTCAGGACCCACTTTGTCCTTTGTCAATAAATCGCAACCCGAAATTTTGAACCACTCAAATCTATTCAACAAAAAATCGTGCTGTAATATATACGCTTTTCGAAATACATGATTAAAGTGAAGTACAGTGCATATATCCCTTATATCCCTTCACAGAACTGAAGTATGCTTTTAAAAAAGGTTTAATGAGATGATGGAATCAAAGCTGAACTGTATAACATAAAAAGGCCCACATGCTGAAAACCCAACCCCAGAAGGGGGTCTGGGGGGATTCTCTCCCAGGAGATTTTTAGAACAACATATAAACTACGCATTCTGGTACACTCTGAGAAGAAAATAAATAAATCTATTACTACCCGACATATTAATAATATTTTATGCCATTGTTTGTTTGTCACTTAGTTCTGACAGATGAACTTGCTGCTCCTCACAGAGAGAAGAGTAAAGAGGAGATAGTCTGTGTGAATTACTTTAAATTGTGGGTAAGGGTAGAGAGCTCCCATTGTTCTGTGACCTGTCAATCATCAAACCGGGGGTCATATTTCATTATGTGTTCATTTGTATCTGAAGTTGTACCCATGGTTGTATAAAGAATAGTTCTACCGCAAAGTTATTCTCCGTGGGGACTTCCGGCAACAATCTTGATTCTGATTGGCCAGAAATCATGACTCGAAAAAACATCAGCAAAGATGTTTTATTGAGAAGATGATCACTACGTGAAGTTTTCAAAACCGTTTATGGTCTCCGGTACTTCCAGTCCAACGCCTGCATGCACAGCGTTAGAAAATCGGGCTTTCAAAATAAAAGTTTGACTTTTTTCCCAAAAAAAAAAAAAAAGAAATTCTTTTTTTTCAAAAAAGAATTCTTCACTCACACATCTGCGACCAGAGTTGGGTGTAACACGTTACTGTAATAATATTACTTTTGTCGGTAACGGAGTAATGTAATGCGTTACTTTTATAATTCAGTAATCACACTACAGTTACTAACATTGCCCGACACGCGTTACTTTGTTACTTTCATAAAATCAGTAATCACACACTACAGTTAGCCTACTAACATACAGAATTACTAGATTCTCCCTTTGACAGACAAGAGGGATTTCCGCCGCAGGTTTATATTTACGTAACATTTGCGCGACTTGCGCGTCCACATGCAGTGCATAAACATGGCTGAGTCAACAGCGATAACTTTCGAGGGGTGGAGGTCTGCCCATTATTTTGAGTTCGTCCGAAGAATAGACAGGAATGTGACGGTGAGGTGCAAACTGCATGTGTCCAGGCCAGAAGCTTTTATCCACTGCTGCAAACACAACGTCAAACCTCAACAAGCACCTGCAAAGACAACATGTTAACGTGAAGCTAATAGCTAAGGAGGACCTCCGAATCCAGAGTGAGGATGTCGAGTAAAGTAACGACACTGTAGGTGGCCGCATTTGCGCTTCAGATGAGGCTCCCTCCGCAAAATGAAGCACCCTCCGCAGTCTGCGTGATCTGCCTGTAGGGAGGGGCGGCCCTGCGAGTAAAGTAACGAGTAAAGTAACGAGTAAAGTAACGCGTCTCTACTTTATGTAGAGAGTAACGAAGTAAAGTAATATATTACTTTTTTTTAAAGTAATAAGTAATATGTAATATATTACTTTTTTTGAGTAACGACCCCATCTCTGTCTGCTACCCACTCGAAACGGGTCCGCGACCCACTTTTGGGTCGCGACCCACCAGTTGAGAACCACTGCTTTAGATTATGCTCAGCAGTGTGTAGTTGGGTGGTCAAATTGGGTGGTATTATGAATGAAGTGTGCAAAAGTTCGCATTTGGTTTATGTAGTAAAGTGTTTATGTAGTTTTGAGTGCAGTTCTTAATTTAGCAGGAGAAATTAGGTGTTTTGCACTTTGGGTGTGTGGTTTTGTGAATTGTGTTTAGTGTTCTGAGAAACTGAGCAATTAAAAAAAAAATGTGTGTTAGCAATCGAGAAAAACTGTAAAAGTCTTGTAGTTTTACACTTTTAATTTAACTTGTGTTTACTAGTTTATCAGCAGTATAAAGGTCACCCGTAAAACCAACAGCGTGATGTTTTCAATAACCAATGATCACTCTTTTTTGGCTTATAACATTTGAAATGAAAGACACTAAAGTCTGTCCTTATCACCTCTCAGATGTCTATGAATTACAATTAGTGACAGAAATGCAAAGATTAAAGTTCCAAATATAGACATACATAAACATATGTAAATATGTGTGCAGAGTTGTGATGCAGAATCTTATTATTTCCTCACCCGTACATCCCCTTCCAACACACTTAAATTAACATATCCGACCCCTCGATCGAGAGCCATTGACTCACTGTATATTCAAGCAATAGCTTCGCGTCGGGCCGAACCACGCCCCTTAGCTGTGATATAATGAGCATATACCACAGCCTGAAGTGAGCTATTGCTTTTATAAAACGGTTACCAAGTGTGGCAATATGAAAGAAAAATACACACTCTAATTTAAATAGTTTTTATTAGTAAATAATGATGTTCAAAATAAACAGTCCCTCCGTTGCCTTCTGCACGAAACATAGTGTGAGGTGGTTGCTATGCAACAACACTAACAACTATCGAACATATTAGACAGAGAGCGTTGATCCATTATTTGGCTATTTATTTACATTAATGTGTATGTTGCCGTTTATTGTGCACCCACTGAAAAACTGTCCAGCATCAGTAGAATGGCTTACGTGGTTATAGGCTGAGGTTGTTCTAGGCTGTTGCTTGGCGTGGCGAGAATATTGCTCCACTTTCTCCGGTCCCCGAGATTCGGCTTCCAGTAGCTCTGGAGAGAGCTTTCGCACCTGTGGCCACTAACGGTCATCATTTCTCTGCTTTGTTTCAAGACCCGCATCAGAAAGCTTTTGAATGGTGGTACTTTTCCAGTTGGTCTACCTGCTCTGCACGTAGCTCTACATGTCGTCGTTTAGGTGCTTTTCTTTCTGGAGATAGGCACTCCTCAATCCACTCCTCCATAGTAAGACCCCCCCGGAGGTCGAAGTTAACCTTAAATGTTTCCATCTTAAGCTTTGTAAGTTTGTTTCGTAACGGACGAAATGTAAATATATTTATAAAACGGACAAGTCAAATCAAGCAATCTGATTGGTCGATAGCGTTTTTGCGGACCTTTTTGATTACAGATTTGAAAACATCGTTGCTTGCTTTAAAAGTAGCACAATTCATTTTGTCAAACCTTGGAAAGTATCTAGATATCCCTGTCTTAATGCCAAAGTAACTGGCAACTGAATATGTTTTGCCGTTTGATGTCTATGTCTGGACCATTGCGTAAAAAGGAGGGTTTCTGCCCCGTTACTTCTCCGCTACAGTTAAATCGACTTCTTTCTGCAGATGTGAGCGTCCTTTAACAGCGGTCAATAAGTCCTTGCTGCACATTATCCCTTACATGTTTCCATCTTAAGCTTTGTTAGTTAGTTAGTTTCGTAACGGAAGTAATGTAACAGTTGTAACGGTTGTAGCTTTTCTCAGACGCGGAGGGATACTGACTTGTTGTGAAAAGTAACTACAATTCTACCCGTGGTATACGCTCATTATTTCACGGCTAAGAACCAATCAGATTGCTTGATTTGACTTGTCCGTTCTATAAAAAGCAGTTATATAATGTCATGTTTAAAGATACACCATTCGCAGAACTGAGAACTTGTGATATTTTCATTTAACAGAGTATTGAAGTGGGATTATAAATGACGGACTTTTTTTTGCAGTCTTTAATCGGTTACATTTGAGTATTTATTTTGCTGCTGTTTTCTAACTAAATGCGTACCTTTTGGTAACGTTATAACCAGGGAAACCTGTTGTATAACTTCAGTATACTCCTCTTTTTGATTCATCCAGATGGATCTCAGAGGAATGGGAGCATTGCACCAAAACCTGCGGCAGCCTGGGCTTCCAGATCCGGACGGTCCGATGTGTGCAGTTCCTCCACGAGGGCACCAACCGCTCCGTCCACAGCAAGTACTGCAGCGGGGTGAAGCCGGAGAGCCGGAGGCCCTGCAACAGGGTCTCCTGTCCGGCCCAGTGGAGGACCGGAGCCTGGTCAGAGGTGCAGTATCCATATAATAATAATAATAATAATAATAATAATAATAATAATAATAAATTCGATTTGTAAAGCACCTTTCATTGCTCACAGCAATCCCAAGGTGCTACAGGAGGCATAATAAAAACAAACAAAATAAACAAAAGTTTAATCAAAAGCTTTTTTTAAAAGAAAGGTTTTTAAGCCTTTCTTGAAGGCGTCAGTGGTCTGTGGAGTCCTCAGGTGGTCTGTGGAGTCCTCAGGTGGTCTGGGAGGGAATTCCACAGGCGAGGAGCAGCTGCACAGAAAGCCCGATCCCCCATTGTGCGGAGTTTGGTCCTCGGGGGGGCGAAGCCGATGGTTAGTTGTGGAGCGGAGGTTGCGTGTGGAGGTTTGAGATGTGAGAAGTTCCTTCAGGTATGGAGGAGCGTTCCAGTGGATGCATTGATGGGTCAGTAGTGCGATCTTGTATTCGATCCTGAATGAGACAGGAAGCCAGTGGAGGGAATGAAGAACGGGTGTGATGTGGTTGTATTTTCTCACACACATATGATTATTTTAAAGGTCCCCGATTATGCAAAAGGCACTTTTTAATGTCTTTAATACATAAATGTGTCCCCGGTGTGTAAGGACACTCACAAAGTGTCAGAAAAGAAAACCCTCTCTCTTTTCCTCCGTACCCAAATCTCTAAAAACGGGGGTACAACAGAGTTGATCCAGATTTGCTGCCGATATGACGTAATATCGGAAATGTGGGCTGGCAGAAACAATGCGCAACGTTTTGGAAGTAATATGGTCTGTGTTTACATTAGCAAGCATCGCTAACACTCAGACCCAACCTGTACTGGAGAGAGTATGTGTAAAGAAGCAGGATATAAAAAGGTACTCACCCGCGAGAGAAAAAGAGTTTGAGCTCCATACTTTTACAGAAATAATCCTTGATGTGGTTTGGAACATGATATGGTGTTTAATCACAGCAGCATTTAGCTGGGAATCTGATTCTGTCTGCAGCTCTGCTGCATGTGCGCTCCAAAGGGGGGCGTGGCCCCGTAGCTACTGACCCAGAATCAGCACTTTTGTAACACGGCTGAAATAGAGGCGTGTGAGGCATGGCTACAATGGGTGATCTGTTTGGTATTTTGAGCAAAACACTTCAGAGACATGTTTTGGATCGATATGGCCCTATAATATATTGTGGTGAGCTTTAAAGGAGAAAATGTCTTATGACTTTATAGCATAGGGCTTGATTTGTGCAGCCGTTCACATCTCTGGAAGCTGAGCGCTGTTATTCTGTCGTCTGGGCTTGTATAATTTAGCTACTACCTAATTTATCATCAATCTGTCGGATTGATTTTGTTTTTAATGACTAATACATTTGTGTGTGTATTTGTGTTGATGCAGTAGCAGCTTGACTGATAATGGCAGGTCATTCTAAAGTTAAAAAATGAAGCATGATGCGTATGATATTTAATTTAAAGCAATGTCACATCTCATCTGGAAACATGCCATGCTAGCAGCGGATTTGTGTGGGTTCAGATCTTTTTTTCTTTTTTAAAATCATGGTTTGTCCCCATATTGGGAGAGAGCTCTTTATATGCATGCATGTAATTACTGTATGCACTGAGCTAGCAGTATTGTAAATATAATTATTATAATTATGTTTAATTGTATTTTTATTTATCTATGAGTTACAATTAGATGCTTGTGAAATCAGTCAATAATCACAAAGACTCATTTGGGCTACAGCTGTGAGGAATAAACAGACTAATTGTGTCCCTGACATTTAGGCCCAATCCCAAACCACGCCCTACACCCTACCCCTACACACTACCCCTCCGTTTGCGCGTTCGCGCGGAGGGTCCGCCACATTAAGTGCTGTTCCAAACCAACGAGTGTGGAGAGGTGTGGAGGGGGAGTGGGCTATCAAGCCCTCAAACAGCGAGTCTGCATCGGTGCTGACTTGAGACTGGTCTCTACCTGACCGGAGTCACGCTGTGTGTGTCCGTCAGGAAACACGCTGTTTACAAGTAGTTCCAGCAAACATCCACTGATAAATTGCGATGTTAACAACCTCATGATAACCTCATATTTTTTTAACTTAGGATCATACCTGTGTTTAGTC
Source organism: Trematomus bernacchii (assembly GCF_902827165.1). Classification (NCBI taxonomy): domain Eukaryota; kingdom Metazoa; phylum Chordata; class Actinopteri; order Perciformes; family Nototheniidae; genus Trematomus; species Trematomus bernacchii. The sequence goes on from NW_022988043.1 coordinate 17,426,064, forward strand.
TAGAAAAAGGTAAATGTGTGCATTTTATTATAAAGTTGTGTATATTTACAGACTGTTGCAAAAACTAAGAAGCTTATAAACATCAGGTTTAAAACTAAAAGAGCTTTACAAAAAAGTAACACAATGAAAGATGTTTGGAGTTTTATTTGAGTTCTTAATTTACATTTTTTGTCTAAGAGATGCTGATTTGAAACCGTTGTTACATACAGTTACGGCATTTCCTGTTTCTGCCGGAGAGAGGGGAGTTTGTCCCAAAGCTTGCCGCTGTATTTACTCCCTCCATCTGACAGGAGGGAGCCTCGTTGAGCTGCGAGTGTGGCTACAGACGGAGTTCACTCCGCCACGGAGGGGTAGGGTCGAGGGGGTGGTTTGGGATTGGGCCTGAGATTCACCCACAGTTGGTGACCACAGCAGGAAATCAGTCTAAAAACAGCCACATTACTAATAAAAAACTAAAGCTTTCATCTTTCCAACGATCTAAGATTCAGTTGATGGTTTACACAGTACTAAATGCCTGCTTTATTTAAAGTGGTAATTCTTAACGTTTCAATGTTTGATTGGCAACTAATTACTGATAGCAACAGCAAAAACTGCGAGTAGCAAGACAAACTATTATTGTTTTAAAATATGCGGGGAAACATTTTCAAGCTTACTGACAAACCTTACATTTCTATGATTAGATCCTAAAACATCAACTTTAACCGGTTAAATGCATTTAATGCGAAGCTGCAGCAGTAAGAAATGTTTGCATATTTTCTGGCAATGTTGCCAAGTCACCCAAATTATAAAACTGCTTATGAATATATGATATATGAGTGAATATTACAATACTTGTAATAGCATATATAACAATTCTGTCTCCTCATTTTGGAGATTGATAGTGACTTTTTTTGATTAAGTAAAAAACATATTGTTATCTTATTAAGTTCACAAAGTGCTTGTAATAAACTAGTTTGTACAGCGTGTTGACACATCACTTCCTACAAATACAATTTATATTTGTTAAAGGAGACGTGTCATGGCCATTTCCACTGATCATAATTCCATTGTTGAGGTCTACTAGAATAGATTTATACTGTGCATTTTTCCAAACTCACATTGGTTTCTCATACAGCATCTCTGTAAACTACGTGTATTCACTGAATTTCACTCTCTGCCTTTAACGGCTCGTTGTAGCTCCAATAGCTCCAGCCCCCACCCTCCCTGTGAGCACAGTGTGCTCTGATTGGTCGGGACGTTGTGAATCGCGCTGAGCTCTGTGGAGGTGTTGTTTCCTTGTTTAGGATACATAGCGAAACACAGCCAAACTCATCCTGAGCACACACAAACTCACAGCCGAAGTAAAAACAATAAGTGTGGCTTGATATTGAGTAAGAAAAAGGTTGATAAACGCTGTGAGAATGGGTCTGCAGAGAGAATTTTGCCGCGATCCCAACTGTCTGTTATCAGCCTGCAGCCAGGGAGGAGAAATCAGCTGAGCTGCCTGCTCCCTGCACACAGATGTGTGTGTGAGGAAGTCCGTGGATTGGTCAATTTGGACCAATCAGCGGGGGCTTAACGTAACGGCTCCGCGGACGTAACGTAACAGCTCTACGGATTGGTCCATTTCGTTCCAGGTACAGGTTGACATCATGCCGTACCCGGAAGAATCAAATGGACAATGACGTATGGACAATGACGTATCTCCAACGAGGCGTTTTGGGGAGGTATTTTCTGTGTTAGAGTTTTACTCGCTACAGGGTGTACTTTGAGGGTTTTGACTCTGCACACTGTTTACATGCATAAAAACCTTCATAACACACAAGGGGACGGGTAATAACCAGAAAAGCATGACACCTCTCCTTTAAGACATTTTTTGAGTGTTTTTCTATTGTTGGAAGACAAATCCTTGTAAGTGTAGCCTGCTTGAGATCAACTTGAAGTGGCACTAAGGCATAATGATAACTAATGGGCATGTCTCATTGGTCATTACGCTGTCTCCTAAAATGTATGGCAGCTCAAGTTTTACAAGACAGGATTTTTGCTATTCTCCAAAAATCATGACTAAGTATGTTAAAATAATTTATGTTGGATACAAATCCCTCATGATCCTGAATCCTGATCATCTTTCAGCTGATTTAAACATTAGCAGTCACCAACTTTATGCTAATCATTTTTGTATTTATCATCATCCAAAAATGAGTAATAATGGATTATGATGGACAAAGGAAATCAACGCAACACTGTCTGTTGGAACTTCTAATCTCCTCAGAGTGGATAATAGTACAGCAGAGTTGTAAGAAATGTTGTAAAAAGTATTTTTGAAGAGCTGGTGCACATTCAAAGATAGTGTAATTGATGGCTAAGTTTAATATATTTTTTAAACTATTTTTTTTCCTGGCAACAAAGGAGAAAAAACAACGACAAAACAGCAATTGTAACTCTAAATATTAGAATAAACTGAGAAATATGACATTAGTGCATCCCTCAAAAATGCAATACAAATTAGAGGCTCTAATCCAATTTGATCTTTCGTCAAATGTAGAGGAAAATAATCAAAGTAAAGTTGAGCTTCCCCTTGCTTCTTACACAAACTCTTCAGCCATGTTCGGAAAAACCATCCAGACACAGAAACCGTGATAGATTGTATTTCCTGCAGATTCACCTGTGAAAACCAGATTGAAAAGGGGGATAGAGGAAATGTGTCCATGCTGATATTTTCTGCCGGCTCAGCTGGGCAGCGGCACATATAGTTTGTACTCTAGGTGGATATTGAACTTCGAGTGGGCTTGTTACCCAGCCAGTTATCCTAACATTTACGTCTGCCTCAACTACAAAAGCGGAGTCCTTTTGCTGCAATGTCTCTGAGTGTGTTTGCCATCTTCCACAGTGCTCTGTGACCTGTGGGGAGGGGTTGGAGAGGCGTCTGGTCTCTTGCCGGATCGGAGATCAATGTAACGGAGAAAGACCTGAAAATGTGAGAACGTGCAGACCAGGACCCTGCCACGGTAAGCATGTTTTTCATAAAAAACTAAAGGAAAACAAATACCTACTCAAGACAAACCCCCACAACACAATTTCAATGTTATGGTTCAACATGTCTGCACCTTTTGCGTTCTTAAATAACAAATCCTTCCAGCAAGTCCTCAAAAGTCCTCAAAAATAATCTACATGTCATTTCCTTCCTAAAGCAATTTTTTGTCACAACCTTCCAGGCAGCCGTTGGTACCCGATAACAAGTAATGCAATTCATGTCAATGAACGTTAAGTGTGTATTTATTTATTTTAATGTGCCATTATTGTCGGGTGGTAAATACAGTTTTGAAAATGTCTGCCCTTCACCCCACAACACTAATGGCGCATTTCCACCACACGGTCGGCCTCGGCCACGCTCGGTACTGCTTGGCCGCGTTGGGCCTTAACAGGGCCGGCTCACTTCATGCTGCGCTTCCATTACAGTTTAGGAACTGGGGTAGTTACTATAGTAACGCAGTGTAGGCGGAGCCGTGACGTCATCTTCAATGAGAACCCCAGAAAAACAACACAGCCGTTAGCTGTTAGCACTCAGAGCTCACAGCTCCTTATATATGTTCAGAAACTCGACAAAAGTTAAACAAGTACACACCACAGACTGCCTGTGTCATCGCGAGTACAGTCGCTGCTTTATTTATGTCTGTATAGGCCGTTGTTGTGAGTGTGGACGGTCGGAGCATATATTGAGTTAGCTTAGCCAATCTCCATTTAGAAAACACGCATTTTAAAAGGTTTTTCACCTACCGTCTGTCTGCAAACTTGCCAAAGCATTAATTCATGGTTTTTACTAACCGGTATCAGTATGTTGTTACTTCGGCATCATTTTGAAACGTGTATTACAATTAAATCACGGTCAAATATGTCCATCTTGTTGTAGTTGTAGCCTCCTTGCCAGCGATTCTCTCTCTAGTTTAGCATACTCAGCCCGACTCAGCCCTGTTTGTTGGCCCCGATAGAACCACAATTTTGTCGGGCCAGAAAAGAGGTGAAAAAGTGGCCCCGGGCCGGGCCGGGCCGTAACTAGGCCTAGTGGAAGCGCAACCAAAAACGGGCACGGCACGACACGGCACGCTTAAACCGCGCTCCGCGCCATGGTGGAAATGCGCCATAACAAAACTGCTGAATTTCTCAACTCTAGCAGGTTTAAAGAGTCAAATATTTCTATTAGATATGAATAGAAAAACTGCTGCCTGGAAGAAAGGAACATAACACTTCAACTTAAAAACAGCCTGGTTTGCAGAATAGTCATTATTACAGTACATACTTGTAGTGAGTGGACTGAAATGGTCTTTTTCTATATTAGGATCCCCGATAGCACTAGCATGAACATTGGCTATTCGTCCTAGGGGCCTACACAGTCAAACACAAATGTCCATCTAGCCACACAAACACAACACACTTAGACACAAAAAATAAAAAATGTAAACTACTCATTATGCAGATTGGCCCATTTCAGAATAATATAAATGATATGTTTTTATTATAATTATTGGTCATTAAAGTGTTCTCAAAGCTGGTAAAGGTGCATCTAGTTTTAATGACTTTGTATACTGTAGCTTGTGAATTAACTCCAGGTTTGACTAAAGTCTTAATTAAGGGTTCATTATATTTCACATCATTAATCCAAATCTGTTAAGTAACTAAAGGTATTAAATAAATGTAGTGGAGTAAAAGTACAGTACTTGAGTAAATGTACTTAGTTCCTTCCAACTTCTGGTGAGGACATTTATGTCGGCTTGGTAAATTGTTGATGTTGGAGTCCAGCACAATAGAGGGAGTAAACACACACAGGAATCCCAAAATGGAATTAAATATGGCATTTTGCTTTAAGTGCAACTTGGGTTACTGTTTAGTAAAAATAACATAGTCTTGCTTTATCATTATTCTACAACCTTTACTGGCATTTATTTTTGAAAAAGAGCATCTTTCGTCGATAGTCGAGTATGTCCGTATTTTCAAACCTATGAAAATCACTTTTTAAAACTCTTTCCTGTAAACATCCATTGCCTAGTGGATTTTCAGCAGAGATAAAGGTAAACCGGGATGAAGATACAAATAACACAGGCTCCTTCAAACGTGCTGTGTTCAGATTATTTTTTGATAAAACCCCCTCTCCCTTACTTAGTATCCTATAGTATTTGTATGCCCATACAAATATAAAGGTATATAATGAAATGGGGGACAGCTAAAAAGAAGATTGAGTGAGAAAAGGTCAGGAAGATGTTTCAATATGCTCACTAAAAACATTTTCATAGTTTACAGTTTTCTAACAAAAAAGCAAAATATCATCCACTGCGTATTAAACCTTTGCAGCAAAATGAAAGTAAGAGTATCTTTGTTTTTATGTCTGCAAAAAAGTTTACCTCAGACGCTCCCTTGAGGGAATAATGAAGTCTTTTGATTTTTCAAAGTGCTCTCCAAGATATTCTCTGAGCTCTTTCGGCAATGTTTTTAATTTCATTGAATATTTGATGCGGTAAATATCTCCTCTACTTCTTTTGTGTTTTGCATTCATACAGCAGTGTCCGATTTGTGCCTCTAACTCAGTCAGCTTTACATTTGAATTACCCTTAAAATCAAACAAGAATAAATGATTTTAGTAATCCCCTACCAGTTGATTGCGGATAATAAGCCATCATTACAGGTGATAAAATGTCTTCATTTTATTCAGACCGTTAGAAAAGTCTTTGAGGATTCTGGAAATATCTTACAAAACCAATAAGCATATAAGTAACAGCATCAGGTATTTATTTGTTGTATGCTTAATTAAGTGTAACCCCTTAATCAGTGCAAAGGTCAAAAAAGCTTTACTAAAATACAAAATTAAATAAAAAAAGATGATACAACAGTTAGAAGAACAAACAATGTAACATAATATGTGAAAGCAAGATTTGTATGCCTTTTATATAATAAAGTAGGTATTGGTGCTGTATGAATACTGTGAACATATCGAAACCCTAAAAAAATGTCAAGCTTAAAAATACACCTGTTTGTCACCCAACATTGAACCTGAAATGGAGCACACCCTCATTCTGATGACTAATGTATGGTGGTGTGCAGGGGCGGACTGGCCATTGGGAATACCGGTCGGTCAAGTTTCCCGGGCTGATTTTTAGTCCCAGTCCGCCCTTGGTGGTGTGTATCTGAGAGGCAGCTGCTGTGAATCAGACTTCATTAGAATGAGCATCATACTGTTGATGAAATGTTCTACGGTTGTGTCATGGCATTAACACTTATCTGTCAGACTCTGATAGTTGAAAACAATGAATAAGTGATCTGTAATGCACCCACTTACTCTCAGCCTGTTTGATCTCTTTCCATGGCCATCTCTCACAGCTTCTCGGGGCTGTGTGAAGTGCTCTGTGCCCACACTGTTTGCTTTTTGCTTCCTTCAGATGAGCCATGTAATGGAGACAAATCCATCTTCTGCCAAATGGAGGTCCTAGCACGCTACTGCTCTATTCCAGGCTACAACAAACTGTGCTGCGACTCGTGCACCAGACGCGGTGGAGCTCTGTTCCCGGAAGCGGCTGAGATGGAGGATCATGTCCGCTTCGGCTCAGCCTCCCAGCTGCTGGAGACATTAACGGCCTCTGCAGCGGCCAACGGCACTCGGCGAGGAAAACAAGGACCAGGCAAGGGATCCAGCGCCTCAGTCAATGCTGTGAAACACGCCATCACCCCTGCCCCACTTAAGAAAACCCTGTCGAAGATCGCTACCACAGCACGGCGGGTACCACCACACATGGCTCTAACTGGCAGGAAGCTGCCCGCTATGGCACCATCTCCCCTGGCTGATTCCACACAGGGTCAAAGGTCGGGCAGCGTGACAGATAGTGGGTGGCCTACAGCGTATTCTGAAGTGGAGAGATGAAAGAAACGCCCCTTTCCCGTCAGGACTTTCAATAATGTACTGCAGATTATCCAGCTTCAACCTGAGTCTTCTCACGCCAAAAACACCACAGAGAGAAACGCAGAGAAAGAAAGAAAAAGTGCTGGTTCACTTTGTTGTTAAGAATTTCCATTCCTCTATGCCCCTCATATTGACTTTTAATGTATAATCTTCCAGGTAGCTCCCAGAGTATATTATTACTTAAATTGAGTTTCTTTGATTTCATTCATTTAATTGAGAGGAGTAAATAATACAATTAATTAAAATTAAAGGGGCCGCAAGGGAAATTTCATCCCATGTGAAAAGATTAAGGAAACAAAGTGTTGGTAGTTAATAGTGAATAATTTCAGGGATACAAAATAGCCAAAGGATATATTATTATTCATTTAATTTACTCCAGACTAACAGTATATATAACAAAGAAATTGTGGTTTAATTCCAATTGAACCCTTTTACCCATCTGAGTATTGAAGCTTTTATTTAAAGTCAGGTGAAAGGTATGGACAAAGGTGTCCATATTCCCCCTCTGGTTGCTCTTTTCTCTGGTCATTTAAGAGAAATGGAGGCTGTGTCTGCAGAGCCTCGCAGCCTCCAGAAAATCTTCAGCAGATAGCGAGAGAGAAAATGTCAACAGGTGCAATAATTACAGCTGATTCAATTTGTGAAGATGTATGCACACTGCAGAAAGACAACTCAGTACAGGAATAAAACAGAAATACATGTTGCACTTGTTACAAAAAAAAACAACACGGCTCGAGTGCAAATTGTTACATTCACCATTTTGTTATTCGTAAAGTTTACCCCAGATGCTTTTCGTTTGATTAACATTGCATTACAGCAAGTTTCGACTAATGAAACGCCACCATTTCAAATCTCTGATCTCTCACCTTGGATGGGAGGTTTTATTTGCTATTAATTAATCTAACAAATGACATGTAATGTAATGTAATTGAAAGTTGTAGTTGATGGAAACAGAGATGTAAAACGGTAATTCTGATGCAGCTGAAAATGTACTTGAACGTTACAAACTACCAATTTCTTGCCAAAAAATGTAAGTGTGAAGCTTGACTTACGGAGAACCCACATGTCCTAGTATGTGAGAAGTCACTGCATTTTATAAAATTAAACACTAGTCTTTATATGGCCACAAATGCAAAGTGGCACAACCAGTGGAAATGGTTGAAGTTGTATAGATTTTTTTTTATATAGATCCAGCAATGTCAGTTAAATGGGGCTCTACAGTTTCTATTGAAATGGGTATTTATAAAGGATGCTGTAAATACTGTGTATGAAAATATCAGTATTATTTTAAGAAGCTGAGAACACTTTCAAAAAACATTTTAATCAATTATAAAAGCATTTATGTTACAGCAACAGTGTTACAAGGACATAAACAACTATTTTACCCTGTATGTGAATGCCAAGTTCTCTGGGGGGAATGTTTCTATGACAATAGTTCAACAAAACTCTTAGCTTAGCTTAGCTTATTTTAGCTTATCTTAGCTTAGCGTAACCAATGGAAGCATGGGGAAACAGCTAGTTCTGCTTCAAAACTTCTAAAGCTCAATTCTGACATGTCCTATCTTTGCTTAAAGTGGACCTATCATGCTATATTTGAATAATATAGTGTAGGACCATACCTATATAAGGCATATTTTTTTTTCAAAATACCAAACAGATCATGCATTTTAGCCATGCCTCATTTCGCTCAATTTGACATTTTTTATCCCTGTTTTAGCAAGGGCAGATTCAGTGAGAACAGCACCATCTACAGGCCTGGCATATGTACTACAACGTCTCCAGCGCTTTCGAACGGCAATGGCCGTGGCTGTCTCCTCCTGATTGGTGGAGTTGGCCCAATAGCCGTAGCGCCACTGTCCTGACGTCAGGACAGTGTTCAAATCTGGATCAGTTTTTATCAGATCCGTTGCAGCCCCTTTTTTAGAGATTTGGGTATGGAGGAAAATAGAGAGGGTTGTGTTTTCTGACACTTGGTGAGTTTCCTGGAACACCGGGGACACATATTCATGTATAAAAGATGTACAAAAGTGCATTTTGCATGATAGGTCCCCTTTAATTAATCAGAAAAAGTGTAGAAAACAAAAGAAAAGGATTTTGGTTAACATTGAGCCAGGCTGTTTTCTATTTGTTTCTCGTCTTTGCTAGGCTAGACTAAGCTAATCATCTTCTGGCTGCCAGTTCATCTTAACTGTGCAGACACAAGTGTGGTATGAACTTCTCCTCTTCTTTTTGGTGAGAAAGCAAATAACTACATTTCTCAGAATATCAAATGTTTCAATCCATCCCGGATTTTACCTTTTCTCTAAATTAGAAGTTTGTTTACTGCTAGCCATAGACCCTTATCGACTCTCTGTTTTGCCCTCCTTGTGAAAGTTTGTGCTCAGACATATCAAAGAAGGGAACATATTTAACACGTGTTCTCAATAATGTATGTTCAATACAGCAGTGTCTTGTTCAGCCAGAACAGATTGAAAATGGAGGCAAAAAAACAACACCATGCAACTGAGAAGATGGGACAATGGAAAAGCAAACACACAACTTGACTTGATAATTGGTTTTGGCTTTTTTTGGATTATTTTATCCAGTGACATAAACTGTTGATTTTGTATTCCCTTAAAGCTACATTAAGCGTGTTTTGACCACTAGGGGGCATAAAGCCCCCCAAACAAACTACCAGTTAGCATATTTACACATCCAGCAGAGTTAGCTTGATTAGCAACACATTGAAACATCTTTGTTCACCTGAGGCCTGTACTACGAAGCTGGATTTTCGCTTAGCCGGCTAACTTCAGGGAAATCTCGGGCTTTCCGGTCCTACGACGCTGGTTCTCTTTTTAGCAGGCTAGATTTCCATGGTAACTTATGCTGAGCGGCAAACCTGCTCCGGAGCAGGTTAGGTGGCAGGCTAAGAGATCAACTCAGTGAAAGCACCGCCTGCTGACCAATCAGAGCTCCGTGTGCGGAGTTTAAAGCGATCAATTCATATTACAGGATAGAGGAAATACAGAAAAACTGCCGTTGCAGGAAAGACGGCCGGCCAAAATCAACTGACTGTGTGAACGTGAAAATTAATAGAATATCCCCTCCCATCTTCAGAGCAATCTGACTATTATAATATTAGCGTTAAGAAAGCTTACTTAAATATCTGCCACAACATAAGTAACCGGATCAGAGTAACATTAAGTACAGTCCGCGGCACTGTGAGTGCAGACGTCGATGTGTCCCATTATCATTCATATCATATCACATCATAATGTATCATATATTTCCTTATTTGAGTCAGCTTCTTGAGCCGTATCTGGCCGTGCAACACTCACAGTGTCACATACTGTATGCAGAAGTATTATTTTAAGCAACACATTAAGTTGATGAAACACTCGAGTCAAATTCTTCTAATTAAAGTCAGATCCACTCGTGTCTTGGACGGGGCAGTGATTTCATAAACCTGTTAATGTACGCATTCAAACACTTTTTCTTTTACCAGCTGTATTCACCTTGCAGGTGCAGCTATGTGGCTTTTATCCTGGATAAAGTGTTTAAGTCATGGATGTTTAAAGTTTAACTTCTTCATATTTGACTAATATTAAAGTTCACTTTTCATTCAGGAAGTATGACGCTGCGCTGTCAGTACGCTTGTCCATGTTTGAGATTGGTCGAATGCTCCAAATACCACCCCTTTCATGTGAACGCGCACCTAACTAGATAGGACACGGCTGGCTTGAGCGATCCACTTGATAACCAGCGTCGTAGTACAGTTTAGCCAGAGCGCGTATGTTTTGGATTGGGCCAACCGGCTAACTCAAACATATCCAGGTTAGGTTGAACCAGCTTCGTAGTACAGGCCTCTGATGAATTCAAATCCAAAACTCACTCTTCAGTACTTGCTCTGTTTTGGTCTCGACCAACTCCCAAGTGACATCTGCTTCTTGACCGATTGTTCACGTTTGGTGCTAACAAACACATATTTTTTTTATCTGGGGGAGTTGTTAAAGAACTATCATTCTATAAACCGTGGGGGCTGCAGGTCTTCATTCTCAGCTGTTTCATCTCTTTACACACATGACACAATCATTTGATCAATTTTTATATAATTGAATATAAAAAAACGTGCTTAATGGAGCTTTAAGATCGTCACAACCAATTAGTCAAAACAAGGTTTATTTCACATGTTGTGTTTGCATGAACAAAGCCTCATTGTAAGCACAATATGCTAAAAAAATGTTTGCTGTATGTGGAACATGCCCCCCCCTCCCCCAACTTATTTACAGAATGGCTTTTTTATGGTGAAAAATGGTTCAGGAGAGAAGAAGCTATTTATTTAAAAAAAAAAAAAAAAGGATTTCTTTACAACCACAATGCATCTGACTGCAATAGCAAAGACACAGTTGTGTTTTCAGCAAATGAACAACTATTCACACTCACTCCTGTGTGCCAATGTATAGTACATGTATATAGCATTCAGTACGTAAGTATTTATTGAAAGTAAAAGGGCTCTGCTTTGTTTTTACAATATGTGCAGTGCCGGCTGGTCAATAAGCTGCAGCAGATAAACCATTGAATCACTTCTAATGACAATTTTTCATCCGCATTTTCATGGATTTCAATGGATTTCAACTTTTTGTTTAAACATGATAGAATAGAAATTACATTGTTTTTTGCAAACAATTAGATGTAAATATACATGCTCAATTTTGAGATGTTTTACTTGTTGTCAGAAAGCTGTCTTTTCACAGCTGTTTTGTTGAAGTTGTTAACAGAGCTGTTACATCACAGCAACATGTACTGACCAGACAAATGCTTTATTTGAACCAATAAAACATTAATAGTGTAGTACCAGTAACCAGTAAAGTCTTTTGTATGCTGTTTGTAGTTGTCAGTATTGTCTAACCATTTGACATTTTGCCCCCTTGTTCTTTCGATTGCTGCCTATACAACATTGCTGCTAATGTTATGCAGAGCTTGTAATGATAAATAGTTGTAGATGTTACATTGACAATCCCTGAGCCTCAGACAGTTACTGCATAGGATTCTCCATGTACTGTAACGATAGCCCCTGTGCTACCTGTGCATTGAAGTATTAGCCTACGATTGTCATGACTGTCAGTCACTCTCTGCTCTATTTGCTTTTCTCTGTATTTGTGTAGATTGAAGTGTACACTACTGATGCTGTTTGTTGTATTGGGGAGCACATAGCAATAAAAGACATGATTAACTTCTCTGATTGCTTGCTGTGAAATCACCACCATTTCTGCATCAGTGAGGACCAGTACTGAAGTTTTTAAGAAATTAATCTTGTAAATCACAATAATTTATTATCATTTAAAATTACAAGTATATCAATGAATGTATGTAATCTTCTGCCACTAGGGATCTTTTTATCCAAACAATCACAATTTATAATTTGGTGGCGTTGTGAAGTAGTGTGGGATCATGGGGGAGGATGTCTTCAACACCATTTCTGTCAGATTCTCCTGGTTAGGGTTACTGTGAGTTAAACTGTTAAAAACACTGAATAAAGCAGTTTCACGTCAAAAATCTGTCTTGTTTAAGTAGGACAGGATGGAGGGGCTAGGAGATAAGGGCTACATTTTAAAGCTTCTTTCATAATTTAAGATACAGACGTCCAATCACTACAATCCTTCATCAGGTTCAAATAAATAGGAAAAACTCCCTGACGATGTACAATTGTCAAAAAAATGTGACTTAAAACATGAGTTTAACGTTAAATAAATGTTGTGCGGACCAAACATAAAAAAATATATATATATGTTTATCAGTAGTCCTTAGAGATATCCGATTAATTTATTGTGACAGACTCTATAACACTCTGTTTTGTCTGAAAATGCTAAATGAATGACATCCTCACTGACAGCATTATAGCACTTGGTTGCAAGCTTAAACCTAATTTCCTGTTGGACTATAAACAGTTGGGCCCGGATTTCTGGGGAAATGAATTAAAAGATCTAGTCATTAAGTATAAATAACACTACACTGCTCTCTGTTTCTGTGCAGGATATTATTTAATGATAGTTTGAGTGCAAACAAATGAATAAAATCACAGATTCTGTGCCTTTCATCACACGCATGATATTGAACAATGGATTATTACACATAATTGCAATAATTACCTGCCTTTCTTTCAACAGTTTACCAACAGTTTTGGTAAGTGTTTATGTAGTTTTGAGTGCAGTGCTTCATTCTGCAGTATATGAGGTGTTTGGACTTTGGGTGTGTGGTTTTGTGAATTATGTTTAGTGTTTTAAAAAAACGTGTGTTTTAGCAATTGAAAATGACTGTAATATCCTTTCGTTATTTATGACATTGATTATATTGTTTTCTTATAAAATAGTCATTTGTCTGTTGATCAAACTTCTCCATATTTTGGCAAATCACAACAACAATAAATCCCAACACATCAACGGTTAGCTTTGTTGCTCCAGGTTATTATTATTTTTTTGACATTTCAGTAGGTGGTCACCTGATTTGTTAAAAATGATGTGGGTGTTCTTAATCCAAATACAGTTTGAAACTAAATTGGAGCGCATTCTGTTTCTTGTAAAAGGAGGACACCAACAAAATTGGTTTCTTCATTGTTTGGTTGTCCTACAATATACAACTGGATCTTATTCATATTTGTTTTCTTTTGTATATATTTGCATTGCATTTGATATTGAGGTTATCCAAAAGAAACTGAAAATAATAAGGTTACATTACTGTTATACTATGATACTTAGATTAGTTACTGATAATTAGTAATTGTAACGGTAACCATTCTAAAAGTATCACTCCATGCCCTGCTCATTCAATAGCCAATAATAATATACTAAAAGAAGTACCCTGCTTGAGGCATCAGTGTAACCACGGCCAGCCATTATTAGCATTTATTAAAGGTGGGGTAGGTAAGTTTGAGAAACCGGCTCGAGATGCACTTTTTGTTATATTCCATGGAATGCTCTTAACATCCCGATAGCAATGAATATCTTAAGTGCTTTGACAAAAAATCCATACAAAAATGTCATCTGTGGAAGCCGTAGTACTGTAAAAAGCACGACCAATCATTTTAGCCGGCCCGGCTAAAATAACTGGATGGCCTACCTGCCTGTCAGCCTTCCATCTGTGCACAAACCTATCTCGTGCCCTCATTGGTCTGTGCGCATTCGTGTGTGTTGGAGGAGGGGCTCTGTAAGGAAGTGGCAGATTTTTTCCGGTTGTGTATTTTCAAATTCTAGTGATCTCGAGCTGGTTTCTCCAAAATGACCTACCCTACCTTTAAGTGTGGATGAAAAGTCGAGATTTAGTTTGTTAGTTTTTCATATGACATTTCAATTCATGTGGAAATTACACTTTTACTATAGTTAAAATGTTAATGGAGGACAATTGTGAAATTGTTTTCAGGGGGTTCAGGTTTCATAACTGTGTTTTATGGCTCTACTGGGACATGTCTCCATGCTTTAATGTTCAAAAAGCTCTTTATTTTTCTCATACTGCCTGTGCTGCAGCACCTCTTTTCACCCTCTGTCTGAAACCAGAGCCCAGTCTGCTCTGATGTGATTTGTCAACCGCTTGGAGATGTCCCGCCCCTTAGCCTATCACATACAATGTGTTTGAGCGCTATCCAATAGCATCGCAAGTGTTACATAGTGACGTCGTTATCTTACATAAGTAAACAAAGGACTCCAAACGAGGTGATTCAGGCATCTTTTTTCTTTTTTTTTTTGGAAGTTTTTCCTTGTACGATGTGAGGGTCTAAGGACAGAGGGTGTCGCATTGTCATACTGATATTCTGTACAAACTGTGAAGTCCACTGAGACAAATGTAACATTTGTGATATTGGGCTATATAAATAAACATTGATTGATTGATTTACATTCTCAAAAACCTATATAACACACTACAGGAAAGGGAAACCCCCAAAATAGCATAAAATTATTAACTTTTTTCACATTGAGTAATAACCATTAGATCTCGGCAATTCAATGTTTACATGTTAAAAAGGATTAGGGTTAAATAGGACGTATTAACAAACCCTTTCAGATTAAAATGGCCTTCTGTAAAAAACAAAATAACAAAATCACTAAAGTACTACGGCTGAAAACATCAATGGTACTTCTCCCCTCAATAATAATGAAATCCCAGAAGAATGCCACATCTGGAGGCATCAGAGCATGTAAGCCTCTGCGCTCTCTTGAGAAATGGGATGAGACAAACATAGAGCAAAAGAAAGGAGGATGACACAGTGGCGAATGCAACTGTTTGCCACCATGCTGTGTGACAAATTCAGGAAAGACAGGTCAGCATACAAGGGGGCGGGGGGAGGCAGATTATAAGTGAGAACACGATGTCGACTTTTATTATAGCCACAAAGAAGCTAATTAGTCCAAGGGGGGCTAAAGAAACCAATTCAAGAAGTGCCTTGTTCAACCTTTTCTTATTGTGTCCTTGTGTTATTGCATGTGTAACCAGCAAACCAAGGTACGACTTGCTTCATTGTGGGGTTTTTTTCCCGTGGCATTCAGAGCCCAGGCGTCTGACACTGAGCCAGGATCCTGCATGACTGATGAGGGCTTATCCTCCGAGCTGACACACTATAAACTACTTTGCACTTGGGTGGCTGCTTTTGGCAATGTGGCAAAAAAGTCACGTAAGCCTACTGTAAAAAAGAAAGTCAGAAGCCTGTGCCCAATGTTTGACATCATAGGAGCTTTTAGATCGCCTCTTCTCATTGGCTGTCACATTCGCATGTCAGCTGCATTCACCATCGGTTTAAACTACCACAGTCAAGATCATGAGAGAGGTGTTTTTCACATATTAAACCAACATTAATATTTCATCCACATAATCTTTAGCCATGTAATCCATCTTTCCATATTTAATATTTTACTTTGACGTTTAAACTCTTATTAAAAGTGTAAAATCTAAAGTATATGTCCTCATGAATAAAAAAAATAAAGAATAAAAAAAATCTTTACATCAAATGGTGTAATATAAACGGCCTGCAAAGGCTAAAATACCAAAGTTCCCACCAAAGGGAGCTACTTCCTCATCCTCACCCCCACCCCAACAACCCCCCTGCTGGAAATGCCTAACAGAGAAATATAACTATGTAACACTCGCGCTTCTATTGGCTAGCGCGCTGAATAATTGTAACTGATAGCCTAAGGTGATATCTCTAAGCCGTTGACCAAACACAACAGAGCCGGCCAGCCAATCAGAGCAGACTGGGCTCTGTTTTCAAACAGAGGGTGAAAAGAAGTGCTGCAGCACAGGCAGTATGAGAAAAATAAAGATCTTTTGAACATTTAAGCATGTCATAGTAGAGGCACAAAATACAGATATGAAGCCTGAAAATGAGCATCGTAGGTCCCCTTTAGAACCTCAGAAACTAGATCTGATTTGATTGACAGCGACAAAATGACCCGCCTTCTTCTTACTGATCTCAACCAAAAAGCCAGAACCAACAAGAAATTGGGAAATCATTTTTGTTCCAGCAGTAGTGTCAAAGCATTACACGAGAAAATAGTGGCAAGTAAGTGGAGTAAGAATACAAAATAAGCACTTATGTATACAATAGAAAAGACATATATCAATATACAGTCTCACTAGGCTACAGAATATATAGAAGTATTATAAGGCTGCTTGAGAAAACAAAAGTTGTCTGGGCCTTCAAATGCCGTTATTTTTAATGCAAAGTACCCTGAAGTACACATTTTCTGTATAATTCTACACTGCAAGGTACATTAAGATGATCTACCAATAAGTAATGCATGACATTTATATAATTGTTTTCATTTCAGCCTCACATCTAACAAATACAAATTAAGTTGGGTTGGGAACATGTTCGTCTGCTAATGTGTTGAACAATTTAAAAAGCATGAACAGCATTTCCACACTGCTCTGAAAATGAAAGGATTTCGTCAAAGGAGTTTGGGGATTTACATCATACACCTGAAAAACCAGCAAGAGCTGCGTCACCTCACAGAAAAAAAAATGTACAGTGACTTCATTGTTGCTGTGGTAACTGCATTCATCCAGTCCGGGAACGGATGAATGTTTTCGTATTGACTGATTTTGCAGCGTGAACAGCCATAGCAGTAATCCACCCCATTGGCAGGAGGCCAAGTGGGCTCAGCCTCTGTGAACATTTGCATGACAGTCTGTGTCTATGATTTTGTCAGTGCCTGCAAATGTGGGGGGAGCTCGCCCAAAGGTTTCCAAGAGATAACTCATGCAAGATCTTTTGATGAACTCCTGGCTGAACATGAGGGTTTGGTTAGAAACTGTGATTTGACTGATTACTGTTTGTCCTTTTGTTAGCTGAACAAACTGGCAGCTCCTGTTTGCTTTGCAAGTGGTACTCAATCAGTAGAGGGAGAGAGACCCAATCTCCTAAAACAATAATGTCTCTTTATGTATGACCAATGACGGCGTAATAAAACTCTTTTCATTTCATTTAAAGAGGACATTTCATGAAAAACTCGCCTTTTCAGTGCTTGGTTATTTCTGGAGTTGCTACATATGTACTATTTTGAACTTTAAGCTCAATTTTGAACTTTTCTTATTTGATGTTAACTCCTGGCTAACGCCGTTAGCTAGCTGTCAGACCGAATATCTGGAGTGTAGTTAAATATGTTTTACAGAAACATAGCTGCACCAGGATATCCAGCGTTTCCTACGATGGCTTCTGGACAGTTTGGGCCCACAAGGATTGCATCGAGAGCTGCACAATGTCTTCATCATGAGCCTGAGTCTTCATCATGATGGTCCCTGGGCTGTGTGGGACGTCCAGCCTCGTTCCTGTGCCTCAGACACTGCGTACCTGTGGCCATGACTTTTGTTGCATATTTTACTTCAACTTGTGTTTACAGTATATGAACATGTATTTATTTTATATTCGAACATGATGCAACTTTCACCAAACCTAATTTTACTTTAGGATAAATAAAGTATTTTGATTGGTTGATTAATTGATTGATTGACCTTTCAATGTTACATCATATTATATACAATACATCACCCCAGATCTGAACTTCTCCACGTATAGCTTGAGAAGAGTTTTTTTCTTAAATCAGAGCAGACTGGGCTTTTTGGGAAGAGGGTTATTAAATCATGTAAACATGTTCTAGTAAAAAACAGAATAAAAAATATGTATGAAATATGAATGTTAAGAATAAACATAACTCGTCCCCTTTACAAATCTTCTTAAACCAATTTAGAGATTCAGAATCTGGGCATGAATTCTTGTTCCCAATCCCAATGTCTTGCACTTAAATCTTCCCTCATAAGCTCTCCTTTATGGGATGGCCTTTTCCACTGGATGACATGCCCTCTAAACTCAGATGAACTTTGAACAAAAATATAAAAAGCACACAGACCAATTCAGCTCATACACTTTATTTCACTTGGGCTCCCGACATAACATGATAACAAAAAACACATTGGAGTGGATCCAGTGGTTAACATGTCATCCGTTCACCATTTTGCAACCATTTCTGACATGAGCAAAGGGAATTAGGGAGAGATTCTTCATGCAAGTGGCAGATATCCATTTCTCCACAGAGAGAGTAGCCTCGGTGGACCATTATGCAATGTAAATACTGTAAGGTGCAGCTGCAAACGCAAATGTGTTCCTTTTATTTTTTTTATATCCTCGTGCATCAACATTGTAAAATAACCGACCATTCATTTTCTTCTGTGGCAGGTAACAAATGTGTATTTAGGGAGATCAATGTGGGGAATCAGTTACTGATATAGAAGCGGTTATGGGCCCATGAAGATGAATTACAGTTTCTCATTACAAGCTTAACCTTCCAAGCACATGGATATGGATTTTCATCATCAAAACAAAGTGTTTCACTTAACAAAATCAATAGGAGTAAACTGTGGTCTCCTATTGTTGACTTCCTTGGGGTCTGCTGGTGGGGGCAGGAAGGGTTAAAAGTTTTACACGTCGGCTTGTAGGCTGCACTTTGGTTTCCACTCAGGCGTGTTGTTGCGGTGTTTCACTTAATGTGACTCAAATGAAAAAGGATGTCTTAAAAAGATGTGTCCATGTGAACTTTAAGGGTTGCTTATTCAAGGATATTGGGGACAGAATCTTCTCTCTGTGCGAAGAAAACCTTCCAAGCATTATCTTCTTGTGTCAGAGGGTAACTTCCAAATGTAAAATAACTTTTTTGTATGAAATTCCCTCTTTTAGTTTCCCCCAGACAGTGTTTCCATGCTGAGCGGAAGTGGAGGAAAAGTGACACAAAAGGGCATTCTGTATGAAAACCGATAAACCTTGGATGACTTGCTCTTGCCTTGTGTAACTCAGACTGATACATCCTCATGTTAAAGGTTTACTGTAGAGCTGTGTTCACTCACGATGGAGCACAGTTGTATCATTGGGTACTGGGAGGATTTATGTTGCACTTCCCAATGGTTTTTTTTCAGAATGAAATCCGCCTTTGGAAATGTTACACAGGAACAGGATTTTATAATCATATGTGTGGGTTTTTCTGGTTACAGTATGTAGCACATATTTTTTTATCTTTCTTGTTTTGCTTGCAACTCATTGTCATTTAAGCCTGTCTTCACCAGAGGCCTGTACTACGAAGCTGGATTTTCGCTTGGCCGGCTAACTTCAGGGAAATCTCGGGCTTTCCGGTCCTACGGCGCTGGTTCTCTTTTTAGCAGGCTAGATTTCCATGGTAACTTATGCTGAGCGGCAAACCTGCTCCGGAGCAGGTTAAGTGGCAGGCTAAGAGATCAACTCAGTGAAAGCACCGCCTGCTGACCAATCAGAGCTCCGTGTGCGGAGTTTAAAGCTATCAATTCATATTACAGGATAGAGGAAATACAGAAAAACTGCCGTTGCAGGAAAGACGGCCGGCCAAAATCAACTGACTGTGTGAACGTGAAAATTAATAGAATATCCCCTCCCATCTTCAGAGCAATCTGACTATTATAATATTAGCGTTAAGAAAGCTTACTTAAATATCTGCCACGACATAAGTAACCGGATCAGAGTAACATTAAGTACAGTCCGCGGCACTGTGAGTGCAGACGTCGATGTGTCCCATTATCATTCATATCATATCACATCATAATGTATCATATATTTCCTTATTTGAGTCAGCTTCTTGAGCCGTATCTGGCCGTGCAACACTCACAGTGTCACATACTGTATGCAGAAGTATTATTTTAAGCAACACATTAAGTTGATCAAACACTCGAGTCAAATTCTCCTAATTAAAGTCAGATCCACTCGTGTCTTAGACGGGGCAGTGATTTCATAAACCTGTTAATGTACGCATTCAAACACTTTTTCTTTT
The DNA here is from genome assembly GCF_902827165.1 of Trematomus bernacchii. Lineage (NCBI taxonomy): Eukaryota > Metazoa > Chordata > Actinopteri > Perciformes > Nototheniidae > Trematomus > Trematomus bernacchii. The sequence continues at coordinate 17,446,302 of NW_022988043.1, forward strand.
ACCAGCTGTATTCACCTTGCAGGTGCAGCTATGTGGCTTTGATCCTGGATAAAGTGTTTAAGTCATGGATGTTTAAAGTTTAACTTCTTCATATTTGACTAATATTAAAGTTCACTTTTCATTCAGGAAGTATGACGCTGCGCTGTCAGTACGCTTGTCCGTGTTTGAGATTAGTCGAATGCTCCAAATACCACCCCTTTCATGTGAACGTGCACCTAACTAGATAGGACACGGCTGGCTTGAGCGATCCACTTGATAACCAGCGTCGTAGTACAGTTTAGCCAGAGCGCGTATGTTTTGGATTGGGCCAACCGGCTAACTCAAACATATCCAGGTTAGGTTGAACCAGCTTCGTAGTACAGGCCTCAGGTTTTGTTTACAGCTTATGCCACAGTACTGTTCTGGTTTCAGAAGAGGATCTTTGGGGCAGGCCAACACATCTCTTTCTTCCCTTCTTTTCCAGTCTGCCTCTGCATTGTCAAATGTCAAATAAATGGAAAAAATAGGCAAATAATGTATTGCTATCCAGGTTAAAAATGGGGCATGATAAGGTACAACAACAACAAATTAGGATATATTTCAATTATTATATTTTTATACTATACTATTAACTTAACCTTATATTCCCCTTGATGTGTTAACAACCAGTGCTGTGATCTTTCACTCTGCACTTTTCTCACTGCCATCCGTGCTTCATCGCAGCTGAATAGTGACGTGTGGATGTAAACTTCACATGAATGACTCAATCTATAATGGAGTATCAGTATTGTTGTGAACTCTGTGTGCATGACTCCACACCACTAGAGCTGGTGCTTTTCCATGCAGTTTATTAATTCAGCCTCACTGCTCCCCTCACTGTTCCCCGCAGCAACGCTTCTCTTTAATCTGCCTTATTAGCTGAGCTGTGATGCGCCGTGCCACTGTATCTAAGTGTGTTATTATGCTCTTCTAGTAGGAGTTATTCCGGGGAAGCAGTGCTATCAGAGGCGCCAGAGTTTGTTTTTGAAAGGGGGGGGGGGGGGCGTGCAGATTTTCCTGATGGAGTTGGCTAGTGAATCTTTTCAGATGCAAGGCCTTCTAGCACTTTTATGAGAAAATGTTTCATGCATGTTTTTACGTTACAAATAAAGACAAGAGTTGCCGACTTCAAAAATGAGTTCTGGCATGATCAAAATACACAATATAATCCAATAACATTTCCAAATATTGCTCTTAATTGAATGGCCATGAATCCATTATGCATTAGCACTGCCGACAAATTGATCAAATAGCAGGAATTCCCGAGGTTTCACATGTAATGAGTCAAATTAGTCGGATTAAGGTTGCATTTGTAATGTATTTTGGGCTTTGATGTGGTCAACCAGGATATGGCGATAAAAAACCAAAGCCTCGCCTATTACATGCTACACAATAATCAGAGGCATGCAGAAAAACATATAACTGAAATTTGTTACGAACCACTCTCACAGTTATCATACACAACCCTGCCAAACCCTTAACTGCATCTTGTCTGTAGTTAGAGGTCCATTGATCTAATGTGAACATACATGATGAAACCGAAGATGTGATAACAAAATGATCAATATCAAAATCCACAGAAATTGTACTCATTAACCCTTGTATGGTATTCGGGTCTGTGGGACCCGTTTTCATTATTTAGCTAAAGAAAAATTATATGATAAATTGTTTTTTCAAACCCACACTCAATGGCCTTGGCTCATTTTCTGTGAAGCACATATCAGAACACATTTTCAATGACAGCCCACTGTACCCCCTTTGTTAGTAATTGTATCGCTCGAAGTGAAGTCGAAAGAGATGAGTTTTCAGTCTGCGCCGGAAGATGTGCAAGCTTTCTGCTGTCCTGATGTCAATGGGGAGCTCATTCCACCATTTTGGAGCCAGGATAGCAAACCGACGTGTTTTTGCTGATGGGAACTTGGGTCCCCCTCGCAGTGCGGGTGCAGCGAGCCGTTTGGCCGATGCAAAGCGGAGTGCACGTGCTGGGGTGTATGGTTTAACCATGTCCTGGATGTAGGAAGGGCCAGATCCATTCACAGCATGGTATGCAAGTACCAGTGTCTTGAAGTGGATTCTAGCAGTTACTGGAAGCCAGTGAAGGGAGCGGAGGAGCGGTGTGGTGTGGGAACATTTTGGAAGGTTGAAGACCAGACGAGCCGCTGCATTCTGGATGAGCTGCAGAGGTCGGATGGCAAATGCAGGTAGACCAGCCAGGAGGGAGTTGCAGTATTCTAGGCGTGAGATGACGAGAGCCTGGACCAGAAGTTGCGTCGCTTTCTGGGTCAGGAGGGGACGTATCCTCCTGATGTTTTAAAGAGTGTATCTGCAGCAGAGGGTTGTAGCAGCGATGTTTGCAGTGAAGGACAGGTTGTTATTTAGGTCACACCCAGATTCTTACAGTGATACAGGGTACTGATGTTACATTACACTTGCACTTCATACGATGCACCACTTTCCTTCTATTAAATCCCTCAAGGAATAATGTAAGCACTTCAATTAAGTAGTGCTTGCTTTTTGTATTTAAATTGATTGTATGAACGTACATTTGTCACTAAAAGCATTAAGAGCAGAATATTCAGAGTAGTATAAAGCGTCTTCACCTTCTTCTTAATTTTTCCTTTACAGAGTCCAAATGAAAGATTTAAGGACTACTAATGTTTGATCTATAAAGTTCTTGACATCTGAGGAAAGTAAAATAATAACATTGCAAGAGAATGCAGAAAGTACAAAGGATAGGACAGCAGAGTGTGTGTGTGTGTGTGTGTGTGTGTGTGTGTGTGTGTGTGTGTGTGTGTGTGTGTGTGTGTGTGTGTGTGTGTGTGTGTGTGTGTGTGTGTGTGTGTGTGTGTGTGTGTGTGTGTGCAACCCTGTCTCCTAGAAATTACGTTCCCACAAAACTAAACTGCATTCTCAAATACTGATTTTAATTTAACCATAGGATATCAAGCCCGATCGTCGATTTCAAATGTGTGCTCTAAAATGATATTAATAAATGACTATTATCATTATTATAAGCTAGAAAAGAAATGTCAAAGATAGGTAGAAAGCAAACGTATTTAAGATATGTTCAGAACAAACGTAACGTGGGACAAAAGACGTTTCTTGTTAAACGTAATTGAGAATGCTGTATGAAACGACTACAAACAATATTGTGATTATTAACCATTAACCAGCATAATAACGGATTTGGTCAACTGAAAAGTCAGCCGCCAGCCAGCGCGAAAATAAGTTTGCTCTAAAATGATATTAATAAATGACTATTATCAATATTATAAGCTAGAAAAGAAATGGCAAATATAGGTAGAAAGCAAACGTATTTAAGATACGTTCATAACAAACGTCATGTGAGAGAAAATAGGTTTCTAGAAGATATGTAGAAAATAAACGTATTTAAGATATGTTCATAACAAACGTAACGTGGAAGGAAATACGTTTCTTGCGAAACGTATTTGAGAATGCAGTTTAGTTTTGTGGGAACGTAATTTCTAGGAGACAGGGTTGGTGTGTGTGTGTGTGTGTGTGTGTGAGCGTGTGTGATACAAATATATCCATAAGTCTATATATCTATTTTTATTTATTCCAAGTGTTTTTAATTTCTAGCTTATTTTTTTTGTTTATCTGCTGTTGCAAACAGGTTTCTGTAGTGTGTTATAAATGGTGTATGTAAATGGTCAGTATATGAGCCTGAAAAAGAGCATAATAGGGCCCCTTAACCTGTTAAGCCCTGAGCCTGTTTTTCAGGTCTCAGGCTCGAAAATGACATTCCCAGAACAAATGACCATATCTTCCCTTCTAAAAGGGGTAAATGAATAATCTTTTTTCTCAAAGCAATGATAAACCTGTGAGTTGGATGTAGAAAAATCAGAATTAATATAGATGTTTTTAGTTTAAAGTAAATTCAGATTGAACATAGTAAAAACATTTCAATTATAGTTTTTGTGTAAAAAAAAACATTACTTATACTGTAGTGAAAACCACCCTTGAATGATGGGATGGTAGACTAAAAGCTTTAGGAATCCAAACTATAACATATAATAAGTACCCTGTATCAAGATTGATGCAAAACAAGTTTTTGACCTTTTTCGAGAGGTTTAGAAAAAAAAGGACACGTTCGAGTCTTGATTTGGATAGTGTGCCGTCAATGGGTTTCATTCCATTTCAAAGTGCTGTTTGATGCGGTGTAAACTTCGCGCACTGCCACTCCAACGTCCAATCACAGAGCTCGAGAACTAATCACTGGGTTTGTCAAACAAAGCACATGGTGTAGTCCTAAACGATAGCTGAGGATTCTGGGTAGTGTAGTGTCTTCTGCCATCCTAAACTCCGAAAAAATGTTTGTTTCTCCGAATCGAAGGGGGAAAATACAAAAGCATTGCACACAATTTAAACCAATCAATGTTGTGTAATTAACAAGGATAATCTGGTGTTTTTGAGTTGATGAGTAGTGCAGATATCACTGTAAAATCAATCGACAGTAAGGAGAATAGTTTCTTCCGGGTGTAAAATCCTCCGTTATCCAATGGGAATGGATGCTCACATTGCCTTTAAACAGCCGCCGACATAAACGGATGCGGTGCTTCCCTGAACGTCAAATACCGCCGCCGATGGGAATACATTGCAATCAGTTGAAAGCTCTTTGCGTCCGTTTATGAAGCTGAAGGAGCCTCGGCGCGTCACAACTGCACGCCATAGAACCCTGACCAAGCGTCGCTCCTGGACGTTTTAGGGAGTGTGTTGACCTGTGAGATATGGCTTCTCTTTGTTTTACTTTGCATCATTAGTACAGGATAGCATCAGTTCATGCTATAAAATGCATAATGTTCATTACAATTGCCTAGCAGTGGTTCTGGAGTGCCTTAGGAATGCTTTTGGAATTACCTCTGATCTGTTGTTTATTATTGTCCTAACTTAGTTTGGGTATATTGAGTTGTGTTGGGTTTACTCTGATTATTTTGTGTTTTATTTGATGCGTTAAGTCTTCACATGGAGAACTCCTTCTTGCTGGATACAAAAATAGTAATATACAAAACAGTAAACGCTGTGCGTGGTATTGTCTGTTCTAAGTTGTGAGATAAATGGAAGAAAAAACATAATGGGGCCGTGAATTAGCGCGCTTTGCGACGAGTGACTAGTTTTAAGCTGTCGTCCAATGAAGCTGATTGTTTGTCTGTTGGTATTTCCCCACCCTCTTCCCACAAAACCTCTCATTTATTCTAAAAGTCTACCAGGAGATGTAAAGTAAAGGTCACATTAGCCAACAAGAATAGCCCCAGCAAAGATTTCACAATATCTATGTAGATTAGCCAGCAATGTAATTCCCTGTGTGTCTGAGTTTTTATTAATATTTGCTCTGGTGGAAAAGGTGTTAACGTTCACATTATTAATGTACTGTGCAACAAAGGGCCCTGCTCCTGCAGATCTCGGAAATATGACAAATACTTTTTAATATTGCAATAGCTTGAAGGAAAAAGGTTAAATGATATATTGGGGCATCTGGATGTCATCCATCACTGCATACATAGACCTTTTTTCTGACTCAGTTTCCTAATATCTAATCTCAAATCAAAATCAAATCTCATTCGCTGTGTTTATGGTGATGCAAACATCTGGGCACATTACAGCCCATTATGTTTCGCTGCCATTTTTTGCACGATTATCCAACTTAATCATTGTCTCGTTGCTTAGCTGTTGTAAAATTAATGAGCATTTACTGTTTATTACGTTATCTAAGGCAGTGTTTCCTCTAACATGACATATATTACCCAGGTTGTCAAACAAGAAAATGTATTTTATTTTTTTATGAGATGCAGTATGGGAAAAGTTGCACATATAGAGCCCTGCAGAGCATGACAAAAATCTTCTTCTATACAGCTGATGAGATGTCTTAAGATAATGGAAAATGTATAGAGCTGTGTGAAATTTCAATATTGCGTTGGTTTTAACTAAAATTGTTAAACATCAGGACAGAATAGAGCTGTCATAGCACACAGTTTTGCAGAACATTTGAACATCTTCACAGTCCGTTGAACTTGAGGCAGTCATGGACTCTAAAAAACACAATCTGAGAACAGGTCAAGGTGGCTCTAAATCCTCGTAAAGGTTAATAGATCATAATGTAGATTATTAACAATTCACAGTGGAGAGAACTCCATTGTGCTTATGGCAACTTCAGGCAAAAAGTAGGTGGCTCATCTTTTGAAAAGGACAACAGTGAGGGTCAGGAATATTTGGCATATTTGCAGAAGACATTTTTGAGAACTGGACTTTCTTTGTTCTTTCTCAAGTGCTAAAATGTTATTTCTCACATAGTTCTCCCTTGGCCCCAATGTTTTTTGCCCAAATAGGGGAATAGGGAACAAACTTCCTGTGATATTTAAGCAACCAGCCTCTTGAACAACTACATTCATTATACAGTATATGAATGGAAAGTTCATTATTCATTCACACTGGGGTTTGTAAGTGAGGATATTGGTCATAATTACTGTATGATGTTTATGTGTACTGTATGCCTGCTGGGACGGTGATGTCACCTCTTACTGCCAGTTCACTGTGACTTGATATCTACAGTATGTAATCTAAGCCAACTAATGTGTGTCCTCCCATGACTGAAAGTGAGCCTCTAATCTTAGCCTGAAGAAAATGTTGTAACAGTTAATTGTTGAGGAACATGTTGGAGGAGATAATTACACAGCAACTGAAGCTAAATGTGTTGCTGAATTCATCCCCTTAGGAACAAAGACTTACAGTAGCATGGCGGTTGTACTGTAACTCAGACTAACTCTCTTTATCACTGGCTTAAGTCATTATTTATTTTATGTGAACACTGATAACAGAAAAATCATCAAAACCAACCATTATTTTCATAATCATTTTTGACTTATTTAAATACTTTGATATGATGATGAAGGGTAATTTGTAACTTGTATTTAGACATCCAGATGATTCTGCTAAAATGGATAGTTTGTATGTTTTTAAGTGGGGTTGTATGAGGTACTTATCTATAATTGGTGTATTACCTAGAGTAGACGGCAGCATGCCCCCTGTTTGGAGAATCAGATGAGAGGACTAGCACGAAAGCCAATAAATGAACTGCTGTGGAGAGGGGCAGCAGCAAAATGCTTTACTTTGCTTTCGACTTATCCACCAGACTTCATTGACAAAAACAGTAATTATGGCTTGCAAAACTCGTGACACTGCTGCCTAAATGGGTTAGTTTGTTTGTGTAATTGTGTTACGTTAGTTAGTTTTGATTAGTTTCAATTTCCCCTTGGAAAGGGTTGTCCGACAGCAAGGTAAAGATGAGTTTTAACTGAGCTCTTGTATTTATGCAAATGCACCAAATTACAGACACTACATATGTTGGAACACAGATTGGACCTTTTCTTGCAGCCAATTTTAAGAATTAGGGTTAAAAAGTGGGGCTTTATTTAGATTTATGAAAAGTTGTTTTTTTAATGTTTCCAAAATGCTCTTTTTGAGTCAAACAATGATTTCTTTCTTTCAGTGCATGTTAAAGCTGTGCTTTATCCATTTGTTATGGCATCTCAGTAAATTATATGCAAGGATGGCTGGGCTAATCTCTACATCCAGTTCGGTTTGCTGCTCCTCCATCTGTCCTGGCACTTTTCCCCCGGGAGGCTGGTTTACTCATGGCAGCAGCTTTCTTTCCACTACTGCACTGTGGTTTGGTTTATGTAGCACCGAGGGTATAGCTGACTCTAATGGAATGTGGTTAAATGCTGTTGACAGCGGTGTCTTAGACAGAGTGGTCTCATGCAAACATATCCCTTAAAAAGTGGGATATGTTGATGATGAGCCAACAAAGAGAATTTCCCCCACAGTTTTTCATTTCCATTTGGTTGCACAGCCTCCTCAAGGTCAGCCTAACAAACTGCCAATTGGATGAATGCTTCTCTGCTGCATTGCTTTGTTTATCCAAGTCTTAATTAACCGCATAGGGCAGCACTCATCAGCTGTATTAATCACCAGTGTCGTTACACAAAATAGCCCTGTAGTCTTTCATAAACATCTAAATAAATAAATAGGAAAGCAACCATTTCTGTTTCATCTTATCCAAAAAAAATACATCTGTACTCTGTACTCTAGAGACAACAGTGATAGTCCACCACTAGAACAAAAATATTTTTCACAGATAGTGGATTGCCACACATTTTTTACACATTCATTGTTTCCAGAGGATGAATCCTGACTTGTTCTTCTTGTGCCGCCATAATATAAACATCCATAGTTTTCTGTGAAATGTTTTAACAACTGTTCAATTAATTTTCCACATAGCCCCTTTGATTTACCCAAGTTTAAATTAAATGCCCATAATCCTCAGCTGTTGGATGGCAAAATAAGATAGTTTACCACCTGATACCACCAAATCATTGGCATGTTTTCATTTTCATTATGAGCAAACACAGATTCCTGAGGCCACTTGAGTAAATAGTTAATGGATTGCCTTTTTTATATAGCGTCTTTTTTTGTACCTTTCTAACCCTGTGATGAAGGGCCGCCAGCTCTACCTCCTGAGTCTCTATTTATCATCTTTTCATGTTCAGGGTCACTGGAGGCTGAAACCTATTCCAGCCGGCGTTTAGCAAGAAGCAGGCTCTGGAAAATGAACCATTCTGTCACAGTTGACCTCTTGGCCATACTTACCCTTGCAGGTTTGGATGATTCAAAGATTTCAGTCCTTACCTTTTATCTCTTTGGAATATGGAAGGAAATTGAGCATCCAGAATAAACCTATGCAGGCAGAAAACATGCTTCACATAAAAAAACATCCGATTCTGTCCTTGTTCTCCTGACAAATGACAGCTGTTTTTATCACTGAGGCACCATGTGGTCAAAGGCCACACCGCTGGATCCTCTGCATCATGGGATTTTAAAACCACCTATGCAGAATGATGTTATTTCAGTCAGACTTTTATGGTAATTTGAGTGTGATGATTCAACAAAGCTTCAACCCAGAGACAGAAAGAGATTTCACATGAGGGAAGGGCAGACTAAAGTCCCTGTTGGCCATCATGGCTCAATGCTGTTGATCTGTGTTGTGTTTGCATGTGACTAAAAGGGCAACAGTAAAATATGTTCTTAATTTTCAATACATTTTTCAATTAATTTTTTAGGAATTTATTTGTTAACCTTAAAAAATATCTTATTTACAAATGATCAGAGCGCAAGGTTACATCTTTATATTGCTCACAAATATGCATTTTAAGCCACATTTGATCTAATTTCTTTTTATTTCATCAGCTGATTATGTGAATAAGAGTTCAGACGGAGGTGGGTAAAAAAAAAAGAAATCACAGAACATTACATTATTATTGTACAGTCCCACTTGTACTGTACAAGTATATACAGTATACACAAAAAACAATGTAGATACTTGATTCATAGGGATGTTATATAATCCTTTGCTACCCACTTATTTATACACACAATGTTTTTTATAATTCCTCTTGGGGTATTAGACAGGATATACATGACATGGTCCGTGTAAAGAGATGTGTGGACTGTGTGTGACCCAGTATTGTCTGCCTTTTGAGTATAACTGTTGTTATCAAACAGAAAAAAAGCTACACATTCTCGCATTTTAACGGCTCATACCCGAATATGTTTGCTGTTTCTTACCATGCTAGTGCCGTGTCTCTCTGAATCTTGGTTCTTGGCCCTTCACTTCATTGTCAACATAATATCTGAACAGCAATAGTATGAATTGCCTTGTATGCATTCATATTTTTGAGATAATTTACCCGAATGACTCCCCATTAAGTCGGCTGCTTTTAGTTTTTTGGGTGAAACTGTTGGAAGAATGACTTTTATCATTTGGTGCACACATGTCAGCACAAATGACTGATTGTCATCGCCATAACAAGCTTTGCTAATACATCCATGGTAAATACCTGCAGAACTAGTCCCCAGGGCTGCCCCTGGCCAACTTGTTGCCCCAAGCAGGGGGGGGGGGGGTCGTCGTGTACTGTTAGCGCCGGAGCCTTACAGCGGGGAAACTGTGGTGCGCATAATTGCGCCGCATTTGCGCATAAGATTTTTTGTTTAGCTCTAATTAGCAATTGCATGCATTGTGAACATGTTAGCATGCTGATGTAAGTGTAGCTTTGGTCTCAAAGTGGAGCCTCACGGCTGTGGATGTGACATAACGTCACTTGGGAGACCAGCTGATCATCAGCTCGCGTGGCTGGTATGAATGATTTTACGTCTTTGCTCTGTCATGACATTTATTTAAGAGAACCTGAAAAAAATTACAAACATCTTCTCTCATTCTGATATCAGTTATACAATTTAAGGTCCTACAGTAGTTGACTCAGTCGACAAAACAAGTGACCGTATTATCTTGACTTCCCATAGAGAAAAGCTTTATTCACATTATAATTAATGTTTTGAACAATCTGGGTGAGGTGATGTTAAAGTAAGTGTAAATAATAAAGTGATATGAACATTTATTTATTTTTTATCAAAGGAAGTAATTTGTAAGGTACCTACTGTAATCCTGTTAGAGAAATTGATATGTTGGTGTTATCTTTGGCTGCCAGGATATACATTTAGATTATTTCACAATTTAGGACTATTCCTCCTTTCCTTTTTTTAATCTAGTCTTGAACATTGTCACATTATTAGGTTTATTGAATCCATATGACAATATGACTTTAATGGCATTATACTAAAACTAAACCGTTGGTTCCAATTGAGCTTAATGCTTTTGCAAAATCCTCCTTTAGGCAGCAGAGAAATGGAAGAAATGCTTTGAAAACGGCATTGGTTTTCATTTGAAATTATGAAATAGAAATGGCTTCTTCCATTTATTCACAGATTATATCCATGTGCTAACATTCCATTGTGATTGGAAACCATTTCGGATAAGGATTTGGAAATGTACAAAATAATTATACTATAGGAGTAGGAAATTAATCAGAACATGACTCACATGATCATTTAGCTCACGTGACGTGTTTTTTCACAGTCTTTACATTTCTGTGTGCACCGGCTGTATTTTGCATTTGCTCACCATTATGCAGCAGCTGCCGTACTCTTTTTGAATTCCTCTACAGTTCTCTTTTCTAGAGAAGTGTTCTCAACCTCTCCTTCCTCCTCTCTTCCTTTTTATATGATTCATCTTGACTTGCTTTTTGCACACTTTACGCACAATATTTCAAACCTATTCTGTTATTTGTTAGGTGGTGATTAGCTATAATCTCCGTGTCAACGCTTGACATGTTGCCTGTATAAACTGCAGGTGAGCATGTCAATTGCAACATAATATTATTCTCTATTTGTAAAGTCCCACTAACAGAGGAAGCAGTTTAACAGCAGTACTGTACCAGCTTCATCTCATGACAAACATAAGGTTACATTTCATTTGAAAACCTTAGCAATGGTGATAAACATGGTATGATTATTTACTGACCAATTTAAACTTTTATTCTGTTTAGGATACACCTTTTGTTTTTTACATTAACAGTCTTCCTTTTTAACCTTAAAGCTAAGTAATGATTCATCAGATTATGTGAAAATAAACGTATTTCATTAGAATTCAATACAATTACATCAGGTTTAACAGACAGTCCTACCTGAAGATTTGGGCCAATATCGTGTCTCAACTCTCATACTTCTGACTTATATATGTTGTTTTGAGTATGTCCCAATGCAAAGTATGGCAAAACGTCCCATAAGAACCAGATACTGCACTATGAGTACCCTGTTCGCTAGCTAACTGGAACGATCGTCCCTTCGTATTAGGGCACAGCAGTTGTGGAAGACTGCACGCTCCAAATGTGCATATTGCATATGCATGCACTCACTGCATGCACTGAAGGCTTTTCTTTCCCAATGAATCAGACTTAATACTATAAACCGCAATGTGTTGCACAGCTTTTTAGGATTATTCTTCTGTTTTCACTGAATCAAATAATGTGCAGAAGAGAGATTTTAGTACTTTATTGTTGTGAGTTAAGACAAATATCTTTATTAATGACCATTTGGACATTAAAGACCGATACACCCTCGCACAGTGTGGGCACATTGAAATATCTCTTGGTACAAAGGCAAGACAGAAATTAGATTGACAATTTAGTTTCAAGCGTAAACACAACCACAATTATTATTTCCATTGATTCAATATTCTCTACATGTTATCAAAACAACAACAAAAGTTGGCATACACTCAGTGACCAGAGAAATAGACACTCTGTCCCTGAAGAGGACCATTCATTAATTTTCTGTTCAGAAACAGCCCAGCTTCATCTGATCATGGATATTATGTTTCCCCAAAGGAAGGAGTGACTCAAACTTGTATTGCCTTTATGGGAATATTGCATGATTGGCCTTTAGAACACACACATTAAAAAACATAGTAGACGAGATCAGAGTGGCATTAATGGGACACTGAGGGTTAAAGCATGTTTGACATTCAGCCATCATCATGTGAGGAAAGAGACAATACCTCTTTCATCCCATCATGTCTTACCACATAATATCGTGTGGAAAAGTGGTTCAAACCAAGGTCGCACTTAACAGGGGTTTGTTTTTCTGGTTACTGAGCGTATGTAGAAAACAAAAAGCAAACAAGCAAGCATTTCAGCTATTGACAACAAGGCAGCAAAGAACTTAAAAAGAGTAAAAAGATTGTGTCAGAAATCGCTCAAAATACAGACTCTTGGTACGCAACTTTATAGGACAATATCAGACATTATTTTGTTCATGGCTCTGGAGAACGTCATCCAAATATCTTGCTGTGATTGTTCGAGCACACAAAAGATATACGAACTCTCACTGCACAACAGGATACAACTAAAGTACAAATTGCAAACATTATAAGGAACAACTTTTACAACACAATTACTCTTTGTTCCACTGGAGATAATCGTTTCTCATAGACAAAATAATTCAATGTTAAGGGGAACCCTGTATTTGTTGGAAATAAATAAAACATCAAGTATGAATTATAAGATGGATCAGTTACCGTTTGAGGGGGAATTCAGCACATTGACAATGATTATGTCAATTGTCCCTATCATTGTCATTTATACATTTATTACTAACACTGTCAAAAATATGTGGGTTTTAGCTTTTCCAATCCAATCCAATCCAACTTTATGTATAAAGCACTTTAAAACCACCAGACCAAAGTGCTGTACAGAGAGATACATAACATATCAAATCACACAGCTCAGCTCACAAAACACAAAAATAAGTATAAAATCACATAAAAGGTATGAACACAAAACAAACCAGAATAAACGTAACAATTACAAAATAAAAATAAAAACAGCCATATAGTAAAAACAATAGACCACTGAAAGCAAACAAAAGCAACAATCTACTTGTTTACGAACGCTAAGGAGAAGAGGTGGGTTTTAAGACGGGATTTGACTTTGTTTTTGGCACCCTCAGGAGCAATTGATCAGCTGACCTGAGAGTGCGAGTGGGCGTGTAGCTGTGTAACAGCTCAGAGAGGTAGGGCGAGGCCAGGCCATTGAGGGCTTTAAAAGTAAATAAAAGAGTTTTAAAATGAATCCTCAAATTGAGTTTTGTAAATGGTCAAAAGATCATTTTAAGAAGAGGAATTTGAATGTAAAGCTGGTTACCATACAAATGGCTTTATATATTTGTTGTGGCTATGTATTAATAAATCCCAGATTTCCATAGTTTTGTCCCTGCTGGGTGTTGAAGAGGATTTAGCTTGAATGACTCTTGTTTTATTCTATTCTGGTAGGCAAATGACTCGGGTGAATTATACACTGACATTTACATGATAATAAATGAGTATTGACCTTATTCTGAATATATTTTTCTTTTGATGCTTCAGTTTTTGTCGGCTGCCTGTTGAATTATACATACTAGATTAATGAAATGTTAATTAGGTTTTGCCTGATTCACAAAAGTTGTTACCATAACAGTAAATTCTCATTATCGATAGTTGTGTCATTTTAAGTCGTTTCATGATACTGGATCACAGATAAGCCACTGGTGTTATCAGTGTGCAAAACAAATTAAACTGCAAATATATATCGTAAATCTCACTGGTGAAATGAACATCAAACCAACTATTAACGCACTTGAAATAAAGCAGGTTACCTACCTTTTTCTTTGGTCTCTGGCTATGTTGTAAGAGTGATAATACACTGAGCTATTCTGACACATGGACATACCAGGCCTGGTGGAGTGAATGTTCTTCATCTCCACCCTGTATGTTGTTTTCATATGAATCAGAACAACTTAATATGCGTTGCTTACTTAATGCACCCTCTACAAATCATTCCAAATGTATTAACCTCTCGTACTTGAACTCAAATGCTCTTTCTTTGTCGCTGAAGTTAGTTTTCCTTGACGTATGAGGTTTAAGTTAGCAACCACTGTAAGGCAAAGTTCACACCTATGTGAGACCTGTATGGAAAAAACAGCCCTCATTCCTTTGAATGGAGCCTGTTTCTCAAACACTTTATTGTTAACGTCGCAGTAATGCAATAAGAAATCGTTGTGTAGTGTTCAGGTCTATGATGAGCCTTTAAACACCTGCTTCATGATAAATAGTCTCTCCAGTATCTAACAACGTTAAGGCATGTTGTCAAGCAGTTTGCTTGCTATGTGCATAACATTAACCTACAGAAATGTAATCAGGGAATAACATTTTTTACTCATTCCACATTCACTGTAATGCCTCAGGCGTACCCGCCTTCATTACTGTCAGGCAAATATAATATTTATTATCCATGTATGTAAATGTTGTCACATTGCCAATTTTTTCCCAGTGTGGAAGAGATTTGGAGCAAATTCTGTTTGCAATTGGATTTCATTGTAGGAGTTTATTTTTACCAGAGGCACATCAGTTAAATCTTCTATTCATTAAATCCTCAATCTCTTTATATACAAAAATTGTAATTTGATATTCAGAACCTCGACAATTGCAGTTATATTTGTTCCTGACAATCACAGAAGTTATTTATAATGTGATGAATAGCCCTTCACAATTATATTCATAGGACACCACTTACTTTCTTACTTTCTATACAAATCTTCTTTATCACTTCCTATAAAAACAGCAATCAGCAATAGTGTCCTAACAAATACATCTTTAACATTGTTTTTCTAGCATTATTTTGAGAACATGTCGGTGCAGACACACAAAGAAACACACGTGCTAGTGCACAAGATATTTACATGAGGCTCTAGATCCCCCAAAAAGAAGATCACAATAATAAGTCCATACTTTGAAGCAGAGAGAAGTTTTTTTTTTTCACCACAGGCACCAAAAAGTACAAATTCATTACATTCAATACTCAACATCTTGTTTGTGCCAGAATGATTCCCAACAAGCAATGCTTTGAACTCCATCAAGAGTCTGGAGGTATTCAAAAGTATTGTAAATAGCCTACCTCTGAAGGTTGCTGCTTAAAAGCCAGAAACACAGCTGTTAGAAAACAAATACAACATTTTTTTTTTTTCCTTTCATTTTTATGACATTTTTTCTTTTTTTGAATCAGGTGTTAGAAGTTGGCGTTTGTGTAGAAAGTGGAAAGCTCATTTCAATACAATGAGTAGTTATTTTCTGTATATTTTCCGGATTTACTGTAAATATGAAACGTAAGACTTTATATATAGGCAAAGTTAACTGCATGGAGCAGTTCCTGCTTATTTAGTTAAAACATCTGTACCAAAACTCGGGGATACAGTAGTGTTGGCAATGATTCCCAATCATAACCAACATTATTATAAAAGGTATATTTTGGGAACTGTGAGCTAAAATGGGAACAAACTAACATGGCTTCCTGATGTTTTTAAGCTGTGACTGTGAGGCTTGTGAATGAGGATGGATTTCAGGTTAGTGGTACAACTTCTGAGCTGGTATTTCTAAATCTTAATTACATTTCAAGAAGCTAAATCACACTACATTGAATAGATTCTGAAAAATTAAATGAAATGCAATTACACTTTACCATGGCATTTCGCCCACAATCCATTGTAGCGTACAGTTAACACACACAAATGCACTCTTTAGTAGCCAAAAATGGCATCTAATTCAAATCTGGATTTATGAACCAGGTTTCCAGATGGTCGGTACGGCAGAATATCAGAGGAAGTCAGAATGTATAATAAATAATAGCACTCTGCCCCAGGTGAGCAGCGGTGTATGTGAACTGGCTGTTCAAAAGGAGGGTCAGATGAGGGTCACCATTGCATGTGTTAACGCATCACAAAGCCATACCCAAAAGGGAGGCATGAAACCTTTCAACTGGGCTCTCACTGGAGGTCTGACTGCTGAAGACAGTAACAAACCGCGGCAGAATGAGTTATGAGCATGAAGAACATGGGTGCGAGTTCAGTACGGAGGCTGACTGGTGTTAGGAAACTCTTAGCAGCCATGTCTGGTGCCATAAGAGGTCCCTTGAAGAAATGGCAGTTTGTTTCCTGATCCCTGTAGGATTTTTTTTGAACGCATTGAGATTTGTGTTCATTTCGTCAGCTATTATTTTAATCAGCCTTTGTAAAATGTCATTTTTTATTTTATAATGTATCGTCAACTTTACCCTGTCCATCTTGTTTTGGTTGACTTAAAGTCTGGGCATTTTGTTTTATCTTACATTTGAACTAGTTTAGCCAATAAAACATTTTTTCGTCAGGTTATATTGGACATTTCAATCATTTTGTCTCCCGAGCCCTGTTTTTTTAATTGTTAACTTTAATTAGAGTAAATTAATCTAATCCTCCTAGTTGTAATCTGCCGCATTATACCTGATATGGGAATTACATTCTAAAATATACGGTCTCCTTTTTTCTGCCAATTAAAACAATTTATTGACGTCATAGATGAACATGGCAAGTCCTATTTTTTTATTCTTCACAAATTAACATTGATTGAGACTAATTTAGTCTAACAATTCATAACTTGCAGCCATAAGGTGGTAAAAAGCTTTCCCCAGGTTTCCTATTGCTGTTCAATGAACGGGATGATTATCTTCAAGATTGAAGGTTTCTGCTTATGACAAGTGTCAAATATATTTTAAAATGCTGGCTAAGGCATCACTTGTACCCGCCTTTCACGCCTCACACAAGCAGACTACTGTACCAGCCAATGTACACAACATCCGGCTTCATCACAGCTGCCATCTGTGAAGCGTGAAATTCCCTCGTGAACGTATAGAGATGACTGTATTACTGGCAGGTTACTAGAAATTAATTATTAATGATGCATTTCACTAGTAGATGACATCTTCACACATGTACTATACAATTTAGTTCTCTGGTTTTTATTTAGTAAGAGTGTACATCTTTTATTGTCGCTGTCGTCAGATAGTACAGCGAGATTAAACATTGATGGCGTCTCATAAATACCGTATTGTTCTGCAATCAATACAAAGCTGCTGAGCTGCACTTAGAAAACAAATGATAACTTTATAATCACCACATTTAAACAACTACAAGTTAATGTCAGCAGCTTTGCTGTGCAATTGGCTGTTTTGAAATATAAAATAAGTAATGACGGAAAAATATGGAAACTACTAAAGCTTGTCATGACTAAGTACAGCATTTACGCACCTAAATGAGCCGCTATATAACTGTGGTGCAAAATGAAGATGTCTAGAAAACGTGGCTTAACAACAGATGCTCCACATGTGACACATTTCCAGTCGAAATTTTAAATGGAGCGCAGCCAGATACTGAAGACATTTGGCCTGAGAAAATAGATTTGAAGGGTCTTAGTTTCAACTCTGCATTACAACCTTCAAATTGAATTATTTTATCGACTTGTAAAAAATATATATTGTATAGCACACTGTCACAAAAGAGCTATTAGATTTTACAGTAGAAAATAATTTAACAACTTGCTGCCAGTCAAATGTGGCATCATTGTCACACACTGCTAATGTCAATGCTTTTGGGAACTTCTCTCTGATTAAGCACTGATTTGCGACTCGGTTGGGAGTTGCACAATTTGCAGTGATGAAAACTGATTAGAGGAAGGCGACTAAATTAGGAGAATCAGACAAAATGTATTTTAAAGTGCCCAGTCTCCACCACAATCAGTGTGTCTTTGTTATCTGAGTTTTTACTCTCAGACTACTTCCTCCTCAGAAAGCAGGTTTCCACTAAAACTCCCCTTTGTCCTTAGCTTTTTCTTAGCTGTTTGGCTAAACACGGCCTCACTCGGAACAATCAATATTATGTTTCCTTGAATTAACCTTTAGTGCAGATCTTTTTTTCGTTTTCTCATACAAGGTGTTGCTACAACAAGCTGAGAGAGGTTGATCGAACCGAGCTGTTAAGGTTCTTATGAACAGGGTAGGATCACTACTACACTACCATCGTACAGATTGAAGAGCTAAGGACATCCAATGACCACCGGAGTTTACCATGTCCCTTAAGGTTGGTTTTACTTTACAATTGTTATGTCTTTCCTACACAATTTTTTCAAAATGCACCCCTTTTTGAGAACATTTTACTGACGCCAACAACTGTAGAAATGTAAATAATGTAAAACAGCCTGGAGACAAAGGTTGTTCTGTACACTACCCTGCAAGAATACTATAGCCAGTTCACACAGACAGATATCACTTGTAATTTCAGCTTTAGACTTAGTAACATATACTTACAGCAGACGATACATATTTGGGGGCCAATGCAGGCCCACCGTTTTTCCCATTTACTGTACAAGACAGAGAGATACAAAATAAAATAACAGCAAACACTTTATCTGAGATTTACATGGCACATTCATAAGAGGCTCATGAGATATTCATGAATAATCAATACTATATTCAGCATTATAAAACCCAATGTACATGTTTACAGAGCAGATTTCAGAATACAAATTGAAATTGAAACAGATGGCTCACATATAGTCAGAATTATGAATTTATATTATATGTTTTGTATATTAACAACAATCTCCATTGTTAAATGGTGTGACAATTCGCAGTTTCTGTCAGAATATACATTTCCATTGTGTGCTATTGGTTTGAAATGATATCTGCTGGATTATCTCCAAACCCTGTAAACCTTCCTTTCTCAGTGATTCAAAAAAGACTATCGTACCAAATATTGATGGCTGTTTTACCTGTCTAAAAACACAATCAACAGAAACATGGTGGATGAGATGAGTAAACTCAAATAAATCACTTGAATTACAAATGTTGTTATCAAAGGAAAAAACCCTTCAGTGAAATGAAGTTAATTGAAAGAAAAACGTAATTGAAAGACATTTTCTTTCTCATTGGTTTCTGAGATATGTAGGTGGAATTTTGAGAAACAACATTGCCACTGACATGAGAGGCTGACAGAGGTGTCCAACATTACAGTAATTATATGAACGTATGATTACTTGTTCTCAGTATAATGAGTGTTAGCCAACGGCATGCTGTCAAAGTTGCAGCCTGTAGTTGGTAAATGCTAATGAGCAATCCTGGTTAAAATGGCAAGATGTTCACATTTACTAGCCAGATGCCATTTTTATCCCATATTACGGATAGGAAACACAGGGACATGTTTCAGAAAGACTGAAAAGACAAATGATTAAAACCACAGGCTGTAGAAGAGAGCAGTAGCTGGCAAAGCAGACTGTTACAAATGTATACAAAATAGCCATGTAAAATGCAAAAGTCGATAATATATTTGCAGTTTAGCAATTCCAGGAGAAAAGCTTTACACTAATTAAGTATTAGTGTATGCCCTGTTTTAGTCTGAATAGTCTGAAGATTGTTACTTCAACTTCTGTCACCGTGTTCAAGTGCTTGAGTTCATGTTTTAGCCCTTGATTTCTAAGCCTTGTTCAAAAGCTTGAAAAGCAGGTTTACAGACCACAGTACCACTCAGGTTTTCATGATCAATAACAGTGAATAGTAAACAAATTCATCCAGTGTGCATCTTATAAAAACGTTGAATTATTTTTGTTGAAGTGACTTGACTTTTGAAATCTGCTCTGCATACATCATAGTACATACACGTTTAATGCATTTTTATACATGTATACAGGTTTTTTGTTTTGCATGTCATGGAGCAGGACTGTAGCCTGTTATCAATGCACTTATTACCAATCCAAATTGAAAAAGGATGCACTATCCAACAAGATTTGTCCCCCTTTTTGAAAATAACAATTCCAACATACAGCACAACCTGCGTCCATTTTTTACATGGCACAATATGTGCAACATACGTCGTGTGGCTTCCAGGTGATAAGGAACTGTGTTCAACAAAATTAGTGTTCTATTTTTTTTGATTGGTTATTTAGGTGTCTGTTTTGGAGACATATTTATCCCAGAAGCAAACACTGTGAGGTAGCCCGCTTCAAGACAAACCAAATAATAAATGAATGCTTTATATGTCATTTCAAGGATAAGTATCTTCATTGCCTTGGACAAACTACTACTAAGCGGTTCTGGATGAATAATGTTTCAATGATACAGGTCATTTTCAGAAATGTGAACACCTTTGATAACGTTTTATCAAATGGAAACTGCAGTCACCCCCCCGCTGCTGCAAGAAGCCTTCTCCAGGTCCTCCATTACCAAGTCCTGTTCAGTGACATGATTGAGTCGCCTGGAAGTGTTCTTATCTAGACTGTTGAGAGAAATAGGCTCCAGGGACGTCTGTGCGTTGTTAGCTGGGAGCACAGAGTTTCCCTGCAGCCTGTGTGAGTAGGTGTTCCTCCGCTGTCCGTCCGCCGTGCACAGGCTGAATTTGAACACAGCTTGAAATCCTCTGCGGAAATTCTCGTTGAAGAAACCATAAATGATGGGATTGACGCTGCTGTTGAAGAAGGCTAGCCAGTGGGCAAAGGGGTAAATGTAAATGTTGATGATTCTGTACTGCTGCTCAGTCAGGCTGGCGTAGTCGCTCAACATCATGAGGGTCCACAGAGGTAACCAGGAAAGGGTGAAAAGCAAAGCAACTATTAGAAGCATTTTAATCACCCTTTGCTTTTTCTTTGAAACAGTGCGCCGGTTTTCATGGCCCGGCTTTCCTGCTGTCGGAACTGAAGTTTTGAAAAGTGTGATGCCAATCCGGGAGTACATGATCACTATGAGGGAAAGTGGAGCTAGATAGATGTTTGCAAACAGAACCGTGGTGTAAACCTTCCTCATCTCCTGGTTTGGCCAGTTCTCTCTGCACCAATAAAACGGGCTTGTTTTGTTGTCATAACCCAGTAAAATCCGAATGGTGTGCTCCTTGGTAACTTGTAGCATCACCCCAGATGGACACATGATGGATATGGCCAGAACCCAGATAATGACTATTATCAAGGAGGCTGTGGATATAGTCAGCTTTTGCTTGAATGGGTAGACAATGCATCTGAATCTGCAAAAAGAAAATAAGGGAAAAAAGGACGGGATCAGGAAGATTCAAGTAGACATTTAACCTGTTTATAAAAATATGTTTTCCACAAATGTTGAGTGACAGCAAAGAACATTTACTTCAAAAATGATAAGTATTCAAAGGGATGTTATCCAAAACCTCTAGGTCATATGTATAAAGCAGTGGTTATTCACCTTTTTTTATGAAGCAACCCTTTCCATATTATTGAGTAAACAGACAACACTTGACTAACTATATCTCCATAGTTCAATGCATATAACAATAAAAATGCAGAAACACTGTTAAACTGTCAACGTTTGAGCCAAACCTCATGAGTCCTGTCAATATTGCATCAGAGATCGGTTTCCTGATTTGTGTAATTTGATGTAATATTTATATTTTTTGCAAAAATCCTTGATACTAAATGGAATTGTATTTGTACAAATACGGTGTTTTCATTTTCCTGGGAATACAGCAGCATGTTTCGTCAACTGTGCCCTTCTAATCTTAAAAAATACACTTTGTTCATAGAAACACATAGAGTACACAGATATGGGATATATATATATATATCATATTTTTGTTTTGAGTTGTCTTTCACCTCCTAAAATTATGACTGTTGCTTACCACGTGTATATTTAGAATAATTAGCTGAGACATACAATATTTAAATAAATAAAAAGATCAACAAGGTGAAAGCACATACATAGACAAAATTCATTTGTATTTGCGATAACTCTGGGGTCAGGTTTCAATAGAGAACATTGACGTGACTGTTTCTGCTTGATTCCCCTTTTCATCGCTGCAAAGCGCAATATTTACTTTAGACTCATTTCAAAACAATTTGGGCATAATTATCCAAGCCTCTCTTATTATCGCCATTGTGATCCATGACTACTTTATATTGGTTGTGTTGAATGTTATTAAAAGGTAAATAATATCTGCAGCAAACTGTGCAAAAGGGTGAAGTGGTGCTTTTTGAAAGAGCACAAAAGCACACCATGCTGTTTTTACTAAATGGTGATGAATATCTCAGAGAACCTTTGAGATTTTTAAGGACCATTTTTCCTTCTTTCTTTTAACTGCTTTCTATATATTTTTGAGGAATTTAAGCTCTGATTAACCTAAAATTATATTTAAATTAGAACAGAGGTCTACTGTTCAATTTGGTATAAATGAGCAGCTCATACGGTGTGCTGTCTGTATGTTTCCTTCTGAAGTGTCAGCAGTGTGTCCCTGCAGTATGTGACATCCCTGCCAGCAGCAATGTAAGTCTGAGGTTGAAAGCCACAATCAAGTGAGAGTCTGTTGACTCCGTACTCCTCTGTGAGATGGAACCGCTCTGTGTAGCTAATACGCTCTTTGCCCTTTTTTTTGTCAGACCCATCTTTCTTTATTTCTGGCACTTTGAAGAGCTGAATAGAGGTATGACTAACTACATCCGTGAACCTATGGCCAATCTTCCACATTTTTTTAGTGCTTTGCTGAAAACCTCTTTAGGGTTTTTTCCCACAAGCCCTTTTCTGAGACATCTGAGAGAAGATACTTACCAGATACGTTGGAAAATGAGGCAATTTTTTGTAGCTATACTTACAAAAAAGAATGCACTCTAATTTGGATGTGTCCCACCAAATTAAAATTGTATTTTACAACAGACTTTCCTTCAAGAAATTGGTGTTATTTTTCGTCTGAAACCAGAATTCATTATTGATTTATGATTTCCTCGTGACTTCTGTACTTAAGAACGGCATGTAGTTATTTTTAACTAGTTTTTTTTTGTTACATTTTCAACATCGTGGATAAAGCCTTATATGCTCCCGGCAACACACTGAACTTTGCCTCCTTATTACACTCACCCAGGGGCGGATCTAGAAAAATATTCATGGGGTGGCAAGAGGGTGGCAGGAGATTTTGAGGGTTGGCATCCCCTAGCAGAAGTATATGCTGATTTAATCGCAGTCATATCAATTGATGTTAACTTGGAAAGCCACACTATTGATATTTTAACTCAATAGAGAGGCGAAGTCCCTCCCCTTCCGGTGGGACTCATGGGACCTTATTTCGGAAAAAGTTTGTATTGAAGTCAATGGAGAGAGAAAGATTATCTTTCGATCCCGTTTGAATTGTGCCACTAATTACACATATGATGTTTGTTAATCTTAAATAATAATTTCCATGTCGAAAAAGTCACAGTTTGTCGTAAAACTGTTGAAATATAAGACTATGAAAAATACGCAACTTGAAAGACTTCAAATCCCAGAATCCCGGTCCCGCATGCTGGCTCTTACGGAACCGACTAACTCCCCTTGTGTGTATGTACAGCTCTCAACATGCCCAGACTTGTAGTGATTTTCACCTCTTTTAATACTTTTCGCCTCATTCTGAAAGAAAGAAGTGAAATGTGCCAACGTGACGGCCGTCTTGGTGTGTGGTGCGAGACGGGGGATGTAGTTCATTGAGCGGTTTCACACAAAAAAGATGTTACTTCACAGTTTTACGACACATTTTTATTTTTTTGACTTGTAAAATTATCTTTTAAATTGACAAACATCATATGTGTAATTCGTGGCACAATTCAAACGGGATCGAAAGATAATCTTTCTCTCTCCATTGACTGACCGGTAGACAGCTCTCTTTTCGTCACAACGGTGCGGTAAAGTGACTGCAGTACCGCTCCCGCTGCTCCGATTCTCCGGCCCATCTCATGCTCCATTGTTCCCTCACTCGTGAACAAGACCCCGAGATACTTGAACTCCTTCACTTGGGGTAAGGACTCATTCCCTACTTGGAGTGGACAGTCCATCGGTGTCCTGCTGAGAACCATGGCCTCAGATTTGGAGGTGCTGATCCTCATCCCAGCCTCTTCACACTTGGTTGCGAACCGATCCAGTGAGTGCTGAAGGTCGCAGACCGATGAAGCCATTAGAACCACACCGCTGCCTTTGACACAATATCCCATAGCATCCTCCTCAGCCGCCTGTCAGACTACCTTGGCCTCAGTCACACAGCTCTTGCCTGGTTCGAGTCCTACCTCTCTAACAGGACTCACTTTGTTACCATCAGTGACTGCAGCTCCCCTCCGGCCCCAGTTAACCAAGGTGTACCTCAAGGCTCTGTGCTGGGACCCCTCCTATTCACCATCTACATGCTCCCACTTGGTCAAATCATCCGCCAACATGGTCTCAGCTTTCACTCGTATGCCGATGACACACAGCTCTATTTCTGCACCAAACCGTCCACACAGCTCCCACCTCTTTCCCTTGTCAACTTCCTCCAGGACATCAAAAACTGGATGTCATCAAACCTGCTAAAAATAAACAGCAACAAAACTGAGCTCATCATTGTGGCTCCCAAGGTGCAGCTCCAGAAGGTTGGTGACCTGCTTCTCACCATTGACGACTGCTCCATCTCCCCGTCCACTGAAGTCCGCAACCTGGGAGTCATCCTGGACTCCACTCTCTCTTTCCAGGCGCATATCAAATCCATGACCAAATCCGCCTTCTACCATCTCAAAAACATTGCCAGACTCCGCCCCTCACTCTCTGACTCTGTGGCAGAAACACTCATACACGCCTTCATCACATCCCGTCTGGACTACTGCAATGGAGTCCTGTCCGGGGTTCCCAGCAAAAACCTGGCCAGGCTCCAATATGTCCAGAACTCTGCCGCCAGGCTTCTCACCCGCACTAAGCCATGGCAACATATCCCCCCCACCCTCATCCACCTTCACTGGCTGCCGGTCAAGTCCCGGATTCACTATAAAACACTCCTCCTCACGTACAAGTCCCTCCATACCCTCGCCCCCCAGTACTTAACAGACCTCCTACATCCCTACACCCCCTCTCGGAGTCTGCGGTCCTCAGACACGGGCCTGCTCTCCATCCCCCGCTCTCGCCTTCGTACTGTGGGTGACAGGGTGTTCAGTGTTGCGGCCCCCACCCTCTGGAATGCACTTCCTCCCGAGATCCGGAACGCTGCCTCACTGCACATCTTCAAATCCTCACTAAAAACGCACCTGTTCACTATGGCCTTCGGACCCTAGTCCTTTCCTGGTCCCCTGGCTTCCTTTATTTATTTATTTTCTTGTTTTGTTCACTCCTCATTGTCTGTTTTGTTTTGTCTGTCCACCATGTACAGCGACCTTGGGTCCCGTGAAAGGCGCTTTATAAATTCCATTTATTATTATTATTATTATTATTATTATTATATTACAAACAGGATTGGCGGAGGCCAACCCTCACCGGAAATTGGTCTGACTTACTGCCGAGGACCCGGACACAGCTCTCGCTTTGGGAGTACAGAGATTGGATGGCCCTGAGTAGAGACCCCCTAACTCCTGCAGCACCTCCCACAGTAACTCCCTGGGAACCCGGTCATACACCTTCTCCAAGTCTACAAAACACATGTAGACCGGATAAGGCCCCCTCCAGGATCCTTGCGAGAGTAAAAAGCTGATTCCACGACCAGGACGGAATCCGCATTGTTCCTCCTCAATCTGAGGTTCAACAATCGGCCTGACCCTCCTTTCGAGTACCTTAGAGTAAACTTTCCCGGGGAGGCTGAGTAGTGTGATGCCTCTGTAATTGGCACACACCCTCTGATCCCCCTTTTTGAAAAGGGGGATCAGAGGGTCTGCCACTCCTTCGGTACTGTTTCCGAATTCCACGCAACGTTGATGAGACGTGTCAACCATGACAGTCCCTCAACACCCAGAGCCTTCAGCATTTCTGTGCGGATCTCATCCACCCCCGGGGCTTTGCCACTGTGGAGTTGTTTGACGACCTCAGTGACCTCCCCCCGGGAGATTGGTGTTGATCCCCCATCATACTCCAGCTCTGCCTCTACCATAGAGGGTGGAGTTGTCGGGTTCAGGAGTTCCTCAAAGTGTTCCTTCCAACGCCCTATGACTCCATCAGTTGAGGTCAACAACGTCCCATCCTTACTGTACACATTACATGTAGATGGTTCCCTGCTTCCCCCTCCTGAGGTGTCGGACAGTTTTCCAGAACAACTTTGGTGCCGCCCGAAAGTCCTTTTCCATGTCTTCTCCGAACTTCTCCCACACCCGCTGCTTTGCCTCGGCCACGGCCTCGGGAGTCCTCCGGGATAACAAATCCCTGAAGGCCTCCTTCTTCAGTCGGACGGCTTCCCTGACCACCGGTGTCCACCAGGAGGTTTGAGGGTTACCGCCCCTTGAGGCACCTAAGACCTTGAGACCACAGCTCCCCTCAGCGGCTTCAGCAATAGAGGCTTTGAACACCGCCCACTCTGGTTCAATGTCCCCAACCTGCACAGGAATGCCCGAAAAGCTCCGCCGGAGGTGTGAGTTGAAGGCCTCCTGAACTTGGGCCTCCTCCAGACGTTCCCAGTTCACCCGAACTACACGTTTGGGCTTACCAGGTCTGTCCAGAGGCTTCCCCCGCCACTCGACCCAACTCACCACCAGATGGTGATCAGTTGACAACTCCGCCCCTCTCTTTACCCGAGTGTCCAAAACATACGGCCTCAGGTCCGATGATACGATAACGAAATCGATCATGGACCTTCTGCCTAGGGTGCTCTGGTACCACGTACACTTATGAGCATCCTTATGTTCGAACATGGTGTTTGTTATGGCCAATCCATGACTAGCACAGAAGTCCAGTAACAAACCACCACTCCGGTTCAGATCAGGGGGGCCGTTCCTCCCAATCACGCCCCTCCAAGTGTCTCCATCATTGCCCACATGTGCGTTGAAGTCTCCCAGCAAGATTAAAGAGTCCCCTTCAGGAGCCCCATACAGGACTCTTTCCAGGGTCTCCAAGAAGGCCGTATACTCTGAACTGCTGTTAGGTGCATAAGCACACACAACAGTCAGAGTTTTCCCCCCTATAACCCGCAGGCGTAGGGAGGCGACCCTCTCGTCCACTGGGGTAAACTCCAACAATGAAGCACCCAACCAGGGGCTTGTGAGTATCCCCACACCCGCCCGGCGCCTCACACCTTGGGCAACTCCGGAGAAGAATAGAGTCCAACCCCTATCCAGAAGTAAGGTTCCAGAGCCGATGCTGTGCGTAGAGGTGAGCCCAACCAGATCCAACTGGTAACGCTCCACCTCCCGCACAAGCTCCGGCTCCTTCCCCCCCAGAGAGGTTACGTTCCACGTCCCCAAAGCCAGCTTCTGTCGCCCGGATCTGGTCCATAGAGACCCTCTGTTTTCACTGCCACCCTTCTGGCAGCGCACCCGACCCCATCGCTGTTTCCCGTAGGTGGTGGGCCCGCGGGACGGAGAAGCAGAGGTGTTGCCCACGTTGCCTTTTCAGGCTGTGCCCGGCCGGGCTCCGTGGCAAGCCCGGCCACCAGACGCTCGCCGACGAGTCCTCCTTCTGGGCCTGGCTCCAGAAGGGGACCCCGGGCTTCCTCCGGGCCGGGTATCCTCACTTCGTGTGTCGTCTTTCATGAGGTCTTTTGAACCAATCTCAGTCTGGCCCCTTGTCTGAGACCAATTTGCCATGGGAGACCCTACCAGGAACACAAGGTTCCAGACAACACAGCCCCCAGGTTCAACAGGGCACACAAACCTCTCTACCACGGTAAGGTGCTGGTTCTTCAGATATATAAGGTGGCAGACATAATTGAATGAATTTTAACTGAACAATAACTGAATGAGTTTGTTTCACTCTTAGACCAGCAGGGGTGCCAAATATATGCAGGCTGCTGCAATAAGTACATTAATTAACTGTCTCATCGATGTTTGTCTGTATGAATATGATCGTTTATGTGTAGGTGGCATAAGAATGTTTAATTTAGGTGCCAGGGTTCCGATGGGGACCCTGACTTTATGGGGGGGGCTGTGACGGCCCCAGAGCCTGTGGCCTGTTAGTGGTGTGCGTGTGTGTTGCAGGTCCTTTGATGGGGGTGGAGCTGAGGAGACAATCAGCATAACTGGGGACACCTGGCCGGAGCCCAGGTTCTACTTAAGCCCAGCTGCCCGGAGTCACGGGGCCTTCGCCACTCTCTCCAAGACTCCTGTGGGGAGACCCTCGCCGGAATCCTTTCCCCTCGCCCACCCTTGTTTTTGGTGTTGCCACAATAAATGTGCCGTGGTTTTTGGAAACCCCTGAACGTCTCTCTCTCTCTTTCCGTTGTGGCCTACGAGCCGGTCATAACATGGACGGACACATTTCTTGAGCCGTTTCCGTGTGGACGGAAGACTTTTTTGAAAACGACTAAGGTTCGTTTTCATTTTCGTCTCCGTGTGGACGGGGCCTAAATACAACATGTATTCATCTTTAAACTTCTTAGCCATTAAGAGAGCTCCTAGCTGAGTGTCTTTATTGGGAATCAATTGGATCCCGCCTCCAATGCTGTATCCATTTCTATATACACATCCATGTTCGGAGGAAAGAGGACAGGAAGCTTTCAAAAAGTTGACATCATCAGATATTGCGTGAAGCATGGTGTAATTATTGGCAGCTGCATGCGTCTGTTCTCAGACTAGATTAGAAACTGACAGTAGACAGGACTGATGACTACCATGTTAGAGAGAAGGTTTATTGCTTGGAGCTCTCACTGTGAAAGGATCTTTTGATTTGTAGTTTAAGAGCACACGCATGCAGAGACATCTGGGCTGATCAATTTCAATACATGGTGTTGATGTTAAAGATAAGAGGAAAAGGGGATTCTGTTAGGTATGATGGTATGATAGCAATAAGCTCACATATGAATAGATCCAGTTGTTAGGATCTGGCTTTTCCGTGCATTAATACAACGGCCAATAGGGCAGACAAAATGCCCTTTATCCACTCATCCATTCAAATCTAACTCTAATCTTCTGCCTGATGGACGGTGACTTTGACCTTTTGTGTCAAAGCATTTCAAATCATTTTCCTTTCTAGAGGCACAGACCCCCTCAGGTAATTGCAATTGGTGACAGTGACAGTGCTTAATGTTTGAGTACTGGGCGATACAAATAATACAGCTCTGCCATTTTACAGCTTGGATGCCAATATAAACACCACCGGATGTGAGGGGTTTACATTTCCCTATACTGCAGCCTCCTCCAATGGTTTAAAAAGTGATTAAGCAAGATTTAGAGCCAGCTGGTGTCATCTGCATGAACAGCAATTAGGCAATTCAGCACAATGGTTGAAAAGAGGACAAGCACATAAAGATGAGAAGGCTGTACAAACATCCTCATTGGGCTGTCTTTATAAGGGGATGGAAAATGATGTAAAGGGACAAAAAAGACGATGTGGTGCTGATTTTGTTTTAAACTCACTTAAAATATATCTTTATTTGTGAATTGAAGGTTTAAACATATATGTATCTAAGGTGAGCCGGAACCTTGGGGAACACATATCCGTTTTTAAATATTCTGAACTCAAGGTTCACCAATGAAGATTTTCTTTTTAAACATTGTTCCAAAATGGGAATTTTTTTTCACAAATATGATGCCATCAAACTGTCACTTCACTTTACCAAGAAGAAATGTTAGGACTCATTTTGGATTTAACACCCAAAAAATTGATAAAGGCTGTTAGCTTTCCTCTCAGCCAAATCAAATAAAAAACAATTCTGGAGCATTTTTACATATCTTCCTATCACAAAAAAAAGATAAATACAGAAAGCTCCAGAAAGGCAGTCACTGAAAATTGAGATTAGAATACTTAGTCAGGAAAATGAATCGGGTTGTGACGCCTTTGTGAAGGTTCGTGTTCTCGGAGTGGTTGCTGCTGTAATCCGTTTACTTTTGCACATAAAGCACTTGGGCAATTCAAGTGTGAAAGATGCTGGGTAGAGGAAATGTACTGTCATATTACATGTAGCAGTAAAAGTGAAATACAGCCACTGTACCTGTCTACAGCAATAGCAACCAGAGTGAAGACGGATGCTGACACGGAGATCCCCTGGATCATGCCGCTCATCTTGCAGACCAGGCTTCCGAAAGGCCATCCTGTTGGCAAGAATAACACGTTGCAACAAAACATCAGTGCACAAATTCAGACTGCCTCGAGCACATTCACATAAGAACATTAGAGTAGTTGGGAGGCTTTTGCAACAATATATAATTAAGCTGTCTTGAGGGGGAAAAGTCTAAAACGTGTTTAGCCTACTTTATCAGGGCTGAGATGCTGACAGTGTTTGTGTCTTATTGTGGCTGACTCAAAAGTAACAGAGACTTCAAATGTGTTCAGAGCTTCACTAATACTGAGGGTTAGACATTGCTGCTCCATCTTTGATCATTGAATCTGTCTCTTGTGAGTCCCACAGATTTATGAAAGAGCAATACATCATTTCTGAAGTATCCCTTTTTTTAGGGGAGGGGTTTGGTGGTCGACAGGTGCCGAAGGATTATTGATAATGGTACTTGTAGCAGCCTGTGGAGCGAGGTTCAAAAGAGTTGCACTTTGTTGTGTTCATGTTCTATTCAGTGATAAGAACTTTAGGCAATGGTTAATTATAGCATGACCATGATGTGTTCAATGTTGTCTTGTGTGACGACCCCTGCTTTAAGGTCCTGTGGTGTGTATGGCGCTTTAACATTCTTCCTCTGCTTGCACTGATTGAGGACACCTGACGGATGGCACCGGAGGATCACCTCTGCTTGCACTGATTGAGGACACCTGACGGATGGCACCGGAGGTTTAAGAGGCCGGAGCCAGATTCTTGATCTCTCTCCCCTGCAGAGGACCGGACCTGGGAGAGCAGCCACGTTGCCTATTCTTTCTTTGCTTTGTCTTTTTTGTTTGGCTTCGGCCACATTGAGCTTTATAATATATATATGAAATACCTTTTTCCTATATATACTCGTCCTTCTCCACGCATTTGTTATGGCTAAGAGCCAGGCCATGACACTTGTAAAACATTTTTTATGAAAAAAAGTATGCAAACGGGTAAAGAAAAAAGGGATGTGGGATGTTAAAGCACAGGATTTATATTTTTCTTTAAAACAAATTCTGTGTTAACAATTTGTTATCGAAACGTGGAATTTCACTGGTATTGCTACAAAATAAAACATTTATGGATTTCTGACATCCCTAGTCAGTAAACAGGTCATTATAATCATGTAAAGGTCTCCTATCACGCAAAATGCACTTTTTAATGTCCTTTATACATAAATAATGTCCCCGGTGGGTAAGGAGACTCACAACGTGTCAGAAAACAAAACCCTCTCTCTTTTCCTCCGTACCCAAATCTCTCACAACGGAGCTGATCCAGATTTGCGTCCGATATGACGTAATATTGGAAATATGGGCTGGCTTTACACCCACGGCCCTATGAGAAACAGTGCTATCAGAAACAATGCACGATGTGTTTTGGCCGTAATGTGGTCTTTGTTTACATTAGCAAGCATCGCTAACACTCAGAGCTAACCTGTACTGGAGTATGTGTAAAAAAAGGAACTCACCTTGTGGGAAACCCGCAATAGGAAAAGCATTTGAGCTCCATACTGTTTCAGAAATAATCCTTGATGTGGTTTGGAACATGATATGGCATTTAATCACGGTAGAATTCTGATCAGGCATTAGCTCCGCCTCCTCTTTTTTTCTTTTTTCAAGCTAAGGACACAAAATCTGCGTTTCTCTAAAAGGGCTGAAATAGAGGGATATGAGGGATGTCTAAAATGCACGATCTGTTTGGTATTTTGAGCAAAACACATGGACAACTAATATATGCCTAAAAATATCATGATAGGAGATCTTTAAGGAACTTGCACTGGTAAGATTGAACAAAACGTTTAACACTTGAACCGCCAAATGGATAATTTGTCCCCCTTGTGTTTTGAAATATGTGTTAATCTGTTAATATAAATTGCCGTGACCTGACCGGTGAGCGGAGCAAAACCCACGTTTCAAGTTAGATCTATCACATTTAGCTATTTTATCTACCACTGGATCAAGCTAAACTAGTTATAAATATGTTTATTTTTTCTGTCTGGTCCCTTATAACTGTATCAGCGAGCTGCATGAGACTGATACATGTCAGAGGGCTGTCAGAGGGAGAGAGAGAAAGAGGAGCACTTAATGACATTTCAATTTGTTTTGATTATAAACTGAAGCAATGCAAAAGTGTACCACATTAACTGAGATTTTGATAGTTTTTTGGTCTTACTGAGTATACAAGGAAATTATGAAAACCAACAAACACAAAAATCACATCTCTGCGAGTGCAGAAGCTATTGCGATAGGGGGTAAAAAATTACCCCCCTCTGCGGTTCTAGGAGTAATGGAATGTTGGCAGTTCTAGTGTTAATCCCCTTGAGAAGATAAACGTGGTTTTTTAAATACTGTTTTAAATTGATAATCCATCTGTGCAAGGTTACCATCACATGATCTGTGGAAGAATTGCTTTGTGACAGATCAAATCAAATCAAATCAAGTTTTATTTATATAGCACATTTTTAAACGATTTTTGGTCGAGCCAAAGTGCTGGACATATAATAAAATACCCTACAGTAAAGACACTTTACAGCAAATACAACAGCACAGTTTGTTCAGAATATCAGTATGAGAAAAACGACACCCTCTGTCCTTAGACCCTCACATCGTACAAGGAAAAACGTAAAGTTATGACGCTGACAGTTGTTTTTACCACTTGTTTCCATTGCCTCGATTTTACACATCCGTGCTCTGCATTCATATAGAAAATATTTGGACATTTACCCTAATCATTGCTGACCTTTCAAAGCATGCCCAGTTAATTAGAGATGATAAATATACACAATGTATTTATTATCACAACAAGATCACAATTCTCCTGTATCTTTTACTTATATTTACCTTCTTTTTTGTTGTTGTGGGGAACATACTGCAAATAGTCAAATGAGAAACCTTCACTTACAGCTGAGCCATAATTCTTTCCAAAAATGTCTTCTCGGGAGAAAACACTAATCTCTCTGCAACCGCCCACTAACACGATAACTGTTACAAACATAGCACTTATGATTCTTGGTTGTTTTAAGTAAGTTGAATTTAAATTGTTTCAAAACCTTTTCTAAAAACAATTCACCTGTACTATTTATGTACACATCAAATGTGAACTTGTTTTAATACTTACAGGTAAAAGTACATTTGTCTATTTTCCAGATTGCCATTTTTTGTATCCCCTAACTGTCAAGTGAAAAACAATGATCTACTAATGTTTGATTTTTTTCTGAATAGTTTTTCTAGCTTTAGAATTTGCAAAGCCCATGAAGATGTCTTAAGCTAGAAAAACTATTAAAAAAGCTAGAATCGTCATGTATACAGTATATGTATAATAGTAAAACATTGACAGAAAACAATTAATTTCACAGTGATTACTTTGATGTCCTTTCAATGAATTTAGCTAATACATTAACTACTGTATAATAAAAAGTCACATGTTGTCTATTAAGCTGCAGAAGTGATGCAAGTGTGATCATGCAGGCCCATTAACCATCATATCATAAACAGTGTCCCTTTCATGTCTTCCTTGTGATGCTTCTTTCATGGGGTTCCCAAATTGCAAGAGATCACTAAGCAGTGATTCAGATCCATTAGAGCATTAAGCACATTAAATATCCTAATGTTGCTCAAGATAAATGCTTTCTTTGAGAGACAAAAGCAGATTGTTGGGTGTCCAGTCTGAGGTCAAGCAAGAGGCTCAGATCACTGCAGCCAGACAGACAGAGACAAAAGGCCACACATAATTATTCTGATCTCTCATCTTCATCAACAACATAGGCCGTAAACATAGAAGGAGGAACCAATGTGTCACATCCCTGAAAGACATGCCATTCAGAGAACTTTTAAATCTTCTCTGACATCACTTATTTTTCTATTTTGAGCCAATACGCGGCCAAACACGTCACGTCCTTGATAAACATGTCACCCAGAGGATATTTAAGTCTTTCCTTTTCTTCTATTTTGACGCTTGTCGTTCTGACTGGTGTGCACTTTTGAGCCGTACACTCGGCAACACTGTCCTGTCAGACTGTGATTCATAACCCGGGCAAATGTCATTGGCTGTCTGAATGTCCACTCCCTAGCGCTGAAATGCATCAGGCTGTCACCACAAAGCTTCCTGGTGGGAATGCTGGTAGACTTCAAGAGCTCTTCCCACACTGATTGACACAGTGCTTTATAGCACAGCCCACTGAGTTCAATTTACATTGTGTGATACCAAGTCTGTGCCTTTCTGCAGAGCCTGACTTGCCATCCCCTTTCTTTTTAGCAGGCATCACTTTTTCTGTTATTCCCCCTCTGCTACATTTGAGAAGTGCTTCCCTGACTGCTGTGCTTCTGGCAGGAACTCCATTTCAAGATAGCAACGTTGCTTTTTTTTTTTAAAACTACATATTTTCCTTTATATCTTGCTCTACTCCCTGAAGGAGACCCTTCTTTCCTTGAAGCTCAGTTTGGTCGGATGATCAGCTGTAGGACAAGTTTGCAAATGCCAGTCAACTGGAATGATTACTGTTGCTTCCCCTCCCCCTCCTGTCATATCTCTATTATATGTCACATGACATACTTGGGTGAACAAATTACCTTTCAAAGGACTGCATTTAATAGCAAATCGGTACAGCTCTTATTGTTACTTT
Organism: Trematomus bernacchii; assembly: GCF_902827165.1. NCBI lineage: Eukaryota > Metazoa > Chordata > Actinopteri > Perciformes > Nototheniidae > Trematomus > Trematomus bernacchii. The sequence continues at coordinate 17,481,175 of NW_022988043.1, forward strand.
GTACATATTTATACACACAATAGAAGCTGCTAGTTCTAAAGTCTAAAGTGCACATTTTCTCACTCATCGAAAAAACCATTATGTATGAATATGCACAATATGTTATTGCAAAAGTTTGACTACTGGACATTTCATATCTTTATTCTCTGTGTGAATGCGAAAAGTTTTACTTTTTTTTTTTTAAATGCGTACACGCAAAAAACTGCGATTTAAGGTGGGATAAGAGGATCTTCGGCAAATGAATATGAAAACCTTTAAACTACAAATAAATCATTTTGTAAATGTAATGTTCAATTAAGCTACACATACACATTTGACCATGGAGCGGATTTATTGAAAAGTTTCTGGTTTACTCTTTGCTATTATTGTCACGTGCATTACAATAAGAAATGATTACATTCATTTTGTAGAAGCTTTTGTCCAATTGCCTCCCAACAGTGAATCAACTTTGAGTTACCATCATTTGAAGTGAGCAGTGCTTACTTAACTGTTGGATTACCTCTTAAGTGCACTTTCATTGCATTTTTTGTAATTTGATGGAGTGTAGAGTACTAAAGTGCAACTACAATGCCCAGCATCATTGAAAAACTTTCCATTATTGTAAACAATTTTGCCCTTTTGTTTGGCAGCCATTAACCCTTCTACTAAAATATATTCAACTCAATCATTCAAAATCAGCAATAAATCAAATAGTAAAAAATGTCTCCCTGATGAAGCTTACAGTGCTTTCATGAAATCCCTCTGCTTCAGTTCTCTCCAGATCGATGCCTTTCTGATCAGTTTCTGCACTGACAGGATGTGGCCTGTTAGACTATAAACAGATTACATGCTGTGGTTTGATTTGGGACATAACAAACCACAGCATTTTTTACAGCTGAGCCTTTCACAAGCACCAATTTATTCTCCTTAACATCCCGTTAAAAAACTCAAGTTGTTTGATGGAAAGATTGTGTTTTTGAAGGAAAAACATGATGTTTAATGTTTTATTTATAGGAAGCAGGGTGTCGTTTCCTGTGTTGAAGGCACAGGACACTTGAATCCCAGGTGGATATTCATTCAAATGTTAACAGGGAGTTGAGCATTAATGCTTTCTAGACGCCTATCGCAGGCTTTCCTCCTGCATTTGCACTTTGAGACTTACTGGAAATATAGCCAGCAGCAGGTTGTTACAACCCGGCACGTAGGCTGGCGTAAGACAGTTAAAAAACGTTCTGGTTATCTTCATCCAGCTGCCAACCTATTTGGGTTTAAATAGTGAAATAAGTAGGTATTACAAAAAACAGCTCCTTACAACTTCACATATCAGCGGTTCCTAAATGCAGAATAAACAGAAACATGGCGACTGACAAAGTTTCTTCCCCAGTTGTTGCCTGCAGCCAGTAAGGACAATCCAATAGAAAAAGATGCAATCAGAAAGATTTTCTTAGCTGATGCTAGTTCCACATTCAGGACGCAGTCTGAAAACTTTGTGCAAAGATAGATATTCAAAAACGTCAAAGTTTCATTTTCTTGGAAGGAATAAAAAAAACCTCCTTGTTTTTGGCTGACTTTGACAACTGTGTGCATGTCTGTAGTGTTGTTCTGCATCCCACCTCATTCACTGGTCAGGAGCTGCACTTACTGTGTTTTTGCTTAGGCATGCGTCATGCTACTAAAAGAAATCAACACATGTCAACATTTGGTAAACAGATGTATAGCTGTGTTGATTGAAAGTTAAAATCATGATTTTGACACAATAGAAAACCAACAACATTGACTTTAGTCTTGTATTATGTAGATTCAATCGGCATATCAGGACAAAGATCAACAACATTTCCATGCTCGCACCCTTGACCAAGCCTAATGTTTCGCTGGCCTCGCTGCATCCATCCTTTACTGTCAGGCTGAATCTAAAAGGCACATCACATTACAATTATAATGCTCTACAAGGGATGACTCATGCTAAATACTCAGCGAACTTTATAACAATGTCAACTTTGTTCACAAAAGGCTACATTTTGAAAATAAACTTGACATATACATACGCCTAAAGGAAGGAGCTCTTTGGTTTTAAATGGCCCCACGACCTTCCTAGAGCAGACCCCATAGGCTTTCTGTAGCACATATATTGGCTTTAAAATGGTGAAAGCTGTAGTATTTTGTATGTGTTTGCATCAAGAACATTAGAGAACATTTGAATTTTCAAATAATGTACTTAAAGGTGGGGTAGGTAAGTTTGAGAAACCGGCTCGAAATACACTTTTTGTTATATTCCATGGAATGCTCTTAACATCCCGATAGCAATGAATATCTTAAGTGCTTTGACAAAAAATCCATTAAAAAATATCATCTGTGGAAGCCGTAATACTGTAAAAAGTACGACCAATCATTTTAGCCGGCCCGGCTAAAATAACTGGATGGCCTACCTGCCTGTCAGCCTTCCATCGGGGCACAAACTTATCTCGTGCCCTCATTGGTCATGTGTGCGTTCGTGTGTGTTGGAGGAGGGGCTCTGTAAGGAAGTGGCAGATTTTCTCCGGTTGTGTATTTTCAAATTCTAGCGATCTCGAGCTGGTTTCTCAAACTTCCCACCTTTAATGTACACTGAATGCGAAATACAATTTGATGTCACCCCAAATGTTAGGGCATGTGTATAATAAGTAACTCTACTCCGTTTCATTAGTATGCATGATTGATGTTCTTTTCTATTAAAGTACATTTTATTTTGTGAACAGTAGGTACAGATTTCAGAGCTCGCTAATTACTTAAAATAGTCAGATGTGAAAAAACTTGACACTACTCTACTGTAGGTTTACTTAAGATATTTAGATTTTTACACTGCTGAAGTATACTGATTCCAAGCCTCAAAAGACATCAGACAGACCTGTTTGCTGGTTATTTAAAAAAAAAGATTTCTTCTTGTTTACTTCCGGAGAGATTTTTTAATTTAATAAACCATTACATCCTTTTTAATATGGAAATCTGATGCAAATCTTTTATTTATTTTTGATAGCTGTAAGCTAGTCATAATATTTGTGGGATTTAATTCTAAATTATTTAATTGTTGGAGGGATTAAATTACACAAAGCACTGTGCCAGATGGATTTCAGCTAACTCCATGTCCAGGGTCTGTTCCAGATTCAGACTGATTACACTGCTGTTTTTAATGCTTCTCTTTTTAAAAGGCAATAGGTGTAAAATATGTTGTAGTAATACCTGTTTAGGCTTGGCACCCAATATGCAAAATGTTGACTAATGATGCCATTTAGTGGATGTACACTCACTGTAATCGCAGCTAATTCATTTGTCATTCAATTGACATTCTTACATAACAAAAGAGACATGGTCGCAGGCTTTATTTTGTGAGTATTTTCCAGCTGACTGCACTGGAGATTGAAGCTGAAAAAAATGATGGCTTCATTTTAGTCAGTTGAGGGCGGACTTGGTTCATCCTAAATCATTATTGCCTTGTTTTTATTGAACAGAAAAGTTGAAGTAAGTGCTGTTTCTGTAGACAGTAGCCTACTCTCAGCAACTATCTCTCTCGCCTTGAGAAACGCTACTGTGAGATTTGTATTGTTGAGAGCCAACTGTCAACTCCAATCATCGCAACGTGTAAAAAGCCCTGCTCTTATTTATGCATGCGGCGATCACAATTTCAACTCCTCTGAGCCTTCCTCACTTCTGATAACTGCAGGCAAACAATAGATCATTCTACCAACGTCTCAAGGTTCATGTTGCGTGGGATGGCCAGCAAGTATGTCTTTTAGTAGTGGAAATGGTACTCCATAATAATTTAAGTCTCAACTGATCACAAAGCAGTCCTGAAGAGGACAAATACCATCAGTAGTTGGGGATTAGGGAACAAGGTAATCAAAGGATTAACAAAGCTAGCAGCTCTGTGATTCGTCATGTAACACTAGTATGCTATTTTATTGAAGTACATTTCCAACTGCTTGGTGCTCAACTCTCAATGTAAACATATATATTTGTATTTATGCACTAGCTCACATGGTTCTCTGCAAACTTTACAGCATGAGTTCACTCAGAATGTCTTTCATATCCAAGCAATTACTACTGAAATATTGTTTCCTGAAATCAGTAGCGATACACAGCCATGGTTACAGTGTTTACATGCATACACTAATGCTCAGATTGCAAGATATTGGAGCTGATAAATCCTTTATTTGCGAGTGTGGGTGAGTTCTGGTCCTGAACGTAATTAGAGCACAAAATATCTGCTAATTACAGATGTTTGTGGATAGGATTTTCTAGAATGTTAGCGTACGTCTTTGCATTACGCTTCAACTGAGACTGACAGTAATTAGGCAATTAGCTTGTAAGTTTATCTTGTCATGAAGCGAAAGTATTTGACGAGGGAAGATTAATACTTAATTTATGCATCCTTCATGGTACCATGAATGTCTTAAACATAGTTAATGGCACTTATTTTTTAAGTCTGTCATGGGATTAAGTATTCGACAAGTGGAAAATTGGACCTGTTGTTGTAATGAGACAAACATTCAGGCGATCGATTTTTCCTTCGAAGACCATGAATGCTTGTTCCAATTTCACAGCCTCCCTACCTTTATTTGTTAGCACATTTCAATCTGTGTAGAAACGGCCAACTGACAATGAAACAGCCAGCTTGGCTAATATTCCTTGCTTTGAGAAAAGTTAAACACGTCAAAAACAACAACACAGTGAAAGCTTCAAATTAGGGTTCTGCTCACCTGTAATTATGTTGTCAAGAAGTGTTGTGGGCATGCAGAAAATCCCAACCAGGAGGTCGCTCACAGCAAGGTTCAAGATGAACAAGTTGGTGACAGTCCGCATGTTTTTGCTCCTCAGCACAATGAAGCACACCACTCCATTTCCCACCATGCACACGAGGAAGATCAGCAGGTAGGACACGATGAAGATGGATGCGGTGGACGGCTGGTGCAGGTAAAATCTAACATAGGTGACGTTGTTCCTCGGTATGAAGGACTCCACCGAGGAGTTGTAAAATGTCCAGTTGTCATAGAGTTGAGTCAAGTTGTCCTCAAGTCCTTTGTTCATTTTAAACCTAAGAAATGAGGGATGGCTTTATGGTCAATCACTTTATTTTCTGAGGCCATATTGAAGACTATTAGAGTATTTAAGTCAGCTTTAAAGAATGAAGAAAAAGACAAAACCCTAAAATGGAACACCAATACATTTTTCTGTAATCATGCTTCTGTGCATAAATATGTATATGTAAACGTTTTAGTTTCTTTTCAACACTTGAGGCATCAGAGTCACTCACATATGGGATTTTTGATTTCTCAATGATGTGCCTCCTAGCTCCTCCGGCTTTTGTTCTGCTTTATAATCTCATCACTATTATCAAGGACGTCCCAATTCTTAAAATCTATCTCAAGGAGAGAGGAGCAAGAAGGCTCCCAGGAGCAGATATGATCGAGGGATCTAAGTGTTGTTGGCACCTGCATTCAAGATGTATATTTATTTAAATGTGGGATCAAACACTTACCTTTACTGTCAGCGCTATTCTGACCCAATTCCGTAACATTCCAACTGGATATTACTAAAGCTGTTGAATGCTGCTACACCCAATTCAACAGATTTTCTTGACATGATGTTTACAAGTGCAAATGGCTGCTAAAGTGCAGTTAAAATATTAATAGGAACATTGCTTTGCACTCAGCACTCATTTGCTCTTCTTCATGTTGTCATAAAGATAGCAATGTATATTATAAATCACTCATCAATTTAAAGGGGACCTATCATGCAAAATGCACTTTTGTACGTCTTTTATACATGAATATGTGTCCCCGGTGTTCCAGGGAACTCACCAAGTGTCAGAAAACACAACCCTCTCTATTTTCTTCCATACCCAAATCTCTAAAGACGGGGCTGCAACGGATCTGATACAGACTGATCCAGATTTGAACATTTCTCTGACGTCAGGACGGAGGAGCTCCGCCTATATGGCCAACTCTCCACCTATCAGGGGAATGAGAGGTTGCCGTGGCATGGTAACAGCATGGTAACACAACGCTCGTAACTCGGCCCCCTCCTTTGCAGGGGGGCGTGGTCAGCTGCAGCGCATGCAAAGACAGGGGTGGAGGAGAGCAAAATAGAGCGAAATGAGGCATGGCTAAAATGCATGATCTGTTTGGTATTTTGAAAAAGAAAACGTATAAATATACCTTATATAGGTATGGCCCTACAATATATTATTCAAATATAGCATGATAGGTCCACTTTAAATATGTCTTTTAATTGTATAGTATTTTGTTGTAGTGCTTTACCTTAAAGAATATATTAAATAATGTGTGTGATTAAAGTGTGTGTGCGTGCATATGTGTCATTAAAATAATAAATTAAAAAAAATATGGCATCCGTAAATTCTTGCCACATCTATGCTACTTTGTGAATTGAATTATAAGTAAACATATAAGTTGTCATAAACGCTGTTATGCTAATGTGACAGATCATAACAAACAGCGGTAAAACAATTCAATGAACGGCCGAAGCAGCTTTGACAAACATATTTAATTAATGTTACTTTAAAACAACGCCTCCGAGATAAAGATGTCTCGTTTGGTTTAATGCTTTTTGCATCCATCTAGGAAGGGAGGATGTACAAACTCAGAAGTGAGCAAGGCCTTGAATCACCTTTTGTACGTTTCATTTGGTAAATGTGTAAGTGCATCTTTCACACAGCTAGAGCAGCCCCATTACTAATAACATTGACCACCTGATGGATTTCAACTCAAATAGTCGCTTTCCTGCAGCTTTGGTTGGGACTACCCTTGCTCTGCTGAGGCAAACTGCAGAGTCCAAAGATGACGTTGCGTGTAGTCATTTGATCCATTGCTAATATTACAATTAAAATCTCTAAAATATTGAGTAGTGCAGCTAATTTTAGTTGCACTTATATGACATAGTCCCATCGTTTCCATTAATATGTAGAGTGTGCATAATTCATCATATCACCAGCGCTTGTATGGAAACCAGGCACATCAGCTCTTTCGTGTTTCATAATGAAAAAAATATCGTACACCTCAGCACATTGACAAGATAATGCCAAAAGTAAAGTTATCAAGTACCCAATAAACTCCCTGACAATCTGACATGTTAATCTTAATTAATGTAAGGCAAAGCCAATTGGTAGAGCACATAAAAAAGGGCTATTCAGCTAATCCGACTGCACTGGCTGCTTTATAAGGAGAAGGGGACGTGACGGGACATATGACGGGCCTACTTACCCTCAGCTGCCCTCATCTACTTCTAATTTGGTTTTTGGTTTTCTAAACTCCCCAAAATGATGTTAGACAGCCCTCAGAGTAGGGGCTTTAGCTACTTGCAGGTGAAGAGAGCAGAGTTAACAGCAGAGTGAGGTTGTTTGGTCTCGAGAGATTACTGTGAACTCAGAGAGAGCAATATCAAAGTCAATGACAGATCCTCAAACAAGAAGGCAGTGACGCATTTGCATCTGTTTTCTCTCTCTTCAGGAACCAGTGCCTTATTCTGTTTTTGGATTGAGTTTTAATGAATGTTCAAATAAAGGGCTGAAACTATGATTTTTATAATATATTGATCTGCCTTGTTTTTTTTTATTTGTTGCCTGAGTTACAAAATGTCCAAAGCATAAGGTGACAACAAGATATTGAGTCTTTGAAAATGTAATATGAAAAAGTACCGACTCATTACAATTGAGACATTTTGATAAATTGAAAAGAGAATCTTTGGCATCTTCCCTCGAAAAAAAGACTTGGTTGACAATAAATCGATGAAACATATTTTTTGGTAAAACCATTAGTTGAAAAGGTTTTTTTGTATCATTGAATAATCTTTTAGGCTATTTATTAACAATACTTGTGAAGGTTGTTCTGTTTTCTATGGTTTATTGTAATAATTGGGAATCATTGGATTCTCGTCCAATTTTTGGTTTAACTTATTTCACACATTCATCTTAAATCAGGTATTTTCTTACTTCTTTTTTAGATTAGTAAATATTCATATTCCTCATAAAATACTATGATTCAGAACCATTTAAGTGCCTTAAGACAGACCTCCTACATTCTCCTGTGAGTTTGAATTCATTGGGTTGCTTTTTGATCACTTGCATTAGTCTGCAGTTGTCACATGTGTGGAAAAATCAACCATTACCATCTCTCACTTACTGTAAATCAACAAAGGGCGACTACAGTAAAATTAATCAACATGAAATCTTCTTCAGGAATCCCAAAAGGCTGTTTACATGACCATTTATTTTTTGACAGTATTGTCAGTAGTCCTTGTAAACACCATCTGCTGTCTGACTCCCTTCTAGCACCATTCGAAAGTGACACATACCAGAAAAAAGTAAATGGCTGTTGTTTGCAAGTGGAGAACAAAATGGGTCCAGAAATGCAAACACCATCTCCGTCCCTAACAGCTGTGTCTGTGGTGTACAAGTGTTTTTGAAGTGGAATTAGGGGATGTTGTGAAGTTGATCTGCATCAGCGTAAGTGTAACTGTTGTGATTATGAATCCTGCTCATTATGTCTGATTATAAATGTGTGTGATCTCCATTGAATTATGGGGATGATTGAGGACAATAGCAGAAGCTAGATGGAACAAAGTGTGTGTGTTACCTGTCATGCTGACCTTCTGGGTAGACTAATTATTTTATTGCTCTGTCACTTTTTCTGACAATTTAATCACCCACGGCAATACATCTCACAGTAGGAAAATCGTTCTTTAAGCTTACTGCTGCTTCCTTTTGTGTGGAGGAGCTGAACTATGAAGAATCAATGGACAAAGGCCGGGGCTAATTAAAGGCAGTGAAGATTTTCAGAGCTCTAAAATGTGCTCACCCGCCTTATTAAATGGCTTATTATGGAATGTCAGATGCAGGCGTGTGTGAAGTTGTGTATCTGAGACACACTTTGTATACAATAAGTAAGCACGCTGAAAGGAAGTAAGCACGCTGAAAGGAAGGTTTTTAGGACAACAACTATTACTGAGAAATTTGATCACAGGTTGTTTTCTTTGAGACTACAAAATAAGCTTGCTGCATCCTGTGGACACGAATTTGTGGTGTTTTTCTGTGTCAATGATTTTCTCCTTGCTTTTTTAAGGAGACTTTGAATGTGTAAGCATCAAGCAGCAAGAGAGAACCTATAAAATGGACATATATATGCCTAAGGCTAAAATCTCCAAAGACCCTGAAAAATATGTTTTTAGTATTCATGAGAATGACAAAAGGTTTGTATGTAACTGAATGCCTTTATAGAAAAACACTCAAAAAAAGATGTTATGCTGTGTTGGTTTCCAGCAGAGACTACCATTTTTCCAATATGATGCATGAGATTTTTTTTCTTATTTCAGAGAGTAAATGTGTGACTACCTCGAGGATGTGGAGCGCTCAGTATTCAATTTGTTCAGTACGTGATGAGTGAGAAATTGTGCGGTCACATTTCACCTACTTCCCATTACCTTTTTCCCAAATCTTGATACCTGAGCCCTGCAATGAACCTGGTGTGACGGATAGTTCCAGATGACATGTTCACATCAGAAATGAACATCTGTCCTTACATCAAATTTAAAATCTCTATCTTTGTCTCTATAAACTCTTGTTGTGTATTTGTATGCATTAGCCAACTCTATCGTTTACTTAAGAATAATTACTCATTAAGCCGAATGGCTCTTTTGAAAGTGTTATATTATTATAGAATATTACATAACCTGTTTTTATCACAAACAAATAAATGTAAGGTTTTGTTATGTTAAAATGTGTCAATGTAGAACATATATTGAATACTTTTTGGCCCCTGTTGCCCTACCCCCCCCCCCCCCCTAGAACCGCCCCTGGGGTAAATTAGTGTGTGTATATATATACACACATACGATATATATATCGTAAAAACACATGTTATTTATGTGAAAAAGAAGCTAGTAACTTCAACTGTCAAATAAATGTAGTTTTTAGTAGAATATTTCCCTTGTAATTATAGTGGAGTACAAGTAAAACTAGCAGAAAATAAAATACTTAATTACTTTCCACCACTGCTTTCCGTCTCACTAAACATTGATTTAACGTCCTGTACGTGTGTAACGCACAGTCTGGCACATTTTGATTATGCAATCTATAAATGGATGAGTAATGACTTCTTTCTTAGTATCCATTAATAACAAGAGAAGGGCATCACCCTCCCCTGATGGATGTTGTTGTTTCGCTCAGTGTGTTTGTATTATTTGTTTAGCCGGATAGTAATTGTGGTCGTGTGGCGTTTTTGCCCTTGCAGCTAACTTGAGTCATTTTGAGGTTTGAATGGAAGTCATTAGTAATAAAGGTCTGAAGGTGGTGAGAGGCATGAGGGAAATTACATTCTCAGGGGACAGATGCTAGTTAATCTAAATGGAAATGTTTAATCTTCAGCAGAATTATCAAGATTTCGATGATAATCTTGATTTGTAGCAAAAATCTGGAATGAAATAGTGGAAGAGCCATGTAAGCTGAACATGTTATCACATGGCATCATAACCACTGAGGCAAAATGTGTTTAGAAATAGTGTTTAATATCCAAATACTATCTGGGGAGATACTTGCTGAACAACGATTGCACTGAAGTTGACCCAGCTATCTAAAATTGCAAACAGTGCTGGTTCACAACGGTCCACAGAAAACATGTTCTGCAAAATATCACAAATATGACATTTTACCTTTTTTGGATGTGCTGTTTTTCTCTTACGAGATGTATAAGCACGATAGACTTTAAAGGGACACAAACCAAGAATAACCTAGGGATGCAACAATCGATATTTTTCATTACCAATTATGTATTTGACCTATCAATAATTGATTTAAATAAACCTCAATTAACATATCAGGGGAAAATCTAGACTGCAGGAAACTGCTAGAATAAGGTCTACAAACCCATATTTTTCCACTTTGAATAAATATTTTCTTTGTTACTGTACTACAGTGTCGTTTTATTTAATATCTCAGACAATCTCCTTCCCTTGCAGCATGCATGGACAAAATGTGGTGTGCGCGTGTTTTCAGCGAACCTCTCCTCAGTTTCCAGTTGAACAACCTGCATCTCTCACAATGAAAATGGTCAAATGCCAGTTGACGTTTACAGGATAAATGTATAAAATATACATTGCAATGTCTAAACAGGTCAAGTCACACGATAAAAAAAAACACACCACAAGGTGACAATATTCCTGTTCATCACGGCCTCAACTCTTAGCCTCCAGCCCCCAGTGACCGACATGTGCTGCAGCTATGCCCTCTTCACATCAACCTGCTCCGGCAGACAGGACCACACTATGTGCCAACATTGCGCGTCTAACAGTCGCTGCACTTCTCATGCGCCCTTGGGAAAATAACGGTACCCAGGGCTGTTGTTCCTGTTAGTTCTCCTCTGCTGTCAACTTTGCGTGTAAATTTGCAAAGGATGCAAACACGAGAAGCTGACTGTGCGCAAAAGATAACTCACACGACTGACCACTTCTGGACAAAGAGGTTCCTGTGTCCAAATGATCTGTGCACCGAAGCGGAGAAAACTGTCAGGATGGAGAACAGGACGCTACTGTATGTGACCTGAAAGCCGTGCACCTCGATAACCTATAACAATCACTTCACGACGATTGTACAATGAGTACCGTTCAAACTTTAGGAACAAAAATGGAATCTTCAACGACAAATATCCACAGTTTTAACACAAAATACTGTTGAACTAACTCGTCTTACCTTGGTTGGTTTCAAATCTGGAGACAGGCTGCGCACTCCGAAGAAAAGAAAAGTAAAAGATGTCTACTTCCCTCTGAATGAAACATACGTGGATGAAAGGGAAAGAAACACACAGACAGAGCATTTGAAAAAAGATAGATTCAAGCTCCTCTTCCCGCTGTGTTCAGTATGAGTTCGGTGTCGCGTGCGTCGCTGCGAAGCGCTTCATGGATGTGTTACAGGATGCGCTCAGCCAGCCGCCAGCGCGAGTGGAGGATTTTCAGCGGGAGACGTCCGATTTTGATGCCGTGACGTCGGGAGTGAAAGGGGTGGGATGAGAGCTAGATGAACAGACTAATGGTTGAATGATACTACCCCCCCCCCCCCCCCCCCCCCCCCCCCCCCCCCACTCACACAAACACACACACCCTGATCACTTCCATCTGTCTCCTAAAATGTCAAGAGTCTGCCATCAAAATAGTCTAATGTGATGATTGTGAGAGGGGCAGGGCCACTGTAGCACTGCTGCTGCATTTTACTGACTATAACACCAGAAACACACACACACGCACGCACACACACACACACACACACACACACACACACACACACACACACACACACACACACACACACACACACACACACACACACACACACACACACACACACACACACACAGAGAGACATTATTACATTATCAAATGTACATATGAGGGTCAAACCTGTGTGACAATAGTCTTTCTCTATAGTATTGAGCTACTGAATGAAAAAAAAACATTAATATGAAATGTAACCTAATGCAAGTGAAACGCACGAATGTTCATGTAACATTGATTTGATTTTTCATGCATTGAATGCATTTCCCCATTGTTTTTGAAAAAACATTCTTAACTGAACATCATGATGATCTCGATCAGTCTATCTGAATTTTAAGTGATGCATTAAGTGACTAGTCTTCTTCCTCTTCAACACAAAGTTTTATCTGCTGCAGCTGTCATTTTATTTACTGCTCGTCCTGGTTAAAACGCAGCAGAGGACTTAACACTTTCGAATGAAGCTGAACAGAGAGAAGTGGGCAGTAGCTGGGAAGTTTGAAGGGTGTAAAAGTTCCGATGATAATTGGCCACATGCAGGCAGCAGCGTGTTGCAGTGAACTTCTAATTTGAAGATAACCTCACTCTGCTTTTACTGCTTTTGGCTTCATCTTTCTGGTTGCTGTCTCATAGAGGGGTTTTATATATGGCTCCCCAGACCCTAGATTTATGAAATGGCTCAATGAAAATAACTTTAATTAACATTTCAAAAAGAAAACTTGAAAAGGACACCTGATGTCAGATTTAAATCTACGAGCAGTCACAAAGTAGAGGTTCTGAAGCTGATGGAAATTGTAATAATAAGAGCATCCTGGTGGTTTACAGGATTCAGATGCTGATTGTGTAAACACTGAAAGATTTAATGCAAAAATGTTTACAAAAAATCTGTGAATAAATCAAATTAATAAATTGGACCGATGGTGAAAAAACAAAAGACTTACAAATGATATGAACAAAAGAAAAAGGAAGGAAGAACATCCGGATATATTTTGTACTTTATTTTCTTAAATAACTTATTCTCATTAAAGTTTAATTTGTTAATCTTCTACATTAATAATGTGGCCCATAAAATTATTTTAAGGTTTTTTTTAATATATGGAACTATATATTAAACTATTTTTTAATATTTGGAACTATCTTGTTAAACAGCTTTTAGGGTCCTATAGCCCCGTCAGAGGCCTACCAGAAACTGTAGGAATTATGATTCTCCGAAATAAATTGAGTTTTGAGGGCCTTAATGTGGTTCTTATCAAGATTTGTACGTGGCAATGAAATTTGGTGGTGTAAAAGGACCTTTTGCCTTAAAACAAGAGGTTGTTGTAACTCAAGTGTAGATTGTTCAAAATACTACACGTTTCTTATGGCTGATGAGAGTCCATGAACAACACTAACAAAGTAGTTAACTCATATGTGACCTGCTCTATCGAAATCAGTCGCATTGACCCGAAGACAGATTTTGAGTTGTATACACTGTTGGAAAGAGGAGATTCCTAGCTTTCTAATGATATCAAGATTTTTGTTGTACTCCAAATATTAAGCAAAATATGTCACATTATATAATGACTGTCACCGAGTCATCATTTTGAGAAAAAGGCCTTCAAAGTTTCCTCTTCTCTGGAATCCATCGATCTGATTGATTATTAGTGGAGCAAATGATCAAAATAGTAACGGAGGGAATATATTTCCGTTTGGATTACTGGTCTGGGGGAAGCTCGCGAGTGTGTGTGTGTGTGTGTTTGTGTATTTTTGCGTTTGTGTATATTGTGTTTGTTTCCCGGGGAAAACACTCACGAGAAACACCGGCTGTTGTTATAACTGCTGTGACGTTAAATTACTCCGTTCTCCGCTTGTAAATATGCCGTTACAAGCTTCATAGTTGTATTTATCATCTAAATTTGCCGAAACAAGTTTAATATTCTGAAAGCCAAGACTTTGTTTAATTGAAATCAGATGAAAACAAACTGTAACGGGCCCTGCCGTGTTATCTATGATTACTCATGCCTTACATTCATAATTTCAGCCGGAGGGAGGGGGAGCTGCGCTGTGGAACAGCAGATTGCGATTGAGAGGTGCCTGTCATCTTCCCTTTACAAGCTTCACAAATGTATTTATCGTGTGATTTTGGAAATAAAAGTTTCATATTCTGAAAGCCAAGACTTTGTTTATTTAAAATCAAACAAAACACCCGAACCCCGAAAAAATAGTTTTTTCCGCAAATCCACGTTTATTTTGAAATGAGCCGTTGCGACATCCGACTGATTTCGATAGAGCGGGTCACATATGGTTATTGTGTTATGTAGTTGTTACCCGAGAGCTGAATGACACCAACCATATGTGTCGAACATCATCTGATTTACATGATAATTACATCCAGTGTAGGGATGTCCCGATCACCTTTTTTTGCTCCCGATCCGATTCCGATCATTTGATTTTGACAATCTGCCGATACCGATTTTTCCCGATCCGATCTTTATGCAATGCATTAAGAGAAAAAAAAGGAGAAAAGCATTCAAGTTGTCCCTTAAACCTCACGTTCTCCACCACAGATAACGGCTGGTCATCCAACGCGATGAATTCAGCTATCTTGGCTGTTATTTTTTTGGCCTTTTCACTGTTCTGGGGCAGTTTCTCTTTCCTTTTAAAAGTCTCTGAAAGTGTCGGTTGTTTCAGTGCCGTTACCTGAATGGCCGCTGTGTACTCGTCGTGTTGTTGTTGGTGTTTGTTTCTCAGGTGGCGTATTAGATTGGTCGTGTTGAACGTAGCTCTGTTCTTTCCACCACGCGGAACCTCCGCCTTGCAAACATTGCATGTGGCTGTTACACTGCCTTCGCTTTCAATTTTATAATACTTCCAAACTCCTGACATTTTCTCTGTCCCGAGTCACCAGCTGAACGTAGCCTCTCGTTAGCTTACTGCTACTATTAGACACTGCGCCCTGCCCACTCTGTTGCCAGATTTGAGAGAAATAAGCAACCAGGTCTATGAAAACAAGCCCAAAAGAAGCAACACATACATGATGTTGTGTAATTTTAAACCAAAACTAAGGCCTCAGGATGACTTTAAGACGTGAACATGGTCATTTTTGTTTTGTAACATTAAATAAAATAAGAAAAATATTTTATTAAAAAAAAAAAAAAGATTCCGATCTCCGATTTTTTTCTCCCGATTCCGATCTTTTGAAAATCACGTGATCGGCTCCGATCCCCGATCACGTGATCGGATCGGGACATCTCTAATCCAGTGGACCACACATGATATAGAGCAACATGATGTTTGTTAAGCATGTGTTCTCAAGTGGCATAGTGGACACAGAAAGTGGTGCAAGATTTGCAATATGATATTTGTAGTGCTTAAAGGAGAGGTGTCATGCTTTTCCGGTTATTACCCGTCCCCTTGTGTGTTATGAAGGTTTTTATGCATGTAAACGGTGTGCAGAGTCAAAACCCTCAAAGTACACCCTGTAGTGAGTAAAACTCTAACACAGAAAATACCTCCCTAAAACGCCTCGTTGGAGATACGTCACTGCCCATTTGAGTCTTCCATTTCGTTCCGGGTACGGCATGATGTCATGCGGTACCCGGAACGAAATGGACCAATCCCGAAGAGCCGTTACGTTACGTCCGCGGAGCCGTTACGTTAAGCCCCCGCTGATTGGTCCAAATTGACCGATCCACGGACTTCCTCACACACACATCTGTGTGCAGGGAGCAGGCAGCTCAGCTGATTTCTCCTCCCTGGCTGCAGGCTGATAACAGACAGTTGGGATCACGGCGAAATTCTCTCTGCAGACCCATTCTCACAGCGTTTATCAACCTTTTTCTTACTCAATATCAAGCCACACTTATTGTTTTTACTTCGGATGTGAGTTTGTGTGTGCTCAGGATGAATTTGGCTGTGTTTCGCTATGTATCCTAAACAAGGAAACAACACCTCCACGGAGCTCAGCGCGATTCACAACGTTCCGACCAATCAGAGCACACTGTGCTCACAGGGAGGGTGGGGGCTGGAGCTTTTGGAGCTACAACGAGCCGTTAAAGGCAGAGAGTGAAATTCAGTGAATACACGTAGTTTACAGAGATGCTGTATGAGAAACCAATGTGAGTTTGGAAAAATGCACAGTATAAATCTATTCTAGTAGACCTCAACAATGGAATTATGATCAGTGGAAATGGCCATGACACCTCTCCTTTAACACTCCTGCAAGACATAGTGTTTGCTGTCCGCCTGGTATCCAACGGTGACGTCAATGCACTGCAGCATCAGCCAGTGCCCCGCCAGAACCCCAAAAGGTTGTCGATGTGCCAGAATCTGCTCATTGCTGCTTGCTGCTTACATTTTTCTTGTGTTTGTTCATAAATAAAGTTTTCGATATATTAAACATTTGACCTGATAATCGTGCTAGAGGGAAATGTCAGAGGATACTAAAGATTGAAAAAATCCTCCTAATTCTGATATTAATGACATGGCATCAATCCACGTTCACGTCAGGTTTTGCCAACTAAAAGATAGTTTGGTTTGTTTGGTTGGAAAATAAACTCCATTCAGTTCAGTTTTGCTCCACATGCAGTAAACGATGATAGATGGGTTTAATAGACTTTGCTCCTTTTTTCAACCCGTATGGCCCCAGGCTCTTTAATAATAATAATAATAATAATAATAGATTTATTTTATATAGCGCCTTTCAAGGGACCCAAGGTCGCTTTACAACTAGTATAGGAAAAAAACAAACATAACAAAACAAAAGTCGGACAGACAAAACAACAGATCGATTAGGGGCCGAAAGCCTTTGCAAACAGATTGGACTTGAGGGCCCTTTTGAAGGCGTCTAGTGTGGGGATGTTGCGAATCTCCGCAGGGAGAGCGTTCCAGAGGGTGGGGGCTGCCACACTGTAGGCTCTGTCCCCGAAGGTTCGCTGTTTGGTGCGGGGGATGATAAGCAGGCCAGAGTCTGAGGACCGCAGGTTCCGGGGTGGGGCATGTGGGTGAAGGATGTCCGATAGGTACTGGGGGGCAAGGGCATGGAGGGACTTGTAGGTGAGGAGGAGGATTTTGTATGATATACGGGACTTGACCGGCAACCAGTGTAGGTGGATGAGGGTGGGAGTGATGTGCTGCCACGGCTTTGTGTGCGTGAGTACCCTGGCAGCACAGTTTTGGACATACTTTAAGGACACTGTGTGCTTTCATTTGAGGAGTGTTTATATCGTTGTATTTAATTTTTCAAAAGAATCCATGACTGAACTCCGAGGTCCAAGCCCTTGACATTTTGTCATGGACTGCAGCTTTGAACTGGCAGATGAGAGGTTGGATTAACATATGGCCTCAGCAGCACCCAAAATGAACACTACTTCTGCAGTTACACCGTATCCTTCAATATAACTCTGCTGAGGTTTAGCTGAATTAAATGTTGAACACATTATGTTTAACTTGGGTACAGCTGAGTGCATTATTAATGGGGGTTCTTAATAGTAGGTCTTAGCTTGCCAGCAGCATGCTGGGAGCAAATCAGCCTGTGGCAAGGATCAGAAAGGAAGAAAACGAAAAGGATTTAATAAATAAAAAACGTCTATGTCTTTTTCCTGAAACACGAGGTGCATGCAGGGGGTCTGGGAGAGAAACTCCCTCTGGAGGGAACTTTGGGATTGTAGTCTTTGTAGATCATTTACATGCACAAAACCTATATAACACACTACAGGAAATGGAGAACCACAAAAAGCATAATAGAGCCTCTTTGTATATATTTGTATATATTATTATTTATATTGTTTAGTTTAAACTGTTTATGAATCGTGATCAATCAAAACATGTTGAAAAAGTTTTATGAAATGAAAAACATGTGTGTTATCTTTACATGTATATGAGACACGAGAAAGCTAAATCAACCATTGATTTTTACAATACATTATTCTTACTGTCAGTACATCATTTGTGTATTCTGTTGATGTGAGACAAGCAACTTGTTTTTCTATCAAATAATTTTCAGTGTTTCTGGAGTTGATTTGAAAACTTGGTGAAAACATTTTTCATTATCAACCACTGCAAACTGTAGAATACGTACAGGTAAAAAACATACAAAAAACATAAACAATAAACAATAAACAACTTGTTTATTATCAAAGAACCTTGAACCTTTAAATCAATAACCCTTTAGGTTTACTCCTTAGTACTCTTCCTAATTATATGTACCATTATTTCTGTTATCCACCGAAAGGGAATTTTCATCAATCTTTTGTAAATAATCTTCTGTCAGATTTAACCTGTGAAGATATGTCTTTTATTAGTTGGTTAAATAAAAACTTTTTTGGTTGGACCAATCACTTAACTTTTGGCGAAAGATATGATTTCAAAAGAATAGTTATTCTTGTTATGAGAGGCCAGCGTTTGCACACAATTGTTGTAACTGCTATATATAACAGATATTATCGATTATTATAATTTACAATAGAGTGTTGCAGTGATGATGTATTTTTGCAATTGGCAGAAATAGGAAGATAACGTAACTCTAAACAAACAACATCATGGTTGCTTGGCTGCGCAACACCACCACTAAGCTAAAGCTGGACTCCTGTCAGGAAGATGACGTCCTGTAGTTTTAGTTAGTCATTTGCTAGAACGTTTTTATCACACATAGAAGCTTGTGACATCTAGAGTGGGGTATTGACTTATTTTATGTTGTGAAACAAAATCTCTTCAGCTTGTGTCAACCGCATACCTTATTTCAGGCTTCTAACCAAAAACAAGTTCAAAGATGTTGATTTTATGTCAAGGGAACCATAAGTGGTGTAATGTTAAGTCTTTTCCGGGTCCTGGACTCATCACTGCACCACTCCATAATGGAGGGAACACCAGAGGGAACAGCAACAAAAACTAATAAGGACTGTCAGAGTAACAGAGATCTGAAAATAATAATTGGACTCAACGTTGTTGTGAAGGCGGGAATTTCTTTAAATGGGAAATATGATGCAACCACACTAAAAGCATGAGTGTCTAGAACCATGTCGAAATGATAAGAGTTTTGTGAAGGTTATACTTTTATGACAGTTTAAACTTTGGAAAAACTTGGAAGTACATCATCAAACGGTTTTAGGTGACTCATATGTATCTCCTCTGATCAGTTGACGTCTTGAAGAAAACCTTGTGTGGACCTCTGAGTCTCAAGTGTAGAAGGGGATCTGTGGCCTGTCTTTATTCGATTTTTGTTTTTTCACACCTGAATAGAGTCTGAAAACGAATTCCAGTGCCACAGTATTCCACAGGGAGCAGGACAAAACAAGTTATTAAGCGTGTTCTCTGAACTGTGAATGGCACCTTTACCTGGAGGAGTCAAGTCAAGTGCATAGTTATAAAACGATTATACAAGAACTCCGGTTTACGTTTCGCAAGTAAAGGAAACATCTAAAGTTATGGCTATTTTTTAGCTTGGTCATTATGCAGCTGTGATTGTTGAAAAGATGACGCACTTACAATAGACTGTCTTGTGTTGTTTGATTTTGAAGAAAGGATGTGATGTGCCTGCAGGTTATTCAAAGACTGAGATTTCAAACTTTTCTTTGAATTTGAATACAAATGTGAGCGCACCTTTATTTGTTCTCACACTTCTTTCGTCTAGTTTAATGAAGATGGTGTGAAGAATAAAGCAGAATTAGGCCCATCAAAAAAAAGACAACTTTAGGTTTGGTTCAGATCCAACTTCACGCTTAACTTCATCTACCTCAACATTGTCAACTTTAATCTTTCATATCTATTCATTGTCCTTTCCCTGCTTTTCCCATCATGATTTATTTCCTTTCTGTCATACCCACCCATGCACTATTTTCTATCGCCTTCCATCTTTTTATGCCTTTGCATCAGTGACAGGCATAATGTTTTTTTTTTTATGCAATATCTCAGAAACACCAGGAGGAAATGTCTGGCTCCAATTGGACTTAATGATGTACTGATTTGATGTTGGTCAGAGCCGGCCCGACCCATTAAACGACATAAGCGGCCACTTAGGGCCCCGCAGCCACTAAGGGCCCCCTAGCAAAAAATGAAAAAAAAAAATAATAATAATAATTTCTCAGTATACCGTTTTTTATCTCAGTACACCGTCGCCGTGATGAGTATGTTTAATTAATTTTGTTAATATGCCTAGATTGCCTACTCTCAAAGTCATGTATTATATTATTGAGTCAATCATAATACATTAACCGTGCTTTACCTGAACCTCATCATGACACTAGAGAGGACGGCAGGATTGTAATTTCCCGTGTTCAGTGAATGCAACAGAGGCAAGGCACCAGACCAACCAGAGAGTTGAATGGAAATAAACATCTGTCTTATTGGCTGACAGGTACCTATCCTGTGAGCTGTGACAATGTTTAAAATAAACTGTCAGTCTCAGACTCAGAGTTTTTGAAGATGGACATAAGAACAAATTTACGTAACAATTTCAAATTTACGTAACAATTTCACCAGGAGATTATGCTCCAATTCAAACACTGAGTAAGTGCATTGAACAAATCAATGACTGGATGTGTCAGAACTTTCTCCAATTAAACAAAGATAAAACTGAGGTAATGGTTTTTGGAGCCAAGGCAGAATGTATAAAAGTTAGCGCTGAGCTTCAGTCTGCAATGTTCAAAACAACAGATAAAGCCAGAAATCTAGGTGTAGTCATGGACTCTGACCTGAGTTTCAACAGTCACATTAAAACAGTTACTAAATCAGCCTACTATCACCTAAAGAACATATCTAGGATTAAAAGACTAATGTCACAGCAGGATTTGGAAAAACTTGTCCATGCTTTTATCTTCAGTAGACTGGACTACTGTAATGGTGTCTTCACAGGTCTCACTAAAAAATCTATTAGAAAGCTGCAGCTAATTCAGAACGCCGCTGCTCGAGTCCTCACTAACACTAAGAAAGTGGATCACATCACTCCTGTTCTGAAGTCCTTACACTGGCTTCCTGTGTGTCAAAGAATAGATTTCAAAATACTGCTGCTGGTTTATAAAGCTTTGAATGGTTTAGGCCCAAAATACATGTCTGACCTACTGCTAAATTATGAACCATCCAGATCTCTCAGGTCTTCAGGGACAGGTCTGCTTTCTGTCCCCAGAGTCAGAACTAAACATGGTAAAGCAGCATTCAGTTATTATGCTCCAAATATCTGGAACAAACTCCCAGAAACCTACAGGTCCGCTGCAACTCTTACTACTTTGAAATCCAGGCTGAAGACTTTTCTTTTTGCCGCTGCTTTTAATTGAACTATTCACATCTTAAACTGCACTGTAACTTTTAACTTTTATCCATGTCTTTTTTCATTTAATGTTTATTTTATTATCTTTTCTGTTTAATGACTGATTTTAAATGCCATTTTCATAATGTCTTCCATTTTTGTAAAGCACTTTGAATTGCCTTGTGTTGAAAGGTGCTATATAAATAAACTTGCCTTGCCTTGCCTTGTTCTTAAAAAAGACGACAATTCTCAAGTGGTGGTTCACACAACAACCCCAGAGCCAGCACTTGAGCCAGGAGAAATTACAGCTACGTTGACGTTACTTTGAATCGCGGGGGTAAGCTAAACCGTTAGCAAGTAGCTATAGCTAGCCAGATATATTAAATAAACACTTTGTCATACAATCTAAATGTAATGTTTTTTAGCGTTACCTGGTGATTTCAAAGAAAGCTCTCTGGGAAATGTTGACTTACGGACCGTCCACACAGCAGCGTTAAAAAATCTTGAAACGCTTCTGCCCATTCACTTTGAATGGGGTGACGTCACTTTGCCTCACTTTTCGCCGAACTGCATTGTGGGCAGGCAAGCGGAGATTTTCAGGATTTTCAGGATTCAAAATTGAGCAATGTTCAACTTTTGAAGCTGAGGTGGAAGCGTCAGCCAATCAAATCCCGTGTATGCAAATCTGACAGTTCAAGCGCTAGCCAATCAAACCGCGTGTATGCTGGGAGAGACATACCGCAGGTCATTTCCTCATATTCCAAAAAATGGAGGAGAAATTAGCGGTAGGGAATCACCCGGTGCTTTATGACCAGTCCCTATTTACCTACCGGGATATAAACCGGAGGAGCCAGGCAGTGGTAGGTTTTCGCCTGTTTGGGGAGTTTATATCCAGTTTACTTCAAACTTTTTTGCTTCGTATGTCGGGGGCGGGAGATTCATGTGATTGGTTGTTGGTGCCTTGCTCGCAAAAAATCCCCAAGCTTCAGATACGCCCACCTCCAAGATTTTTTTTAACGCTGCTGTGTGGACGGGCCGTTACTGTTCGACATGAAGCTAGAAGCTACCTTACAGTACACAGTTGATCCTGAGTCCTGTCAGTTAAAGTGATTCATAGTTAGCTTAGCTAAGCATCAACCTAGCACTGAAATATATGGATGTTATGTGACAGTATTTCTGAGAAAAAGTCAGCTGAAATGGTGGCATAGTTGCCACTGCTTTACGTGTCGACAGCATGATTGAACGTATTTGCAGCAGTAAATGTGGCTGTTTGGCCACTGACGTTGCCATAACAACACCTGAATGTAAATGTGCAACCTCTTTTTGTGACAGATTTTTGCATGAAATTATAATTCTTCTGAATGATATTCCTATTGACAGCTAGTTTTTATGTGAATATTATGAGATGGACAGCCAGAGAGAATAAATGAAAAACAGTTATGAAATACTATATGACAAAACAAGAATACAGTTTAAAAGGGGAGTGATTTGTAAAATATCCATAAAGAAAAATCTGTTTACAGTTCTGTTTCATATGGGTGTTGAGAGATGTATCCAGATCTCTTAATTTTGCTCTCAAAGTGCACCAGATTGATGCTTTTAACCTGTTAAGCACCAAGCCTGTTTTTCATGTTTCAGGCTCGAAAATGACATGCCCAAAACAAATGACTACAACTTAACTTCTAAAAGGGTTATATGAATAATTTCTTTTATCAAAGCAAGGTTACATCTGTGAGTTGGATGTAGAAGTGTCAGAAACAATATAGATGTTTTTTATTTTAAAGAAAATTCAGATTTTACATAGTAAAAAACTGTAAATTATAGTGTCCGTCCAAAGATTATTTTTTACTTATAGTGAAAACTACCCTTGGATGATGGGTTAGTAGACTAAAAGCTTTAGGAATCCAAAGTACAACATATAATAAGTACCCTGTATCAAGATTGATGCAAAACAAGTGACATTTTACCTTTTTAGAGAGGTTTAGCCAAAACCACTCCACCTCTGAGGTGATTTGGGTGAAAACAATTTTTTTTCCATATCTCTGGCCCCCCTTGATCGATTTGGATGGTTGACACCTCTTTCTGACCGTTAGAGCCAATAGAATCGAAGGGGGAGTCCCCCACACACACACGTTGTGAAGAGAAGAGATGGGGGCTTCGCGCATGTAATTTTGCATCAGAGTGGACCGATCTCTCGCTCTGACATTTGGAAACGAAAAAGCAGTTTTATTGCTTATGGATGATCAGAAATCATTTCAAAGAGGACACAGACACATTGGATTAACCTATGGATTAACTGCAGCATCGTTTTTTTATCTTTTTAATGCCATTGAAGACCAGTTTTGACCAAGGTAAGCCATGTTAGCGTTTCTAGCTACCTAGCTCCACATGTTCTGATGTACGCTTTCGTTTATAGCGTCGCAAATGTTTATCACTGAGTGTTGAGGTTTTTTACACAGATTCTGTGTCTCTAGGAGATGCTAATCGATGGGTTGGCTGTGCATCTAGGATAAGTAATAAGGGAGTTATGAGTGAGTTTAGGTGCAGTTTTAGGTTACATTTTTTCGCTCGTGGGTAATTCAGAGGCTGAGTGTTAGCATTGTGGGGTTTTTTTGGAGAAAAAAAATTAAAAAGATCAGTTAGCTGAGTTTCTTCCCGGTACATGGATATAAAACATTCATAGTTTATTAAATATTAAGATTCCTTAGACGTTGTTTCCTGCAAATGACGCGTTTATCCGCCCGGTACCTGGGGGGCGGTGCGTAACAGGTTAACTTCAATATTTAAAGAAAGATCTTCCCGGGGGAGCATGCCCCCGGACCCCCCTAGAGGATGTTAGGTCCACGGTGTTTACATGCTTATTTATACAATATGTGTGCTTATGCTAACATCATAAGACAAAAGTTGGTTCCGTGTTGTGTGAAGTGAGAACGCGCTAGAGTGAGGGGGGCCCCCAAGCCAAAGCTCGCTTAGGGCCCCCAAAAGTCTAGGGCCGGCCCTGATGTTGGTGGTCAGAGGTCAAGGGCACTTTGTGTTCATGTCCATCCTGTTCTCATGAATCCGTTTTTTCCCGAAAAGATTTTTGAGGGAAAGTCTTAAAAACGTCCAAATTCTTGCTTTATTTCTTTATTTTATGTATTGCTTTGGAACAGAAGGGGAGAAAGTGACCATATTTCACATTTGGTCAGATACTGAACTCTTGACACCAATCTTTGTTTTCTCCAGGGTCTTCACAATCTGTACAGCAAACATCCTCCTCTATCTTTAGACCTTCGGAGGGAACAACTCCCAGGCAAATCTGCCATGGCTTGATATAAAGAAGGGCAGAATGGTTATTGAAAATAGCTTTGAATTTGTCCCTTGTTCCCTTATTCACCGCAGCCTCCCCACTGTCCAGGGTCATCACTATCCAGCTGGCCTCACTTAGCAGCCTTTTGAGACTGCCGACCTTAAAAACCTTGCTGCCAGATTTGGGGTGTTGGGTATTTTTTCGTTTCTGCCTCTTTGAATAGAACCCAATTAACAAACTATCAAACTGCACGCAGACCATTGATGTAGTATTAACAAGCTGATCTTATACTTGACATTTTGGTGGAGGTCACACTGGCGCTACAGTGACTATCTACAGCGATAGTGTTATTACAAGTCAAGACAGACCGGGGATAGTCAGTTCGCAATTTAATTTCAATAGAGATCACTACAACGTAATAAAATACATTTTTGACATAACATCAACGATGTAACATTTTCAATTATTTTGATAATGTGAGCTTATTTTATTTAATGTTTTAAACAAAACTCTGGCTAAATGTTGAACAATTGTGTCTTTCACAGTGAATTCCATAAAATTCCTGTGTGTGCCTGTGTGATGCGTTCTTAGTTCACTTGAAGATCATTTGGCCACAACATTCACCAGCCACACAATATTTCAGAGGGTCTAAACCAGCAAAGACACCCTGCTGGGACAACACCAACAGTTAGATTTGAGGATTTGTCTGCAACCGGACAGATAGGGGAGAGTGGGGTAAAATGAGCCAGTGGGTAAGTTGACCCACCCCCTTTATCTGGGGAACTGTGCACATTTGTTGTCATGTGACCATACATTCAGGAAGCATCCATCATTTATATGTGGCTGTGATGGAGAGAAGCACATGGTAAAGTGGTTAATGTGAGTTGTTCACAATAAACCATGTGCTGCTTGTCAAAGTACATTTTCTGGATGGATGGATGTAATTGTTATGTCAAAGCGAAATGATCAAGGTCTGGAGATATGTATACATGTTGGTTATTTAGCAAGGTGTAAAACCTTGTGAATGATTTAGCTAAAGATAAGTATGTATGAAGGACAAAACTAGACTGTCTCTTTCCAGAAAAGTGGCTGCGGGGTAAAGTGAGCCATTGGTTCAACGTAACCTTCCATGAGGTACTGAAGTCAAGTGAATTCTCTGTAATATAAAATAGTATTTCAATGTAGTTTTACACAACTAATTTGTTTTTTCATGTTTTAAACATTGTAGAAACAACAACATTCCTGAACCAAACAACTGCAAAGATAAATGTTTAGCAGGTAGGGTGTGCAAGAGATCACGTGGTTTAGTTGGTCAGCTAAGGGTGACTGGGCTTGTGTAGCTTAATACAATAATTGATAGAATTAATTATATTCTTTTAGGCCTAGATTTGTTTAATCATTTTAAGGCACGCCACCATCTTTCCTGCCGTATGCCTGAAGCAACATCTTTGGGAAGGGCTACAGCCTTCAATAAAACTACAGTGGAGCAGTTCTTTGACATTCTGACTAAAGTCAAAGATTAAATATTTTAATCCTTAGATTAGTTATTTCCCAAAGTAGTTTTCCACGAAATAAAATAAATGCTAAAGTTAAAAAATTGAGGCTTAGACACCAGATGTGAAATTTAAATAAGAATATTTGTTTATATTAAAGGTTCAGTTTCTGGAAATGATGTAACTTAAACCTGTCAGTTGTACATTTATTTAATCAACCCTCATAAAGCCTTTCCGTAGTCAAGCTGTTAAAACTCCAGGTTAAGCCACAAACATTGTTTTTAAATTCTAGTTCAAGCGCTTATGAAAGTCACCATGGTAACAACAAGGACGTCTGCCACTGTGGGTGACAGACTTTCGGCATTGTCGACACTAGGTACTTCTGAACATAGCCTGAGAATAGAGTGGGGATGGTTTGAACAGCTGGGATTTATGTAAAAAGTGTCAAAAAAATGTTTGGCTACGGGGGCTCTTTGTGGGTGTTTGTCACGGATATATTCACTTTGGGATGCATGGACTGGTTTGTGAACTTTTAAGACAAAGACTATCATTCTATTGTTCTTGCCAAAAGTAAAAAATCCAATAAATGTTCTGTTCTGTCCCCCCAGCCCAACCTATGTGTTGTCCAGGCATGAGCAGGACCTCATTTAGGAACAACCTACATTTAATTATCAGAACAAAAATAATGACCCAGTCTCAAATAAATGCCACAGTCATGTTTTTTTTTATCTAACAAAAATTGATTCCATAAAGAGAGGAAAAAAACGAATGGAATTAGAAAAACAATGCGTGTCTCTTATAGTAGCCTTGAGGTACAGCCAAATTCCAAAATTCCATTTATTTTGACCTTGTTACCGCTGACCTTTCGACGCGCAACCAAACATAATGAGCTGTTTTACATCATGGCTCTGCGCCTAAGCTTGCGATGAGCAAAGAGAAAATGGTGTATCATGTGGATGCAGCTATGGATTTTACAACTTTACATTGCAATCTGTATAGGAGCTGATGTAATGATTATTTAAGTAATGGAGTATTCTATTCCTTCAATTAATCGGATAAATAATACTTTCGCTTTGTTAAGGAGCAATAATAAATATACAAAAGAGAAAATAAGACGGAACAATTAATTGGTTTCCTTTTTAGAAACAAGCATTACCTTTTTAATGCTTGAATTACAAACAATAATATTAGCTGTCTAAACTTAATCCATGTAATTCAATTGCAGTACATTACATTCAATAATGGTCTAGACAAACCTTTTCACCACCGTCCTGGTTAATTAAAGTTTGTATTGTCATCACATCTTTAGTGGTTATTTGTAAAAATACAACAACACATAGTTCAAATTATACAACACAAGTTAACATTTTATACAAACAGTTCCGGACATAAGTGGGGATCCTTATCTAAAAAGTTAACTTTTACATCTTTATTTAAATATATCAGTAATTTTAATGGTGTACTTAAAGCTCCTAAGAACTAATGTAAGGAAGTTTTGAAGGCCGGTGGCAGTTGACGGGACTCATTTGAAGTTTGATTACGTAAGTATCCAACTAATGACTGCAATGTAGATGGTAATGAGTATTTATTTTCACAGTTGCAGTCATAATCCAGGGCGGTCAGCGGGAGATCTTATTAACTAACATACAGTTACGCAGCAGTAGAGGCTACTATGACTAACATGACAGAGAAAGATCAGCGGGATGGCGATATAACGAGCCTACCAGAGCAGTAAGATGATCTCCTGTTTTCACGATGGCAGTATATAGACTCAGAAGTACTTAAAACTATGTCAACTATCTTGTTTCACTTTCTTAACAGTTCATGTTGAGACATAAACCGATGAAACAAAATCTATTTTATGTAGTTTTTGTCCTACATGAATGTGCAATTGTTGCTTTAAAGGTTCCTAAAGCAGTGGCACATGTCACCCGGCTCTCATGTATGAGTCATTGCCGTTAATATCTTCTTGTCACTAACAGAAGAGTGGAGATGTATTTTGCTGCAGTGAAAAATATATTTATTAAAGAAAATAATAATAACTTAAGATGCTACAGTTATTTTCCTTTGTGCTTCCCTTCACAGAATCGGATATAAAAACATTTTTACCGGAGAAGATATGCAGTTTGTGCCACCTAGACCAAATCCAATCAGTTTCATTTAGAGTCTGGTTTGAGATATATAGTTGTAAACTGTATATCACAATTAATGTTCTCAAGAGCAAAAATAACACAAATTGCATATACTCAATAATTGGAATGACGTCACTGGCCATTTTATTAGCTGTAGCTAGCCAGCGAGTTTTTTCAATAGTGTCAAAGGTTCCTATTATGTTAACAATTACTTCATGACATGATATGAGACTGTGGCTGAAATTATATTTCCCAGGTAAAAGGTGAGCATCCTCAACATTGGACACAAAAGAGTGGATAGATGAGTCTGGCAAACTCTTGAGTGACTGGAATGTCATCTTGGCTAGTGTTAGCTTTAACACAGTGACAGTGACATGTATGGCGAGTTAAGGTGTATGAGTTATCACAAAAAATAATGTGGCTAGCGAGGTGCCAACTCTTGGACTGAGTAATACATCACCTTTTGGTTTGTCGACTGCCATTTTTGCAACCCGGTATCACGGCAAGACGTGAACATGTGACGATCTACCATGCTGGGAGACGTGAATATGTCATGGTTTCGTCCCTTCAAACGTGACAGTTACACGGTATTGTTAACATGGCCCAACCAGTGGAGAAATACCCGGAAGTGCCAAGCAAATGGTCTACCGCGCCTATTGGTCGGTTTTTATTGTCAAAATTAGATGTTTTTAATTTATTTTTTAATCGTCACACTTGATTTCGCCGATTTTCTTGTTGCCCTAGCTGGTCGACACCTCTTTTAGCAGAAACAAAGGCTACATTAATGTATTAAATCGATGTTAATCCATGTGTGTGGATCATAGACTGGTGTGGATGTGGAATTAACGGACGTGACGTTGTGCGATTGCGTTGCCAGGCAACACAATTTACAAACTCTTCAACTACAACCCTAATTATATTTAAAAACATTTTAGAAGGCCTCACGAAATACTTTAATGTAAATTCAAATGTAAATGTGAAGGGGTGTGTGTAATGTGGTGATTGACATTATTCACCCACGGATCTATGGGTTGGGGGTATTGTTCCCCACGGACATTTTAGTTAACCGGACTTACTGTTGATGTGAAATCCGAAAAAAAAATACGTTATACATCATAACGGTGCACAGCTGATATAAAAGGACTTTTAAAGATATTACTGATTTTCTTTGAATATAAGAATGTAAATACTGAGTTGAGAGAATAGTCAGGGGATTTGGGTGATGGGAGACACATCTATGGATTCAGAATTTCAATAGCTTACTGTTAAATGACGGATATACCTTTCTGTCTGTGATGTTTTACAAATCAGATATTATAAGTAAAACATGTGAAATAATATAGCAATATCCTGTACAATTATGTGAAAACATGAATAAAACTACACATCTTCAGATGTTATACATACACAAGTGTCCTACACTAATAATACAAAGTTATTATGGCTGTGTGTACCTTGTGTGCACCGCCTAGTGGTTAAAGCACGTTATTGAATTAGTTGTGTATATGATATGTCAATGAACCTTAGAAAATCTTGAAATCTTGAAAGGGATATGCAAAATAGCCATTATATACAGTCTTTAATTAACTATTAGTAGAGAATAACGAGTAAAGAATATTTATAGGGATCTGCAGATAAATGTTTAGTCTTCTCAAGCAGCAACTATCAAATATCTCTCCTGATTGTTGGCACTTGACAATCACCTTTCCCTGAATTTTACTCAGGTGTAACTAAAGCCTGATTTAAGGGTTGTTTATATTTCACATCATTAATCAGAATCTGCAAAGTAACTAAAATAAATGTAGTGGAGTAAAACTACCAGGTTAACCTCTGAATTGTAGTGGAGTAGAATTGCTGTTTTGTTTAGTAATGGATATTGAATATGGAATAAAGGTTTTGACAAGACCTGGTGTAACAATAATCAAAAAGGACATTAAAAGAGCTCCAGATGTCAATGATCTAAACAAAACAGCACACCTGAAATGTATATTTAAATACTTTATTAAGGGCAGTGAATTAGTTTTTTCTGTATGTTTTTCAAATCAGTGTTATACCAACACACTCTCACTCCCAACGCGTCCAGGAGCGACGCTTGGTCAGAATTCCGTGGCGTCCAGTTGTGACGCGCCGAGTTTCCATCAGCGTCATAAACGGATGCAAAGAGCTTTCAACTGATTGCAATGTATTCCCATCGGCGTCGGTATTTGACGCTTAGGGAAGCACGGCATTCGTTTGTGTCGGCAGCTGTTAAAGGCAATGTGAGCGTCCATTCCCATTGGATAACGGAGAATTGTACACCCGGAAGTAAGTATTCTCCTTACTGTCGATTGATTTGACAGTGATATCTCCATTACTCATCCACTCAAAAACACCAGATTACCTTTGTTAATTAAACGACATTGATAGGTTTAAATTGTGTACAATGCTTTTGTGTTTTTCCCCTACAATTCTGAGACAACTTGTTTTCTCTGAAATGTGGAGCGCCAAAGAGACTACACTACCCACAATCCCCAGCTATTGTTGTGATTGTCTGTCCGCTTTGCGACAAAACCTCGTGATAAGTCAACAAGCTCTGTGATTGGATTAAACATAAATAGGTGATATCTGCACTACTTATTAACTAAAAACCACCAGATTATCCTTGTTAATGAAACGACATTGATAGGCTTTAGTGTAAAATGCTTTTGTCACGTTTTCCCCTTCAATTCTGAGAAACAAGTAGTTTTGAGTTTTGGATGGCCGAAGACACTACACTACCCACAATCCTCAGCTATCTTCGCAAGGCCAGGTCTCGAGGTCACGTAGTTCACGTGATACATTGCTCGGAACCTTGAGACACCAGCAAGGTAAGCTGTAATAAACTCGACTGCTCACTTAATTTTCGACAATATTCAAATATAACTCAAATAAAATATTTGGGTTATGTATTCAAGTCCCACCCAGGCAGCAGGATTCGTAAGACAGTACGAGAAACTTAAAGAAAATGTAGTCTGTAACAGTTATTTTCTTTTTTGTAATAACGGATCATTTAGAAGCTAGCATTAGCCACCGTGTGGCTAGCTAGCTGTGTTAGTACAATGTCGTAGTCATCAAAGGAGCTAGCACTGTTAGTTGTATCGCTCATCAAAACAAAGAGGACTCTCTGGAGCGAAAGTATTTGTAATTATTATTATTTATTTATTATTTATTACTTAGCGGGAGTGTTTTACATGTTCGGTGTAATGATGTAAAATGTTTAGGACGCGTCACTGCGGTTGCTGGTCATTTGTTTTTTTTACCATAAGCTGTCATCAAGAAGGAATGCCATAATTTAATGTCATGATGTTTATATGTGAACAAATTACACAGTACATTAGAAGTCAGTACACATTAGCCTAATTATTAACAGAATGTTAATTGGCGTTTAAATGTTACATTCTATTATACAAAAACCCCACTTGTCATTTGTGTTTGAATATATTGAATATTCACATATGAATATATTAATTTGATTCAAACCATTGGAAGTTTGCGCACTATCTCAAGTATTCACAGCATATTAGACTGTATCTTCTGTCTCTCCAATTGCATTTAATATAGAGCATAAACTTAATAACATATTTGTGTATTTGAGAACAAATTGATCAACTGACAGCAAACATTTTTGAGATAATCCCTCTATGTTTAACTTTCATTTGCAGAATGACAAAGCCCAAAAAACAACTGTGCCCCTCCTGCCAGGCCCCAAATTCCCTTGGGCGTAAAACATGTGTGGTGTGTGTCTGCCCCCTTCAAATAAATAAAACATTTTAAAAAAAAGAAGCGGAATTAAAGGACTCTAGCTGGGGGGCTTCTGTGAAGAGCAACAGGAACGCCAGCAGGACCGTTAAGTCGGCCGAGCTATCTGTGAGTTTAAATGACTTATTATTTAAGATGTTTGGCCTCTCAGACGATTACATATCTTATTTGTCAAACAGCCTTGCCCTCAGTGAATGTGAAACCATTTTTCTGGCTTTAAAAAGATTTGTATCATTGATCAATGTGCCTGTATGCAATCTTTTTCGCTCCAATTCTTGCAGGTTCTTAAACTACACACCCTTGGCTCCAGCCCGGTCCTTTTCCTTTCCAATAAGGGCCGCAGTGGGGAGATCCGTGGGGATCTGGTCCACCATTTTGGAAATGCTGATGGGGTCGTTAGGGAGATCCTACTCAAAATGAGGAAACTCTATGAGTACCTCCTGAAAAGTAAGATCATAC
This sequence comes from Trematomus bernacchii, assembly GCF_902827165.1. Classification (NCBI taxonomy): domain Eukaryota; kingdom Metazoa; phylum Chordata; class Actinopteri; order Perciformes; family Nototheniidae; genus Trematomus; species Trematomus bernacchii. The sequence continues at coordinate 17,513,830 of NW_022988043.1, forward strand.
TTGTACTTTATTATCTCATTGTGTAGTCGTCCATGGGCTTTGTGTCAATGCATTCATCAAATTCACACTTCTGTTACATCTATCCCGTTATATCATTAAAATGTCATCCCCCCCCTGAGCCTTTTTTATATAATACAACCTATGCTGTATTATAGAACAAAGGCTGTCAACATGGGCTTGTCAGGGCCAGCATGTTATCACTGTGAACACTAAGATACTAATATGAGGGTACCACACTAATGGTATTGCAGTTACCTACTTTTTAGTTTTTATTTATAATTAATTATTTGTATGCATATTTCTTTATTTTGTATTGTGTTTTAAGCCTGTACAGCACTTTGGACAACATTGAAATGTGCTATACACAAATATTTAAAGGGTTGAATTGAATGCAAATGTCGACATTACTCACCTGTAGTTAGCAAGCATGCACGTTATGCATGTGTCTGTAATACAAACACATCTCTGCAGGCATCATAAAGATATGAGGCTGCTCTGTTTTCCCAGTTTGTAACTCTTGCCTCCTCTCTTCATGTCTTAATCCCTCTCACATGAGATGGGAGAAGAGGAGGAGACACCTCGAGAGACGAGTTGAGGCAAAAGACATTCAATGAAATTAGACATCATGACACTCCTACCTCGCACCCTAATGTCCAGGACACACATGGTGCCGTACGCTGCACGTGTGCTTATCATTACGGCTTATGCTTTTTATCTGGGCATCCGAAAAGTCATGCCTATTTTCTTCTGTGAGACGCACGTGGTTCTTTGCAAAAACATACCCGGCAACAACCTGTCAAAAGTCTTATCACCATGTTTCATTACAGATTTAATGTATTTTTCTGCAAGTTTTAAATTATTTCTAGTTTAATGAGAGAAGTTGCTCCAGACTGCAACTACATTTTCATTATGATCATGGTCTTAACTAAATACGATAAGTTGTTGTGTTAAACACTGATATGAGAAACATAGCAATATGTCTACAGTCAGCTGTGGTAGCTTAAAAACATTATTTTCACACTACCTGCATTTCATTCACTTAAGAATTACCTGGTTGATTTCTAATAAGAGGGAAATTCAATGCATTTAATTAATTTCTTGCAAGTAAGGCCAAAAATAAGTCTTCCTTAAAATGTGTTCTGTTAATTTTCCCTTGTATTATTTTCAACATTTGCAGTGTGTGCTGCACAACAAGCTGCATCGACATCTGCTGGTCCACCAGCCCCCCCTGGACCAGAGCAAGAGCCAGAGCGAGAGACGGAGCGAGGGACAGAGACGGAGCCAGAGCCAGAGCCAGAGCCAGAGCCAGAGCCAGAGCCAGAGCCAGAGCCAGAGCCAGAGCTTCCAGAGACATTTACTCTCCATCTTTTTTCTCTTCCTCCACCTCCTCCATGCTCCCAGCCTTCTCTCTCCCCCTTGTCTTCTCCTCCACCGCCTCCATGCTCCCAGCCTTCTCTCTCCCCCTTGTCTTCTCCTCCACCGCCTCCATGCTCCCAGCCTTCTCTCCCCCCCTTGTCTTCTCATCCACCTCCTCCATGCTCCCAGCCTTCTCTCCCCCCCTTGTCTTCTCCTCCACCTCCTCCATGCTCCCAGCCTTCTCTCTCCTCCTTGTCTTCTCCTCCACCGCCTCCACCGTCAAAGAAAAGTCGAAAAGGTTTGATTTGCACTATACTATACTATATACTATACAATACATTTCTTTAAATGATTGTTTGGAAGACTTATTACCTAATTATTAAAATGGTGTTATTTATTTTTAGAATGCAGGAAACACAGGACCCAGAAGGTGTTCCTCTATGAGAGCATTGGGGAAAGAAGAGTTTTTAATGTAAGTGTGTTATAATTTCTTCCTTTTTGTTTTTCTTGTTAAATAACATAAAAACGTGCAGAACATTATTGGTACCGTCTACAGACCATCAGTGAGATATCTGCACAGAGCCCAAACGATACTAACATATAACGCCTCTGAATCCAGAGATACACAAGTATCCACTATCGTACAAGTATGGAGCAGTGAGGTTCCTCAATCCATCCTCGACACTGCACCTTTTGTTGTCATTGTAAGCATTACAGGACTACGTTTTGCATCACCTTATAACCTTGTGTTGTAGGAAACTCCCAGTCTTAAAGAAGCTGCTCCATACTGGTACGATAGTGGATTCTTCTGTATCTCTGGTTTCAGATGCTGTTGTCTGTTAGTATTGTTTATGTGTAGAAATCTAACCTTATTGATGGTCTATAAATGGTACAAATAATGTTCTGTAAAGTTGTATCACCTAACTTTGTAAAGTATCTCTCATTAATATTTCTGTCCATTTCATATCATGCCTTTCAGCAAAGACAAGAAGTGAAAATTCGCTGGACACCATGCTCCAAGTGGTAAGTTTTTCCTTAATGACCATACATGTATGTGTTGTACTGGAAGCAAAGGGTTTATACACTGATACAGTAGGCTCATCTCAATTGAATACTTTTGTATTGTATGTTGTTATGTAATTTGTCCTACAGAAGAGAGACACAAATCACTAACATATGTATTAGTTATGCTACCCGTATTTGTATATATCCTAAATGTTTGACGTGCTGTGGGTCTACCACACATGCATCACAAACCACAAGTAAGAACAGTACGTTATTATTTTATAATCAAAAAATTATTATAGAATTTGTAAGTATATTTCACACACTTTAATGTCTTTATAGAGTTCGATCTCCTGATTCGTTTAAGAGATTTAATATATTTTACTCTTAATGAAGCACTTTAAACATTTAATGACTCTGATCCTCCTTTAACGGTAAGATCAGCTGCAGTGAGCAGAGGCTGTGCAGCTGGGGGCGGAGGTCTGATGCGCGAGTAGTGTGCTCTCGTGTATCCTACCTTTCGTCTCCTCTGGAAGCCTCCTCCCTCATCCCTCCTCGACTCCTCCGTTTGCGTTGAAGCGATTGTGACGTCCTTCAACATGGCGTGTCTTGATTGATTTCCGGGTCAAGTCCCGGAGGAGGGGGAGAGAGGAGTCGAAGAGGGACATTGAGCTGAAGCTAATGTTTCAAATCCTATTTTAAATTGACTTACTTGCCTGATTAAGCATCAGAAATATATATAGCATGACATATTAATAATTATTCAACTGTCCTTTATGTGTGTTTTGCAGTGGCAAGGACTGGGAGGACACATGGGAGCCTGCCCAAAACTATAGCAGCTCAACATAATAACACACACAGACACAGACACACAGACACAAACACACACACACACACACACATACACACAACACACACACACACACAGACACATACACACACACACACACACACGCACACACACACACACGCACACACACACACACACACACACACACACACACACACACACACACACACACAGACACACACACATACACACACACACACGCACACACACACACACACACAATACATTTTTTCAATACATTTTTTCAATAAATTGTTGTTTCTGTTGTGTATTTTTTGTACAATTATTTCTCAATAGGGTAAAGCCATTTAAAATGTTTTAGTTTTTGGTATGTTAATGCAAATGTGACAATCATTATTTTCGGGCTGCCTCAGTCTTAAAACACAAGATAGATATCAATTTTTGTTATGGTCTTCTGTATATGTCATGAATAATACTGGTACAATTTGAATTTGCCCCAAAACGTGGAAACGCAGACCAGATCTTCTAAATGCCAGGGACCGGAACATCAGGAGCATCTCTAAAAGACGATATGTGACAGTTCTGCAGCAACGGACCATATGAGAAACATTATGTTAAAACCTAGAAACTTATTCTAAACCTACTATCAAAGTATTCACCTGAAATGTAGCACAATTTGGCTCCTGTTAAAAGCACTATTTGAAAATGTAGATTTGTCAGGTCAACATGTGACTTATCTGGTTTGCTATAACAGTTTTACTCCCCAGTTGAACTGTATTTGACAATCATTAAATTCACAAACATAATTTGGGAAATAAATCAAAGACAATAGTGTAAATAAGAAAGGTTTAGTTTTTGAAACTTGTAATGGAGACGTTGATACATTAACTGTCAGCAGTATTTATTGTTACTTTGTAATTCTACTCCACCACAATTCAGAGGGTAACCTTAACCTATTTGGCACATCCCTTTCAAGATGTTCTAAGGTTTATTGACATATCATATACACAACTACGGTGTAGTTATGCAATGAATGACAAACCTCGCAGGTTCGTCAACAGTGCATTACAAGAGATCTATCAATATGTTTATACCTCCACCATTAAACAGTCATATTCTGCACATTTCTTATACTATCTACATACATCTTATAAGAGTATAATTAATATGTAATGTCAGTTAAAATAAGTGCTTAAACGTAGTTAACATTGCAGGAAAGTTGATTGTCAAGTCCCAAAACAAATTATGCAGTTGCCAACTCTCACGCATCTGGCGTGTGACACACGCTTTCACTCTCAATCTCACGCTCTCACGCTGCCCAAACTATTCTCACGCCAAAAACAAGATGAACCGGCGATCCTTTTTGGTTGGTTATTTACAATGTTGAGTTGACAGCTGCTCAAGCTGTCAATCCGCTCCCTCCCCGCCCCCACCACTCTTAACAACGTTAACAGACAGCAGAGCAGTGGGAGCCGGTTGGTCAATCCCCGACCCGTATTGCGCATGCGCAGATCTGAGATCCAGTAGAAATGATAAAAAGTAAAAGTCTGCTGCTTATTGTTCTACTAGGCCGACATAGAGTCAAAGAGTATATGAGAGTGAGAGTGTGTTAATTAATATATTTGGCAGTTTGGAGTAAGTCTGTAGATTTGTGTGTGTGTGTGTGTTTCATGTATAGGCCTCTCACGATAATTTATTTTGTTGGATACATTTTCCCGGAAATGATTGCGATAAACGATAATATTGTCGGCACCGTTGTATGACCATTTTAGACCACTGACATAATGATAATATATAATAATAATTCAAGTACATCCTTTCAAACTGCTAGTCACATCCTCATGTAAATGGCAATTTATCGAGTTCATTTTTATTTATCGTACGATAAGTCAATTATTTGCTTATTTTGCTTACAGGCACAATAAAATAGTGGAAACAAACATGTGTTTGACTTTCATTAGTGAATGAAACTTTGTGCCCTTTATAGTCTGTGTCCAATATTGTGTATTTGCATATATTGTATATATATCCAATATATATGCTAAGGTCCCGCTACTGACATGATAGCAGTCATTTAGTGCGCATATGTGTAATTAAACCCATGATATCAAAATCTCACTCCAGCCAGGTACCCAAAGTTGGCAACCCTGAATATTAGACTTTAAGTACTTTGTCAGGCTTAATATTTATCTGTAGATTTACCAAAGCTTTTTGCTTACATGTATTTAAAAGACCTTAACTTAAAGTATTATTTAATGTTTTAATAAAGCCTGATTAGTTTGCCTGATTTGCACATCCTCCTATTAATATCTGTGTACATCCGGCACTAAACTTTTATTGTAGAGATCACTTACAGTAGCCTATCTTGTTGATATTTTCTATTCTATATTTCTATTCTATATTTCTATCATTGACCTTCTACTTTCCCCCTATTTGTATGTACTCTTAATATTTAAATGTTTTCATCAAATGTAACCCATTCAACAAAACATGCAGCAGAGATTAGCAACACAACCTTACCGGCATTGCAATGACTGTAAACGTGTAATAACGTGCTTTAACCACTAGGTGAATAATACAGACGTATAAAGTACACATGGTATACAATGCTATCAAAAACACATTATGTTAATTTACATATCTAACTACCATTATCAAGCTAAATATGGACTATATGAGGCTAAGGCATTGTACCAGGTGTAGGCTAATTATGTAGGCTAAGTCAAAAACAGGCAACTGATGAGGTGTTTGAAAGGTAATTTATGAGGATCAAACAAATGAGGTACACAGAATACAATGCCATTTTATCTGTTTCATTATTAGTGTAGGACAGATATGTATATATAACACCTGAAGATGTTTTATTCATGTTAGTCATTACTTTTAATACTAGTTGAACATTACATTTTTACATTTGTATGTTTAAAAAAAAAATTTCTAGTTATTGTGCTTTTTATCATGTTTTTAATTATTGTTTTATTATTGTACTCCCATTGTGTTATTTAATATTGTAGTTATTGCTTGTACAGCACTTTGGTCAACTGAAGGTTGTTTTAAATGTGATATATACAGGATATAGCTATATTATTGCACATATTTTAAAACATCAGACAAAAAGGTGTATCTGCCCCCTCATGGTGCTAATCAGTATGTGTGTTTGCTAAACAGAGATACAAACAGAACATGAGTGAACAGTCAAAACAATTTTTATCAACTTTATTGTTATGGGACCTTGTTTACATAGTGTTTCAGAGTAGACATGTAATAACATCTGAATAAAATGAAATGATAGAAAATGCCTTCAACAGCATATCAACAACCGGAAGAATAACTTACTGGACATACATATTAAGACATTAAGAAATGTGTCATTTTTTTTTTTTTGGAGGACCGCAGCTGACGAGAGGGGGTGTAGGGCTGAAAGAGGTCAGAGACGTATGCAGGGGCTAGGGAGTGGAGAGATGTGTAGGTTAGCAGGAGGAGTTTGTACTGGATGCGTGACTTGACCGGGAGCCAGTGAAGGTGGAGGAGGATGGGGGTGATGTGTTGCCAGGGCTTGGTGTGGGTGAGGAGCCTGGCTGCAGAGTTCTGGACGTACTGGAGCCTGTCCAGGGCTTTGCAGGTGACCCCGAACAGAACTCCATTGCAGTAGTCCAGGCGTGAGGAGATGAAAGTATGTATTAATGTTTCTGCAACGGGGTCGGGGAGAGAGGGCCGGAGTCTGGAGATGTTTCGAAGGTGAAAAAAAGCAGTTTTGACAGTAGACCTGATGTGGGAGTTGAAGGTGAGGCTAGAGTCCAGAGTGACGCCCAGGCTGGATGGAGCAGCCATCGACGGTGAGGAGCAGATCTCCAACCTCCCGGAGCAGTGTTTTTGGGGCCACAACCATGAGCTCTGTTTTGTTTTTGTTGAATTTCAGTAGGTTTGTTGACATCCAGGTTTGGATGTTGCGGAGGCAGTTGACTAGTGACAGCTGGGATGATGGATTGGTACTGATGTAGAGTTGGGTGTCGTCGGCATAGGAGTGGAAGTTGAGACCATGTTGGCGGAGTATTTCACAGAGGGGGAGCATGTAGATGTTAAATAGAAGGTAGTCTGGAGGGGGCTTCACCGTGTGTCATCAGAGCTGTCAGAGTCGCAGTCAGAAGACTCATCTGAAAGACTTTGCAAGAAGCTGATGGTCTCTGCTCCAGTCAAAAGCTGCAGATAGCATTGTCTAGCATGAGTCTTCATTTCTCCGATGTCGTGCTGCTTTTTCCTAAACATGCTCTGGAGACCTTTCATCCCGTCTTCGCTCAGGCCCAATGGTGAATCTTAAATGTATAAGATAAAGACAATATGAGTTACTTCATCACCTATCACTGATGTGTAAAGTCATGCAAAGTAAAAATGTAATATATACTGTACTTTGCAGGCAGGACATCTTTTTCAGGGAATCACTGCGGGTTGAAAGGACCTTCCAGTGTTGGTTCATTTCTGTGACGAGAATCTTCTTCTCCTCCTGTAGTCTCTTCACTGCCATGACAAGGTCGAATGCTCTTCTCTTTGTCCTGAGGTCGAAAGAGTCTGGAAAGCATTTATGAGAAAACATGAATGAATGTGTATGAAAGATCAACATTCAAAGAATCTATGAAGTCTTAAATAGATTTATATATCAGACATGAAGGTTTTCCACATTTGCTGTGAGCATTCAGCAGACTGGTGTACTTACCACTGTTTGGTAGCTGCCATGGCCAAGCTTTCTCCACAGACAGAATGGCTTCGAGGCACAGCGCTTCTGTGCTTGGACCCATTGAGTTGTATTTCTCAACTGTGGCTGTCAGGACCCCTTTCTCATCCCTGATCTTGCGGCGGATCCGGGAACGACCTTTGTTGCTGTCTGTGTCTTTGTAGAGACGCTGCGAACGTCTCTTGACACTTACTGTCAGCATTTCGATCTTGCTGGCCAAGGCAGCAGCATCCCTTGGGTTGTTTGTTGTTGCTTTTTAGAGGAAATAGGTGTATTAAGCACAGTAATTCACAATAACAGTGACATTTGATCAAATGTTTTAATATTATTTTATTACATATGCTTCATGAAAAATAAGTAATGCAAATGTCAATAGAGGGTTATCACTAATTCTGAAGATTTAAAATAAATTGATAAATCATGACTACAAAAAAGTTGAAAAACGTCATTAAGATTGTCCTCACTTTCTGCCCACTCATTCACATCTCTGATCCAGTCTTCCAGCTGCTTTTCAGTCACTGCCAACTCAGCCTTCATGGACTCCAGGTTCTGCAATTGCTTTTCCAGAGCTTTTGTGGTCTACAAACGTCAAACAATTAAAGACAAATAAATACAGAAATCTACATTTAGGCTGCAGCCACAAATAATTCTTCTAAAACTATGTTATTACCTTCAGATATCTGCGGGACAGTGAGGTGGCCAAGTTGCTGACTTTTTGCTGATTCCAGCGCATGGCCATCAGCGTCAGCATGTCTGTACGTCCTGCAAAAGAGAATATCACATTATTACTATTCCTCTTACTTCTTATACTGTAACTGGGGTTTATACTATATTGCCATCCTAAATGGTGTTCTATGGTCATAACCGTCAATGAGCTTTTATGAGTTTCTGTTGTTGGTGTAATTTGTTAGTGTAATCTGTGCCTTTCTGAACATTTTTTGAAAACTGACAGTAAAGGTTCTATCGTAACTCACCTGCTTTTGACATGTGTTTTGTGGTCACTGCTATCCGAGAGAGGAAGGCATTGACCTGTTCCACCTCCTCCCCTAGGGTTAGTCCAGCCCCCTCTTGATATGCCCCACTCCATTTCACCTGTTTAAAATATATTCAAAAGTACGACTCGTTACAACTTGTCACTATTCACAAGGAGGTTTTTACATAAAGTGATTGTGTCACATGGTAACAATTCCTTACTTCACATTTGAAGTCATGCACTTTGGCATGAAACACTGAGAGAAAGGGCTTCATGTCGAGAAGATGCTGGAGCTCTGGACAGCTTTTTGTGATTCTCTGGAGGTAGGGCCAATATTTGCAGGTCACATCCATGCAAAAGAACATACTACTGGCCAGCTTTTTCTGTAGGTACAGGGGATAAGGGAATGCTCTGGTTTTTGGACAAAATTAACATGGGATCACTCCTGTCACCGGACGTACTTCGTCTCACTGGAATAGTAACGGTCATAGTGAATATAAAATCGTCCCCATGTATCCGGCCAATGACGGGAGAGTTTTGAAAGAGACAAAACACTGTTCCATACATTTAAAAACACTTAAACAATTAAACAATGTTTACCTGCCAACAAGCAGCAGTGTGCTGTCATTTCAAACATGTTACCCCACTGTTTAACACAGTTTTACCTGTGTTTTGAAGACTCTTTCCTGGGTCAATGTGTCCTCTTTCTCCCCCCCCTGGGTGTGTGTGAGACAAGTCAAGTGAGTCAGCCTGCCAACCAGCAGCAGTGTGCTGTCATTTCAAACATGTTACCCCACTGTTTAACACAGTTTTACCTGTGTTTTGAAGACTCTTTCCTGGGTCAATGTGTCCTCTTTCTCCCCCCCTGGGTGTGTGTGAGACAAGTCAAGTGAGTCAGGCTGCCAACAAGCAGCAGTGTGCTGTCATTTCAAACATGTTACCCCACTGTTTAACACAGTTTTACCTGTGTTTTGAAGACTCTTTCCTGGGTCAATGTGTCCTCTTTCTCCCCCCCTGGGTGTGTGTGAGACAAGTCAAGTGAGTCAGGCTGCCAACAAGCAGCAGTGTGCTGTCATTTCAAACATGTTACCCCACTGTTTAACACAGTTTTACCTGTGTTTTGAAGACTCTTTCCTGGGTCATTCTGTGCTCCAATGTGTCCTCTTTCTCCCCCCCTGGGTGTGTGTGAGACAAGTCAAGTGAGTCAGGCTGCCAACAAGCAGCAGTGTGCTGTCATTTCAAACATGTTACCCCACTGTTTAACACAGTTTTACCTGTGTTTTGAAGACTCTTTCCTGGGTCAATGTGTCCTCTTTCTCCCCCCCTGGGTGTGTGTGAGACAAGTCAAGTGAGTCAGGCTGCCAACAAGCAGCAGTGTGCTGTCATTTCAAACATGTTACCCCACTGTTTAACACAGTTTTACCTGTGTTTTGAAGACTCTTTCCTGGGTCATTGTGTGCTCACCAGGGGCACGAGAATACCCTCCACAGAAGGGGTCGTGGTTCCGTGAAGAAGGCCGAATTTGGGTGCTCATAGGCAGCCTGCTGCAGAGTCATTTTCAGGCTCCTCTCCACAATTGTCCCCCTAAAATGATTTAAAATCATTATTTTTGCATTTAAATGCATTTATTCTATCATTTATATGGTTCCCCAACACAATGCACATAGTCTGGAGCTCACTGGGGTCCTGCATATAATTTAATCAGGCGTTTTAACACTTTTTCCCATGAAAATGATTTTTAATCACTATCATGGGGCTATGAAAATAAAATTCCGGGTAATGCAGAGCACAAGTGCACCTTTTACTATTTAAATGTATTTGTATTATATATATTTGGGCTAGAAAGGTGACCTCTCTGGGTGATTTAGTCAGTTTATGGAGCTTAGCCCACAAATCCTGGATGATCCAGGCCGAATTTGGGTGCTCATAGGCGGCCTGCCAGGCGCCCCCACCCGTGGAAAGCAAAAAAAATTGAAGAAAACGCTTAATTATAACTTAAAATAATCAAAAATGAAGTTTTGAAAAATTGTCAAAAAAATGACAGAGTGCCAACGGGAGAAGGGGCCAGACTATTGGCGCTTCAGGCCGATTTTTCCCCTTCTCCGATGGTTGGTACAACGGAGAAGGGGAAAAAGTCCCTGGGCTTCATTTCCACTTCTCTGTTAAAAAGATTCATCCATACTTTTCAAACTACCGTCTGCACGAAATCGGAAACCCAGTTTTTGGGTGCACTCAGAAAAATAACGGCTGTTGCAAATCATGGAAGAATGTATCCGCTCACCAAGCACTTTGAGTGGGCCTAATTTTGTGGCGCAAGGACCCCCCAGCCTGGTTCTCTCAATACTTAAAGTTTGACATGGAGGAATGCGAGGGCACTTTGCAGGTGACTCTACCCGATTATGAGACACTATTTTGGGACGTATTTTTTACATTTCTCTGGTTCTCCAAATAGTTTAAGTTCGACATTTTGAGCCATGGAGGAATGCGAGGGCACTTTGCAGGTGACTCTACCCGATTTTGAGACACTATTTTGGGGCGTATTTTTTACATTTCTCTGGTTCTCCAAATAGTTTAAGTTCGACATTTTGAGCCATGGAGGAATGCGAGGGCACTTTCCAGGTGACTCTACCCGATTTTGAGGCACTATTTTGGGGTATAATTTTTACATTTTGACCCCTTTGCCCGGTTATCACCAAAGTTGAGTTGGATGATTTCGACCATGGAGGAATGTCAGGGGAGTCCGCGGGGGACTCCTGCGGGGTCATGAGGCACTATTTTGGGGTACAATTTTTACATTTTGACCCCTTTTCCCGGTTCTCACCAAAGTTGAGTTGGATGATTTCGACCATGGAGGAATGTCAGGGGAGTCCGCGGGGGACTCCTGCGGGGTCATGAGGCACTATTTTCGGACACTTTTTTCCCATTTTCCCCCCTTTTGCCTGGTTCTTTTTATTTTTATTTTTTTTCCTGTTTTGGCCCGTTTGACCCGGTTCCTTCTGCCGGGGGCACTGCCCGGTCCCGGGTGCCCCCCCCAGGGCTCGCGTACAGCCGTTTCACCCCCCACATTGACGGATTTTGACCCCTTTGCCCGGTTCTCACCAAAGTTGAGTGTGATGATTGCTGAGTCATGATGCACTATTTTGGGGTACATTTCCCCCATTATCAACACGGACTAGAGATGTCTCGGAGATGGCTCGGAGCCCACACCCTGGTTCTATGTAACCCTGGAGGAATGTCACATGAGTCGACAGGGGACTGCTGCTGGCTAATGAAGGACTATTTTGGGGTACATTTCCCCCATTATCAACACGGACTAGAGATGTCTCGGAGATGGCTTGGAGCCCACACCCTGGTTCTATGTAACCCTGGAGGAATGTCACATGAGTCGACAGGGGACTGCTGCTGGCTAATGAAGGACTATTTTGGGGTACATTTCCCCCATTATCAACACGGACTAGAGATGTCTCGGAGATGGCTCGGAGCCCACACCCTGGTTCTATGTAACCCTGGAGGAATGTCACATGAGTCGACAGGGGACTGCTGCTGGCTAATGAAGGACTATTTTGGGGTACATTTCCCCCATTATCAACACGGACTAGAGATGTCTCGGAGATGGCTCGGAGCCCACACCCTGGTTCTATGTAACCCTGGAGGAATGTCACATGAGTCGACAGGGGACTGCTGCTGGCTAATGAAGGACTATTTTGGGGTACATTTCCCCCATTATCAACACGGACTAGAGATGTCTCGGAGATGGCTCGGAGCCCACACCCTGGTTCTATGTAACCCTGGAGGAATGTCACATGAGTCGACAGGGGACTGCTGCTGGCTAATGAAGGACTATTTTGGGGTACTTTTTTTTCATTTTCACCCAAATTTCCCTGGATGAAATATTTTTTAGTTTTTTTAGTTTTTAGCCCAGTTTTGGCCACAGCGTTGCCTGGAGGATAGGACCGAGATATGACAGACTCTCTGGCCGCCTCACAAGTCACTATTGTCGGACACTTTCTTTGCTTTACCCCGGTTCTATCACTCTTTCCTCCTTTGACCATACAACCCGTTTCCTGCTGGGGTGGTGCCTGGTTCCGGGGTACCCCAAACCCTCTCATGGTCGGGGCACCATGTATTGATGCATCGGACCCAATGTTGCCATCACCAGCCCCGCGTTGGTGCGGAAGTGGGACCATCTGACCCGGTGGTAACCCAATACTTCCCTTCGTCCATGCACCATGAATTGATGCATCGGACCCAGTGTCGCAACCACCGCTCACGCTAACGCATATAAACGGAGAACTATAACATAATTTTGATCAAAATCATTATGTGTGTTTCAGGAAGGATGTCATCTGAATGCCCGGTGTGCAGACTCTTCTATCTGGCATTGAACAAACACCTTAAGCACAAGCATGCAGTGCGGAACTTGGAGGAGAGGGGAATCCTCCTGAAAATAGCCAGTGGAAGGATAAATGTTCGGACCAAACCCTGTCCCATCGCTGGGTGTTCGTACGCTGGGAAGAGACTGGACCGTCATGTAAAACATGACCACCCTGAGTTGTCCCGACATAAGGCACATCAGGTCATGGCAAGGCTGAAGCATAGTGTGGCACTGCAGTTGCTCCATGACCTCCGTGAGACTAACCCCATCATTGGAATGGCTACATCATTGGATATAGACAATGAGGAGGAATACCCCGGGCACCCTCCACCCTTCTCCCCACATACCGAGTGTGACAACGAGGACTGCAGGCAGGTGATGCTGGAAAATGTGGCATTGAGGGCTCAGAAGGATGCCCTCAATGATGAGGTGAAGACCCTGCGCTCCAGGCTGAAAAAGGAGCTAAAACCCAGGAAGCAGAGTGCTGCTGTTCTTGAGGAAGAGGACGAATGTATACGATTTAAGGGCCTGGCAATCCCAAATACCTCCGGCATAAACACAGTAGCCTCAGGCAGCAATACCCCTGTGAAGAGCCCGGTGAAGACTGTCATGCAGTCCCCAGTAACCTCCGGTAGCGAGACCCCTGTGAGGAGCCCGGTGAAGACTGTCATGCTTGCAGTAGCCTCCGGTGGGAAGAGACCGGTCAAGAACCCTGTGAAGAGCCCAATGAAGACTGTCATGCTTGCAGTAGCCTCCGGTGGAAAGAGACCGGTCAAGAACCCTGTGAAGAGCCCAGTGAAGACTGTCATATTACCAGTTTCCTCCGGTAGCGAGACCCCTGAGAAGAGCCCGGTGAAGACTGTCATGTTTGCAGTAGCCTCCAGTAGCGAGACCCCTGTGAAGACCCCGGTGAAGACTGTCATGTTTGCAGTAGCCTCCAGGTAGCGAGACCCCTGTGAAGACCCCGGTGAAGACTGTCATGTTTGCAGTAGCCTCCGGTAGCGAGACCCCTGTGAAGACCCCGGTGGAAACTGTCATGTTTGCAGTAGCCTCCGGTAGCGAGACCCCTGTGAAGACCCCGGTGGAAACTGTCATGTTTGCAGTAGCCTCCGGTAGCGAGACCCCTGTGAAGACCCCGGTGGAAACTGTCATGTTTGCAGTAGCCTCCGGTAGCGAGACCCCTGTGAAGACCCCGGTGGAAACTGTCATGTTTGCAGTAGCCTCCGGTAGCGAGACCCCTGTATGCCGGAAGACCCGTGCCTCTAAGCTGGCTAATGACTTGCCCTCTCCCTCAAATTACTGGTCCACTGGGTGTGGACGGGGGAATACCATGCGTGAAATCACGTTGCCTAGAAGCATGGAGGCGTACCTTCAGACATACTTGGATCACTGTTTGGGTGTCGCTCCGACAGTAAAACAGAAAGACAATGTTGTGTCGAAGATCAGCCGGATAAAGAACTTCATAGTATACATGGCCCATGGTGTTAACCGCCTGTCAGACTGGCTGTTCCTAAGAAACATGAAGATGATCCGTGGCTGGAGCGAGTATATTGTAAAGCCGGGCCGGGCAGTCACAACATCAGAGTTCTTCCTGAAGAATGTGCACCAGTTCATGGGGTACATGTCTGAGTCAAAGCCCCGGGGGTGCAAGCTCACCCAGTCTGATATGACCCACATAATGAGAGAGGTGAAAGCCAACATGAAACACTTGAATAAGGCAGTCACTCTACATCAGTTTAAGGTGAAGAGGAACAAACTGGATCGTCTGCCGAGCCAGGCGGAGCTTCTCGCCGCCATGGCGGCCGCTGAGAAGCGCATCCCGGAGCTCCTCGACCTGATGGCCGGCACGCCGACCTCAACCACCCAGAAGCTTCTCTATGGCTATCTCACCCTCCATTGGAGCCTCCTGTATGGCCACCGTACGGGCGTGTACGCAAACATGAAAAACAGTGAGGTCTTAGAGGCAGCCATAAGGGGAACTGCTGAGGGCTACATCATCCATGTGCAGGATCACAAGACGGCCAAGACATATGGCGAAGCACAGCTGGCGCTTACAGTAGAGGAGTTTAGCTGGGTCATGCGGTGGATGGGGATTAAAGAGGCATTGCTGGGTCCTCAGAATGAATTCTTCCTTTTCACAAGGGGGAATCGGGCCTCCAAGAACCTGAACGCTCACTTGAAGAGGGCATGGGCTGATGCTGGGCTAGAAACAGCCGTCACCTTCACAATCCTGCGCACTGCCCTGGCTGACAATATCAAGCATCACCAAGATCCAGAAAGCCGGTCGATTCTCGCCAGGTTTATGTGTCACGACGTAACCACGGCGGACCGGTTCTACGCGAATGCGCCAGGTATAAAGGAGGCATTGAGAATCCGCTCCATGTTCAGGGCGTCATCAGATGCGGCAGCAGCTGCATCATCATCAGAAGGATGTCTACCGCTGTCAGATGGGGAGACCTCCGAAGAGGGCTGCTATAACAGTACAGCTCTATCATCTTCACCTGATGGGTCATTGGAGCGGCAGCAGCAGCGGAAGCGGAAGCGGGAGGGAAAGAGGCCAATGAAGTCGGGACCGGGGCTGGTTGACACTCCTGATGATGGGGCAGGGGCCGTGGACTCAACCTGTTTGCCCTGGTGCACCGTAAGAATTAGACGCCTAATTTGGTCCCCTGAATCCCGCTAAACATTGTGAATATGTATACCGTGTATATAATTATTATTATAATCCTGTGTATACATTTTGTAAATAGTACAATATCTCCAGGGCGCATAACTGCACTTTACAAGCCAGGAAAGGTGCCAGAATCCTGGGCATACATTTTGTTAATAGTGCAACACCTCCAGGGCGCATAACTGCACTTTAAAACGTAGGTTAAGAAATTTAGTAGTACTGTTATAGTAGCAGTAGTACGTGTAAATAGTTTATGTTTTAGCCTCTCTGTACTGTCAACTGTGTTTTTTGTTCAAATAAAATAAAAAAAAAAAAAAAAACAATAACCTTGATGGTTACCAGGGGCAGAAAAAGTGCCACTTTCCATCAGCACCGGGGAGGCACTCTCCTTGGTGCTGAACCCTGTGATGAGCGCTCAAGTGTTGGCGGAGGAGGTGTAAGCCAGAGGAGGGTGAACAAAAGTTAAAGTGTTTGAACCTCCAGCCCAGAAGGGGGGGTGATGCCGTGAAGAAAGCCGAATATGGATGCTGATGGGCGGACACAGAAGCACCATAAAACCACCCCCTTGTAAGGTCACCAGGGGCACGAGAATACCCTCCAGCCCAGAAGGGGGGGTGATGCCGTGAAGAAGGCCGAATATGGATGCTGATGGGCGGACACAGAAGCACCATAAAACCACCCCCTTGTAAGGTCACCAGGGGCACGAGAATACCCTCCACAGAAGGGGGGGTGATGCCGTGAAGAAGGCCCAATATGGATGCTGATGGGCGGACACAGAAGCACCATAAAACCACCCCCTTGTAAGGTCACCAGGGGCACGAGGTTCTGGTGGGTGTGAATACCTGTGTTTAGTCCGTGGGGGAGTGCTTAACTGTGGGGGCCCGGGGACTCAGGGTGTGCAAGGTTATGGAGGTCCCACTGTTAGGGGCCCATGCTGGAGGTAATTAGTCCGTCCTTGGGGCTCTGTGAGCGGGCAAAAAGAGGTGATTTCCCCCTGGTCTCTGCTGGAGGTGCAGAGTCCCACTGTTAGGGGCCCATGCTGGAGGTAATTAGTCCGTCCTTCGGGGCTCTGTGAGCGGGCAATGAGAGGTGATTTTCCCGGTCTCCGCCCTGGAGGTGTGAAATAAACAGAGTCCCCCTGTTAGGGACTGGTGCTGGAGGTCTCTAGTCCGTCCTTCGGTGCTCTGTGAGCGGGCAAAAAGAGGTGATTTCCCCCTGGTCTCTGCTGGAGGTGCAGAGTCCCACTGTTAGGGGCCCATGCTGGAGGTAATTAGTCCGTCCTTGGGGCTCTGTGAGCGGGCAGAGAGAGGTGATTTCCCCCTGGTCTCTGCTGGAGCTGTGAAAGAAACAGAGTCCCACTGTTATGGGGACATGCTGGAGGTAATTAGTCCGTCCTTGGGGCTCTGTGAGGGGGCAGAGAGAGGTGATTTTCCCCTGGTCTCTGCTGGAGCTGTGAAAGAAACAGAGTCCCACTGTTATGGGGACATGCTGGAGGTAATTAGTCCGTCCTTGGGGCTCTGTGAGGGGGCAGAGAGAGGTGATTTTCCCCTGGTCTCTGCTGGAGCTGTGAAAGAAACAGAGTCCCACTGTTATGGGGACATGCTGGAGGTAATTAGTCCGTCCTTGGGGCTCTGTGAGGGGGCAGAGAGAGGTGATTTCCCCCTGGTCTCTGCTGGAGGTGCAGAGTCCCACTGTTAGGGGCCCATGCTGGAGGTAATTAGTCCGTCCTTGGGGCTCTGTGAGCGGGCAGAGAGAGGTGATTTTCCCGGTCTCCGCCCTGGAGGTGTGAAATAAACAGAGTCCCCCTGTTAGGGACTGGTGCTGGAGGTCTCTAGTCCGTCCTTCGGTGCTCTGTGAGCGGGCAAAAAGAGGTGATTTCCCCCTGGTCTCTGCTGGAGGTGCAGAGTCCCACTGTTAGGGGCCCATGCTGGAGGTAATTAGTCCGTCCTTGGGGCTCTGTGAGGGGGCAGAGAGAGGTGATTTTCCCCTGGTCTCTGCTGGAGCTGTGAAAGAAACAGAGTCCCACTGTTATGGGGACATGCTGGAGGTAATTAGTCCGTCCTTGGGGCTCTGTGAGGGGGCAGAGAGAGGTGATTTCCCCCTGGTCTCTCCTGGAGGTGTGAAATAAACAGAGTGCTACATTTTGTAAATAGTGCAATATCTCCAGGGCGCATAACTGCACTTTACAAGCCAGAAATAATGTTTAAATGGTCGGGGAAAGTATTTTTAAATGTCTGGAAGAGAGTTTTAGACAGTCATTTTGCACGAAATCATTTAACATAGACGCTCTCCTGAAAATGCACAGAATATGTGCTTTTTCAGGAGACCGTCAATGTTAAATGATTTCGTGCAAAATGACTGGCTAAAACCTCGGAATAAGTGTTTGAAAAGCGGGGAAAAGTTGTTTAAAATAGTCTGATACCTCCAGGGCGCATCACCAAAAATGTACAAGCCAGGGAAGATGCCTGAATCCCGGATACTTTAGGTCTGTCACTTAGGGTGACCGCACCACTCCGACGCTCCCGAGAGTGGACGTCCATTGTTTGTAAGGCACCTAAGAGGGATAAGCAAAGATTTCTCCCCTGTACATATTGAGAGCACAGAGGAGCACTCCATGTCGACAGACGGCAAGCTCTAGTCCCTCCTCATCCAGCTTGCCGGCTGATTTTTGGGAGGTCTCTCTGGCTGCCGACCACTGTCCTCCACAAACACCTCTTCCGGAGACCTAATATATAAAAATGTATTGATGAAAATGGTGCAAAGACTAACCTAACCAAACCCTTCATTAGGATATTATATTATACATAATTAGAGTCTGCAATATTACATGTTTGGTTGTGGTGTGTATATAGTCCACAAATCTTGAGACGTCTTCATCCCTGGCTATAAAGACACCGTCAAAGATGGCCTGTTCCTCAGATCTAAATAAATCAAAGGAGCAATGTATGACATCTCAGATTATAAGGTTGATTGGTTCACATCAAGATACTTTTGTTTCGTTATTTGTTCAAATACTGTGACATTATATATTTTCTATAGTACCTAGCTGCATTCTTGAAACGGTAATGCTTGCGGTTTCCATCCACGGAAACTGCAAGCATATCAGGGCTACACGCAGGACAGGTGAAGGGCTCCTCCTTGCACATGATGTCGACCTCATAACGCACAGCCTCCCACTCAAAGAAACTTTTGATGAAGCTGTCAGTTGAGATCTTCCCAGTCTATAACAAAATAAGGACATCAACAGATAATGTCAAAAATAAATTATAAATTATAAGGACACAGCTTACAATTTGTACAATACAAATAGATCAAAAAGGACAAGTAACTTCAATACTCACACGGCCGAAGCGCAACGTTCGCTGATCGAGCATCCTTAAATGCCTGAAAGGATAGTCCAGGTGCAGCCATTTTCATTTCTTCAAATGAGAAGAAAACATCTGTGGCATAAATGGTGGCGAAGTGAAGGGTAGCTGGCCAGTAGTCACTCCGAAGAAGGTCGTCAACCCCAGTCGTCCATGTCGCAGCGCATGCTTCACAAGCCAACTCTGGCATGCTTAGCTCATGTCGTCCTTGAAAAACAGACAAGGTGTTTTTAATACATTTGGTATTCTTTACTCAATACCCATGTTAAGGTTTAATAGACAAGCTATCCCACATGTCTTTGAGAAGGGTTGGATATTATCAAGAAGAAACTTCAATAACATCTATCTTAAGAAACAAGACAAACATTCTTCCCATTCTTACCATTCATTGTGATCACAGTCACAGTCTTTCCTGGCTTGAGGCTCAATGACTCTGATGCACAACCACAGATTTTGTCCGGGATCTCCACAGGTACAAACCGCACTGGAAAAAAATTCAAATGGGAATTAAAAATAATTTGTCTCTTTTGAAAAATACTACATTGTTATGTGACATATTTAGGATTTAACTTTACATCAGAACATTAAAAAGAGACTTAAGCACACTGCTGGGAAGCTCACATTTTCAAAATGAAATTCTCAACAAGTCCAGCAAGAAAATGTACATTCACAAACCAGAACTTACCACAGGAGCAAAGGGCCATATTTAGTACATGTGTTGTTGGGGCCAATGGCTGGAAGTAACCTGCAGTAGTAGCATCTCTGTTGTGGAGGGGGTGTCTGGAGTGCATGCTGACATCACAGTCAGCACAGAAGAAGGGATGTGGTCGGCAATCCCGGCACCGGACAACAGACGTTTTGCCCCAACACTGTTGGCAAATGTGTGTTCCCACATTTGCTTGGGCCACTACGGTGTTAACTAGATGTGGTCTCGCTGCCCTCCAGCTCTCTGAAAAAAAACTTTTTCGAGTGCTCCAGTTGGTCGATGCCAGCAGAGAAGCACTTGGGGTTTGTGCTACCACCTCATCTCCTGTAGTATCGCTCAGAGACTGCTGGAGATCTCGTAGAAACCCCTCTGTTAAAACGGTACAATAAAGTCCAAAGCACAATGATTAGTTTTCTTTAAAACATACTGGATGGAGTGGTTTTGAAAGCTGTAACTACTGTGTTTTTAATTCTAGCAAATTATGAAGTTTAGAAATGAAGTACGTATCACATAAAGATACAAGTATGAATATGTGTTTCGGGCTAACCAGACCAAATGAAGTACATACCAACAGTCTCTGGAGCGATAACTGGAGCAAAGATCAGATCACAGTCAGGAGCAGCAACGGGGGGATCAGTGTTACGACTGCAGCCAGCTGTATCAGAAAAAACATTTATTTTATACCATTAAATTGTACTACTTTTCCCTTACCAAGAGTTATGTTTTCATTCATTTCATATACTCAAGTGCCTAGAAATATATATCTTATACTGACCCTGATTTGAGACATTCCGGGTTGAACGTGGTCTTGCAAAGATCAAGTTTCCCTCACTGTCTCTCTTCTTCCAGCACATCATTGACACTGCTGGCACTGTTGCTGCTGCTGCTACTGCTGCTGTTGTTGCCGCTTCCAAGTGGAAGCAGCAACAACAGCAGCAGTAGCAGTACAAAGCAAATCATCAGCACTCCGTAGGTCATCCCTTAACTCTTTCTGCTCAACCAGCTCATCTGCGCTTCTCAGGAGATCCTCAAGATCAGAATCACTCATTATAGTGAAGAGACACAGACAGAGACACAGAAGAAAGACTGACAACAGAGTTAGACAGAGAAATAAATAGAGAGATAGGAAGAGACTATCAAGTACAACACAGCAAGGACAGTTTAACAAGACAGACTTGGCTCTTAAAAGTGCCTTTGGGTTGTTTGGAGTTTGGAAAAACAAAGGGTTGTTTTTTGGAGAACAAATTGCAGGATCTGTTGAGAGAAAACAACATAATTTAGAAACTCAAAAATAAAATAACAATGCCAGTGTAATTGTTGTTGTTTACAATTTTCTACTTGGCTAATAACCAATTAATGCTTACTACTGTTGTCATTAAAGGTATTTTCACACCATCGCACAGCAAAATCACTGCCACCAGTCATTTAAATAAGTAATTTGTACAAAAATTATAAAAGTATTATTACTATTAATACTAAAAACACATGTATACAAAGTATTATTAATAGATTTACGATTCGAAAATTATAAAAGCAGAGTAGACATGTGGAGATTATCCGGCTGAACAAAACGTGATCCGTCTCTGAGCTAGCTAGCTAGCTCAGGCGAGTTCATTTGTTATATTTAGGTAATACCCTAGTAGAGTGGAGATTATCCGGCTGAACAAAACGTGATCCGTCTCTTAAATGTGTGTCAACCACAGACCTTATTTCGAGCTATTTTCCAAAATTCTATGGAGAAATTGCAGTGCGTGTTCTAGCTAGCTAGCTAGCAAGCTAGCTCAGGCGAGTTCATTTGTTATATTTAGGTAATACCCTATATTATTTAGTTACTATACCCCTCAGAAAGGTGCCAGAAGCAACATTGGCGCCGATTAGATTATTATTATTATTATTATTATTATTCGTGGCTAAGTTTATTTCCTATAACTATGTGTTACCCATGCTCTTACCTTGATTCTGAAGAACTGCGACTCTCTCATCCAGGTTTGGTCACGTAAAGTGCAAAGGTATGCCGTCTTTACGACGGTACCTGAGGATTGTGGGTAATGTAATCGCAAAGCGGACAGAAGTCGTAACAACAATAGCTGGGGATTGTGGGTAGTGTAGTGTCTTCGGCCATCCAAAACTCAAAAGTCGTCACAACAATAGCTGGGGATTGTGGGTAGTGTAGTCTCTTTGGCGCTCCACATTTCAGAGAAAACAAGTTGTCTCAGAATTGTAGGGGAAAAACACAAAAGCATTGTACTCAATTTAAACCTATCAATGTCGTTTAATTAACAAAGGTAATCTGGTGTTTTTGAGTGGATGAGTAATGGAGATATCACTGTCAAATCAATCGACAGTAAGGAGAATACTTACTTCCGGGTGTACAATTCTCCGTTATCCAATGGGAATGGACGCTCACATTGCCTTTAACAGCTGCCGACACAAACGAATGCCGTGCTTCCCTAAGCGTCAAATACCGACGCCGATGGGAATACATTGCAATCAGTTGAAAGCTCTTTGCATCCGTTTATGACGCTGATGGAAACTCGGCGCGTCACAACTGGACGCCACGGAATTCTGACCAAGCGTCGCTCCTGGACGCGTTGGGAGTGAGAGTGTGTTGGTTATACAGTAAGTGTCATAGACAGTGTTACATTGCTATTATTATCCTTAAAATATATATAAAACAAAACCACTTATGATCTTTTTTTTTGGGTGGTTTACAGTTAATTCTGTTTCTGCTATTGATGGTTTCATTTTTGTGAAAAATAATAAAATAATAAAATTCAATAACGTGCTTTAGCCACTAGATGTGCCTTTCTATCAGCTGTGCACCGTTATGGTGTAAATACAGCCTATCTACCAATTGGATCAAATATAAAAGTCAGCCGAATTAGTATTGATACTGCAAGGAGACGTATTGTGTGAAAAGAAATGTAAGATGTTGTTTAATTGCTGATATATTTATGATTCACGTCACGTTTTCAGTTTTGGCGGCAGTGCTTCCTGTTTGTCCAGAAGTCTTCTCATCAGGGCTCTATAAATACAGAACTACGGCAGATATGTAATATTTAATGCAGCCGAACCGTGTATTACAATGCCGTTATGTGATGACCTCCAAACAGAAAAGCAAGCAAACTCGGAATAAAGTATTATTTTATTTTAAAAAAAAATTTGGATTTCACATCAACAGTAAGTCCGGTTAACTAAAATGTCCGTGCGGAACAATACCCCCAACCCATAGATCCGTGGGTGAATAATGTCAATCACCACATTACACACATCCCTTCACATTTACATTTTAATTTACATTAAAGTATTTCGTGAGGCCTTCTAAAATGTTTTAAAATATAATTAGGGTTGTAGTTGAAGAGTTTGTAAATTGCGTTGCCTGGCAACGCAATCGCACAACGTCACGTCCGTTAATTCCACATCCACACCAGTCTATGATCCACACACATGGATTAACATCGATTTAATACATTAATGTAGCCTTTGTTTCTGCTAAAAGAGGTGTCGACCAGCTAGGGCAACAAGAAAATCGGCGAAATCAAGTGTGACGATTACAAAATAAATTAAAAACATCTCATTTTGACAATAAAAACCGACCAATAGGCGCGGTAGACCATTTGCTTGGCACTTCCGGGTATTTCTCCACTGGTTGGGCCATGTTAACAATACCGTGTAACTGTCACGTTTGAAGGGACGAAACCGTGACATATTCACGTCTCCCAGCATGGTAGATCGTCACATGTTCACGTCTTGCCGTGATACCGGGTTGCATTTTTTAGGCCTTAATTTTACCATCTTGGTTTCTGTGTCTTTCACAAACTGAAAACACACTGTAAAAAAGGGTTTTATTCCTAAAACAAAAACGGTAACTAAACCCCAACAACTTACAATGCTTTATTTTTTGTTTTACTCAAAATAGGACATTAATTTACTAAATTAACTTTGTCTTGTATTTAACTTTATTGAGACCAAAAACGAATTAGCTTCATGTTTACTGAGGTAAAAATGTAAGTTAAAAGTAGGGACACTTTCTTATGGACCTCTATGCAATCAGATTTATATTGCAGCTAATGAGGTCGTCCCCTGCTGGTTAATAGTTAGACTTTAAGATTAAGTTGAATTTACTGAACTTACTTAGGTTTCAGAACTCTGCCTGCTCTGAATACAGTCCCATGTACAGCTCCTCAGCATGTATAAATCAAAAGCTTGAAATGTATCTGTTAACAGTTGCTAGGTCATTACTAGGATTGACAGTGGTAGGTGTTTAGTGATTATTTCATTCTTAGGTCCTTTTAATCATGAGAGCAAGTACAAAACAAACTGTCTGCCTTTGGTCCTCTAATATAACATTGAATGTAATTGGATAGGAAGTGTTAATATAGTCCTTTTTTATCCCCCTGGCTATTGACCAAGCTGAAGTTGATTCGTTTGGAAAAGTAACGAGAAAGCGCAATCATGTGTTATTTTATAAAGACATTGAGAACTTTCTTTGGGACAATATAAAAGGAGAATGTTTTTTCCTTTGGGTTTGTAGAAGAATTGACACAATTGTAAAACATTTTTCCCTTTTGAAGTGTTGTACACGCAGCAGGCTGTTTTTCTCTAGTGACAGAGCAGAAAGGATGTTAAAGGCAGTGGCTGTTGTACCCCGGGGTCTCTGCATGAGATGTGCGGTTTTCCAACCGGCTGGGGATTGACTCAAAAATCCCTCGGTGTCTGGCTGAATATTGTGTTTGCAAAAGTCCTCTGAGCTGGTAGGTCTCCAAACATTGAAGTGTCAGACAGCAAGTGCACTATAAGAAAGAAGAAACTACAACTATGTTGGGGATTTTAAGGATTTTATAGATTATTGACTTTATTAAAAGTTAAAACATTTAGAGGCATGTTCCAACATCTTCACTAGTTTATATATTACATTACATTGCTTATAGTTGCATGGCTTGCCAACATGTTGGTTTAAACCGTATCACATTATTCAGTATAACTATAATCATAGAACATAATCAACTTTATTCATTTGAGCACTTTTTGTTCATCTGTTAGTGTTGGCTCTTGCGACTGATGCATGAATATGCAAGAGCCTGGAAGGACTCTGGGATCTTCTCCAACTCAGCCACAAGAGCATGAGTGAAGTCCAACACTGATGTTGGGTGATGAGGCCTTGCTGGCAGTTGGCATTTCAGTGGATCGCAAAGGGCGTGTATGGCGTTGATGTTGGAGCTTGTACAGACCATGCATAACTAGCAAAACATTTCATTATTGACCTCACTTTGTTCTTTTGGGCATTGTCATGTCAAAACAGAAACAACCCAAAAAACCTTTGACACAAAGTTGGAAAATGCTACTGTCCGAAATATTATTATAAAGTATTAAGATTTACTAACAATTGAACTTGGTCATATAGTGGACAATGGTAGCTTTTATTTAGAGCATCTTTTCTTCTGTAACGTGATGTCATTTAGATTTTACGCTGCATACAGTATGTGGTTGGGAATAGTTAGACGAGACATTTAAATGACATCCTACTAATTTGGCTGGTCCAGATGTGGGTGTGTGTACAGGGCTACTTAGCTAGAGAGCACTTTTGGACTCCACCCCCTTACCAATTTATAAATATATATATTGTGGCTTAAGCCGACACCCTTTGTCGCATGTCTCTCAAAGGGAATCATCAATGGTGGCTGTGTGGCAGGTTATAAATGGCTTTATTGGTTGTCCTGCTCTTAAACAAATCTGCTGCATTTGGAATTCCCCATCTATTTGACCTATTTAACTATTCTTATCAGCTTAACAGGTCATGTGACCCAATATGTAAGAAAAATGACTCCGGGGGATGGGTGCTGAGGAGTAGCTGGATAAATGCAGAGTAGAAATAAAACCTGGATTCTGATTCACAGAGACGTCAACGTCAAGGTTCAGCCTGGATCAACAAAGCTGCCTTCCTCTCAATACCTGAGAATCCGTTCGCTCAGGGCCACAGGTTCATCAGCATCACAAGTGTATGTTCTATCTATATCTGCCGAGGCTAGGAGACATGGGCTCCATTTGTGTTGTTAAACCTTTCTGCGTTAATTCTTTATCAACAGACTGAATGTCTGCCAGAGTTTGAGCCACAACTGAAGCAAACTACTACAATGTTAGTGTGTCACATAAAGCAGAAGTAAATAACTGATTTTAAATATTCAAATCATTAAAAAAAAAGCACTACTAGCAGCTTAAACGTACAAATATAAGATGTCCAAAAGGAGTCCAACTTTAATGCTTTATTATTTTTACTTCCCCGGTCTGGCATGGGGATTAATACACATGTGGTGCTCTAGTGAGTATTTGGGGCAGCAGGAGGGTTTTTGTGGGATTAAGTCAAATAAAAAGTGTGTGTGTGTGTGTGTTCATGGTGATGAAGGAAACTGTCACCAAGTGTAACAGTGTGGCCCATTGTTGTTTGTTATACTTTATTATAGATTGTTGGCATTAAGGCACATTAGGGAAAGATACATCAGGCTTTAGATAAACTGATGATTAATGTTAGAAGGAGAGGTCATTGTCGGTTTTGGTCTTTTTGTTGGATTTATTAACATGAGAGAAAATACAGTTTATCCCCAGAGTTCACATTAATAGACAGAACTATACTGTATGTGTGCCCTTGGGGCTCATATGAGGTTTCTTCCTTAGAAAAACACTTCTGATACATTCTCCTGGGAATCCATTCCCCCAAACTTTGTTACGCTGCCATCAGCCAGAAACATGGAAAATATTGACTTGCTTTATCTTACTTACATCCCATAAACCCAAAGGGAATTGGATTGAACTCAAATCATATTAATAAAATGAGCACATTTCATTTGAATATATCAAAACTAATGGTGGCTATATAAATAGCACATCATGAAATTGGCCTTTTATGTACCTGTATTATAGAAAAAGATTAATCAGTACATTGAGGGCTAGTGAGTGCACTTTTCTTAGATCTTAAGAATCTGCAAATAAAAGGGAAAAACCTCAAAATAACTTCATGCTATTGTTGATGCAATTAATGCCATACGTCTGTTTGGAAGCAGAGGGATAATCCGCTATGTCGCTTGCAGGTTGTTTGAAGTTGAATCTGCCATATCTGTATTCAGCAGTATAACGACGATAGCCAACCCGCGGGTGAAAATTATGATGGCTCGGATTTAATTGCTGTCCAGATGCAATCCAGATGATTTCACAGTTTATCTGGCAGGAATCAGGAACAGCTGAGATCCTTTTGAAGTGGAAATAAAAAAATGAAAATCCAGGAGACAAAAGAATTAGTACGAGCTATTTCACATGAGGCACCTCGGTCCCACAGGAAGCCCCCCTCTTCTCTGATATCTACTCACGCAGGAGGATTTTTGATCAATCTCTTTTTTAAATGTACGCTCAGATTAGATGAGCGTATGTGGACAACAAAAGTAATAATTTGAAGGTTATTTTTTGTGTCAGCTTTTAAAGGTGTTTCAAAAATTGCTGCTGTCAAACAACACTAACGTTTAAAATAATCCAACTGTCAGTTTTGAACAAATGGTTACATAACAATTAACAAAGTTAAGCAGCAGTGAGGCAGTCTAGAAAATGCCTGTTAACAAGCAAATGGTTCCATATTCAAGAAGGCCGGAGGAGTCACATTCACCTTTGGGATTTTTGGTCAAGACATTTGGGACAAGCACCATGCTTGAGGATTTAAGAGCCCAGAGACAGCTCCGTGTCCTGTGATGTAATGGTTTGAGAGTACGTGTTCTCGGTCAGTGACAGTGACTTCAGGCTGTATACATTCAGCCGAGAGAAAGACACACAAATAGGGACTGTGACATGTAGTTGCAAAAGGACAAGTGCACTGTCTACCCCAAAAAACATTTAACAAATCACTCCAAGGAAGCTTTGCTTAGAAATCTAGTGGCATGTATATATATATATATATATATATATATATATATAAAATACAATAAACCCATTTAAAAATGCAGCGGCAAATCAAAACTATATTATCAAAATAAACATTCACAAACCAAAGTTTCACAAGATCTTAAAGTGAAACCTCTAGCAGAAAAGAAAGTAGCTTAAAAGTCAAACACGTTTGTTAATGGAAGTTGTGAGGATCAAAGTGCTGTTTATGTTCCACCCTGTTTGCCTTTATGGTTCCTCCAAGCCATACTGTGTTTGGCATCAACATTTCCTCAGAAAATCAATGTTTACCAATTCCTGATACGTGTTGATAGCTGTGTCAGGGAGGGTAGAAATATTCATAATTTTCCTCTGTGAGTAGTGAGGCTCTGCTTTTTCTCGCAGACTAACAATCCTCTGGTGGTTTTGGTCGGATAGTTTGTTTGCAGGAAACTTTCTGTCTATTGATTCTCTGGGGGCATTTTGTACAGCATGGCTCATTCCAGCTGCGAAGCACACTCACAAATGCTGCTCTTGTTGACGGTGAGAAAGATGATGAGTATTTCTTCTTCTTAAGTTTGCCACTACCCCCCCTCCTTTCTTATCGCATCAACAGCCCAAAATAAAAAGTGAGCTGCAGGGGAAAAAAAAGAGGGAGGGCGGATGATTTATACGGTCAGTTTAGGCAAAGATAATATAGTAAACATTGTTTATTGGCCCAGACCAGATAATATGTTCAAAGCTGATGTTGCATAATGTGCATGGATGGATAATGAGGATAATTGAAGATGATGAATGGATGCATGTGCTGACTCCTGGTGATGAGGTGTAAGACTTAAAGATGGATAGAGCTAAACTTGGCTCCTGGTTAGTATTCCATGATGAGCTTTCTGTAGTTTACAATGTCACGTAGAAACTTGAAAACACTTGAACCATCAAAGAGCTGTGAACCTTCACAAGCGCGCTGACAAGGTCCCTTTAAAGTTATGTGTCAATCCAGATTCAGTCTATGTTTTCAACAAAGGAAAGATGGAGAAAGAAAATGCAATTTCATGCAGGTTTCCTTTCACTACACTTTAGTGAATATATAAGAGGTTGGTGCACGATACACAGTTGTTGGCGCTAAATCTCTAGTCATGATCAAAACTATTATCAAATCACAGGAGAAGAGGGAAAATGAGAGGACACAACACAACATACTGTTCCTATTCATTGTTACAAATAGTAATGCGGGCGGTATAAATGTGACAAAGTATAGGAGGAAATTGAATTGGTGGGTACAAAAGCAGGTGAATTTCACTAAGGAAGGCACTGTTTGTCCCGCGTGAAAATAAAATACCCAACGTCAATTTATTTGGCACTTAACTCACTTGCAACTCATGCAATGCCAAACACAATTTCATAAACCTAATGAATAGACGGTACGCATGTTCCAAGCTGAAATTGACTGGAGATTAGTAGGAGAGTGGACAAGGGTGAATTATTTACGAACTGTTTGTTTGAGGTTACGTTTAACTGGATGAGCAACACTCAAACGTCTTTCAAATGAAATTCATGTGAATAAGGTATTGGAAATATAATGTTTGTTGACTGAACCTAAGGAATGTTGCAAGTCTGGTATTTGTTTTGATCCACCACCACCATCTTCTTTCTCCTCAGTGGATGTTTTAGTTTTACTTTAGAATGTATTTGCTTAGTCTTTTCCTATTGTACAATTTGCTTCTGACAAACCACCTTTTCAACCTCACCCAAGAGGAAAAACCTCAAAAGGAATGTTCAGCCTTTCCTCTAGTTCTCAGGAAACTTTCTTACTCAAGTGAGTACAAGTGAATGACCTTTTCGGGATTATGCAATCATTTCAGTTGAAGCCTAATATGTGAATGGTTCATTAGAATAAGAGCAACCAATTTGGCAGTAGCCAGCAGTGAAAATCACCCCTCAGACTGTTCAGTACTTTGAATAAATCAGACTTGATGACATCCTGCTAGTTCAGGGGAATGGTGAAGTGACAGATTGGCTCTGTCAGCGCTAGCCGGACACGAGGCAAACGTAACAGAGGCATTCATTGTCACCCTTTACATTACACCTGAATGAGCACTTAACTGTATGTGATGTGTGAGGGTTTAAGAACGTTTGATGTATGTTGCTCGCTAATCAACTGTCAACTAAGTGTTCCTTATTTTAATCGTTGTCTTGACAGATCTGACAAATCTATAATGTCGTCATGTTGTACAATGTCATTTCTAATGACAATTCATTCTAGGGGAAAAAAACGAGGATTTGACTTAAAGCTGACTTTTATGGCTTCCTTTAGAACAGCGAGACGTGTCCAAGCAGCAATAGTTTCGATAACTGAGATAAACACATAGCATTTCTCAGCCATAATAGAATTGAAGATAATGGTAGCAAAACACGTTACAACATATCTCAGAGCAATGCAATTCAAGGTAAAATAATGACCAAATGGATTTTTGCGCAGAGTAATGAAAGCTTAAACCGAGCGGAATTGAGAGAGGCATTGCTTCATGGCGTGTTGCATTTCATATCTGAGAGGACACTGATTTTCCAAAAGACAGGTCATTATTGCCTGGCGAGCTGCTTTCCACACCACAAATCCTGAGAATATTTGCTTTTATCTGATAAAGAGGACCACACACATGGTTATTTATTAAAGACGAGCCACCGTTGCCTGAAATGAATTAAAGACTGTGATATATATTTTATAAAGCTGCTTACTTCTCAGCTATAAATAAGGTTTCCTCCCAGGAGAGCGGTATGTTCAGTATGCAGTATGGGTCATAACGCTATACTTATGCACATCTGCTGCATTTGAATATTTAACTGAGCTCGTTTGATGCCCCTGTCAGATGCAGGTTTATTTAAAGTCAGTCGCTCATGATGAGGATTTCAACACAGTGTCAGTCAAACGTTTCCTCTCGTTAGTGCGGCTCATCATCGTTTCAGGCTGTGTATGAAGAGCTAAACAAGCATTGGAAAAAAAATGTTATCTGCCTGCTCTGGCACTAATGCTCTTCAAGTCGAGAGCCGTTACTGCAATAACTTCTTTTTAGACACTGATTGAAACCAGGAGGCTTTTTTTCCCTCTTATTTTAACTTTGATAATGCTGGACTATATTTCTCAGAAGACTAGGGAACATGAGAAAGCCAGGTTTATCTTTAAAGATCCTTTAAGAGTCAAGAATACATTTAATTTTGCAGCATACTGATCTGCTATTTAATTTGCATACTTAACGTTACCTAGAGAAATATATGTGTTATCAAAAGGAATAATTATACATGATGTATTCCAGCACTCCTCCTACTATTACATGTTAAAACTTTTGAACATGGCAGTATGTTAGGTAGATATATGACCTTTATTTAATCAGGGGGAACAAACAATATTGCCCAGGTGATAACAAGAAATCAACAGTCTTATGTAAAATATTAAAACAACAAAAACACAAGAAAAAAACTAATAATAAAACTAGGATGTGTTCCACTGGGCAAAGCCGATACATTTGGCTAAACAGGAGCGTTCATTATATAAAAGCTTAAATATGTGTCTCACTTCAGTGACT
Organism: Trematomus bernacchii; assembly: GCF_902827165.1. Lineage (NCBI taxonomy): Eukaryota > Metazoa > Chordata > Actinopteri > Perciformes > Nototheniidae > Trematomus > Trematomus bernacchii. The sequence continues at coordinate 17,545,304 of NW_022988043.1, forward strand.
CCTGAAGATTAATCCTCCTATTAAGTGAAGTCAGTCAGACGGTGTGCTCTGTATAGCCCTAACCTTAAAAGCTTCAGTATAAGCTCATTGTGTCTCTTTGATGCTATTTACCGAGTTGTAAATCAAACACATATAAAATACAGGCCCACAATGCCTTGTTCTTTTCCTCTGACGTGACTTAACTGCAAAAATAAGCTGACTCAGCTTTTAAGGCATTGTGAGGTATTAAAATGCATAAAAGAAACTGCAAAGGAAAATAAAAAGACAGTCAAGAAAAATGTTATGGTGCAATTTGAGGACAGAAATTAGTTCAATATTAGGGACAATATAGTAATGGGATCACACCAGTCACAACGCCAATTGGGCCAATGGCCGGTACCTTCCTACAACCATACCCCGAACGCCCTTGCTCGGATCACAGCTTTCAAACTCTATCTGTAGAGTTTCATTTCATTATGACACACACACGCTGAAAGCAATACCAGCATAGCAGGCTGGTCAAAAAGCTAAACAAATACGTTTTCAGTCTCTATGTAAAATGTTTAGAGTAAAGGCATATCTTTGAGAAGTTTGTAAACCCTTAGTAAACCCTTAGTAACCCTGTTTTGTATTAATCAGAATCAGAAATACTTAATAATCTTTGGGGGAAATTGGTTCACGTGGCAGTTGTTCCGAATAGAATGAATAGAGTAGAAGATAATAAAATAAAACAAAGCATATTATATAAACATAAGAAGTTATAATGTGTCATAAAAGATCAAATAAGAATAAGAATATAAACTAAAGATTAAAGCAATATGTCCAATAAATATAAAATAAAAAGAGAGAGAGCAGCCTGAGAGGACCTGAATGACCAGAGGATGTAATGTTGTGCACCGACAGAAATGCTAGAGAGATGCATGTTATTTACGTTTGCTTTCTCTCATTCCAGGCTTCCTGATTATTTTCACCTGTGTCTCCTGTGCTCATCAATGTCAGCCCCGCCCCGGATTGGTCCCACCTGTGTCTAGTTACCCTGTGCTTATATTCCCCTGTCTCCCAAGTGTTCTTTGTCAGTTCGTATTGTCTCTTGCTATGGTCAGGTCTATGCTCTTTGTACTCTTGTAAAGTTTGATTCCTCACTACGTGAGCGCTTTCATTTTGTTCCTCTATTTTTGTCATCTCGGTTAGAGATTTGATAGTTACCTTTTTTTGTTGTTCATTGCTGTATTTTGGAAAATAAAGTATCTTACTAATACTTTACCTCTGTCTCCCGGGTCGTGCAATTGGGTCCTACATCCTAAGTGTCTGAGTTCGTAACAGAACGAACTGACCATTATGGACCCAGCCGACCCAAGAACGCTTCACGCAGCGCTGTCAGCACAGGGCGTGAAGATCTTTCATCACGAGGAACAGCTGGGCCTAGTCAACCAGGAAATGCAAGAACTAAGAGGACGCCAGGCCGGGATTCAGGAAGCATTATCCACACAGATGCAACAACTGGCTGTCCAAATGAATCATTTTTTCACTCACCAACAGACTGCTCCTCCGGTGACGTCATCCACAACTGAGAGGTTGCCTGTCAATGCTCCAGCTGATTTCCCAAGTCAGGCTGTTTCTTCCCCTTTACGGCTGGCTCTTCCGGAGAGATTTTCCGGAGATTCTTCTAATTGCAGAGCCTTTTTGGTACAGTGCGATCTGCATTTTCAACACAACCCAGGAGCCTTTTCATCGGACCATGGTAAAGTGGCGTTTATTGTGTCTCATTTAACGGGAAGAGCTGCAGCCTGGGCTACTGCAGAATGGTCAAGAGAAACTGAACTATGTTACTCATTGACCGATTTCATAGAGACTATGAGTCGTATTTTTGACCACTCATCGCCTGCTACAGAGGCCAGCAGAAAACTTTTTCATATACGCCAGCTCAACCGCCAGGTGGTTGATTACGCCATCGAGTTTCGCACAGCAGCAGCGGACAGCGGATGGAATGTTCCGGCTCTTCGTGACGCCTTCATGACGGGACTTTCGGAACCGATAAAAGACCAGCTGGCTCCACTGGAGACACCCCGGGATCTGGAATCTCTCATCGCCGTGGCCATCCGGATCGATAACCGTCTTCGGGAAAGAGAGAGGGAGCGTCGACGCAACCGAGACGTTATTCCCAGCTCCCAGAATGCATCTTGGTGGGTCGCGCCGCCAGCCGAGGATGTCCAGCCCATGTTACCACACCGTCAGAGGATTACACTTCCGAATGACTCCGGGGAACCCATGCAGCTGGGAAGAACCAGGCTTTCTCTGGAGGAGAGGCAGCGCCGTCTACGGGAGGGTTGTTGTTTCTACTGCGGCCAGTCGGATCATCAACTCGCTTCATGCCCGGGAAAAGATCGTGCTCACCAGTCAAAAGGAGGGCGCTGGTGAGCAAGTTTCCCGCAGACTTTCCTCCTCGACCTGTTACGCAGGTAAACATTTGTATTAACAATCAAACCATTGACCAGGGTGTGTTAATAGACTCAGGGGCTGACGAAAGTCTTATGGACTGGGGCGTAGTAAATCAGCTAGAAATAAAGACTGTTCCGCTATCTCATCCTATTAATGCCAGTGCCTTAGACGGCCGCTTGTTGTTCACAGTCACCCATTGCACTGAGCCCATTCAGATTACTGTGAATAAGGACCATACCGAGAGCATGCAATTCCATATTTTTGAGTCGGCTCAGCACCCGATTATTTTGGGGTTTCCATGGCTAAAGATCCACAATCCTCACATTGACTGGCGTTCAGGGAAAATTAAGGAATGGGGAGAGGATTGTATGGGCAGGTGTAAACTTTCACAACCTGTTAATGCACCAACAGACTCTCGTAAAATCATTATAGATCACCCTGACTATCCTGATCTACAGAAGGTACCTTCCTGTTACCATGATTTAAAGGAAGCCTTTAACAAATCCAAAGCCATGTCGCTACCTCCTCACCGAGATTTTGACTGTCCCATTGATCTCTTACCGGGAGCCCCCATTCCCAAGGGGAAACTTTATTCGATTTCGAGACCTGAGAGAGCAGCAATGGACGAATACATTTCCTCTTCACTCAAATCAGGAATTATCCGTCCTTCATCTTCTCCAGCCGGAGCGGGATTTTTCTTTGTGGGAAAGAAAGACGGGTCTCTGAGACCTTGCATAGACTACAGTCCACTAAATGACATTACGGTGAAGAACCGCTATCCTCTTCCACTCATGACATCTGCCTTTGAACTACTTCAAACTGCCAAAATATTCACCAAGTTAGATTTAAGAAATGCATATCACTTGGTTAGAATAAGAAAAGGGGATGAGTGGAAGACAGGATTCAACACTCAGAGTGGTCACTATGAGTATCTAGTAATGCCCTTTGGACTATGCAATGCACCGGCTGTGTTTCAAGCTCTTGTGAATGAGGTTTTACGGGAATTTTTGAATATTTCAGTGTTTGTGTATCTGGATGATATTCTGATTTTCTCCCCAGACACTAAGTCTCATGTTAACCATGTCCGTCAGGTTTTGCAGAAACTGCTAGAGAATCAGTTATATGTCAAGGCAGAGAAGTGTGAGTTCCACACAAAAGAGGTATCCTTCTTAGGATACATAATCTCACCTAATCATATGCAAATGGATCCGGCTAAAATCAGTGCAGTATCCCAGTGGCCTACACCAGACTCCAGGAAGAAGGTCCAACAGTTTCTAGGGTTTGCTAACTTCTATAGGAAGTTTATTAGGAATTTCAGTTCTGTTGCTGCCCCTCTACATGTTCTGACTTCTCCTAAGGTTCCTTTCAAGTGGACTCCCCAGGCGGACTTCGCTTTCCAACGTCTCAGAGAGAGATTCACATCAGCCCCCATACTCACCATTCCAGATCCCCAGCGCCAGTTTATGGTCGAGGTTGATGCTTCCAATGAGGGAATTGGAGGAGTACTGTCTCAACGTTCTGCAGAAGACAACAAGATGCATCCATGTGCTTACCTGTCGCGGAAACTGACAACGGCAGAGCGGAATTACGACGTGGGGAACAAGGAACTGTTAGCTGTAAAAGCTGCCCTCGAGGAATGGAGACACTGGTTAGAGGGTGCAGAGCAGCCGTTTTTAGTCTGGACAGATCACAAGAATCTGGAATATATAAGAAAGGCTAAGCGTCTCAACTCCCGTCAGGCCAGGTGGACACTATTCTTTAGTAGGTTCAATTTCACCCTCTCTTTTCGTCCCGGGTCTCAGAATCAAAAACCCGATGCTTTGTCTCGTCTTTATGATCCGGAACCACTTGCGGTAGAGCCCAAGACCATCCTTCCACTTAACCGTGTGATCGGAGCCTTTTCCTGGCAAGTGGAGTCGGACGTAAAAAAGGCGAATGTCAAGAATCCAGCACCTAGCGAGTGTCCCAACAATCTGCTGTTTGTTCCTGAGGCTCTTCACTCCAAGGTCATCCACTGGGCTCACTCATCTGTGCTTTCGTGCCATCCGGGGGTAACAAGGACAATGTTCAGGATACAACAACGTTTCTGGTGGCCAGCCATGAAGAAAGATGTGGCAGAGTACGTAGCGGCTTGTCCGGTGTGTGCGTGTAATAAGACCTCATCACAAGTCAAGATGGGCTTGCTCCAGCCCCTGCCGATTCCCCAACGTCCTTGGTCACACATTTCAATGGAATTTGTGACAGGATTTCCTTCATCCAGAGGCAAGACTACGGTCCTAACAGTGGTGGATCGATTTTCAAAGATGGCTCACTTCATCCCATTGACCAAGCTTCCCTCTGCCAAAGTCACCGCAGAGGTCATGATGAATCACATATTCAGGATCCATGGATTCCCTGATGACATTGTTTCCGACAGGGGTCCACAATTCATTTCCGTTTTCTGGAAGGAGTTTTGTCGACTCATAGGTGCCACCGTCAGCTTGTCATCAGGATATCATCCTCAGTCAAATGGACAGTCGGAGCGTCTGAACCAGGAACTAGAGACTACGCTACGTTGTCTCGTCTCCCGGAACCAGACTACCTGGAGTGACCACCTCACATGGGTCGAGTTTGCCCACAATACTCTTCCTACGGCAGCCACAGGTCTCTCTCCATTCCATTGTGTCAATGGTTTCCAGCCTCCATTTTTCCCTAACAACGAGGAAGAGGTGAGGGTTCCATCGGCTCATGCCATGATCAGACGTTGTCGACGAGTTTGGGCTGGTGCTCGCCAGGCTCTTCTCCGAAGTTCAGCTCGGATGAAGGCTGTTGCAGACGTCCATCGCAGGGTCGCTCCCTCCTACAGACCAGGCCAAAATGTTTGGCTTTCCACTAAGGACTTACCACTCCATGTTGCCTCAAAGAAACTGGCTCCGAGATTTGTGGGTCCTTTCCCGGTGTCCAGAGTCATCAACCCGGTGTCTGTACGCTTGCAACTCCCCAGAACTATGAGAGTACATCCGACGTTTCACGTCAGTAAAATCAAGCCGGTGTGCGAGAGCACACTTGTTCCCGCCTCCAAGCCCCCTCCACCGCCCGAGTTCTTTGAAGGGGGTGAGGTTTACAAGGTCCGTAAGCTACTGGAGGTCCGTAATAGGGGGAGGGGGAAGCAATTCCTGGTAGACTGGAAGGGTTACGGTCCTGAGGCTAGAAGCTGGGTAGCTGCGTCATTTATCGTAGACAAGACGCTTATCCACGATTTTTACAATCAGCCTGGGCCATCAGGAGTTGGCCCTAGAGGGGGGGGTACTGTTGTGCACCGACAGAAATGCTAGAGAGATGCATGTTATTTACGTTTGCTTTCTCTCATTCCAGGCTTCCTGATTATTTTCACCTGTGTCTCCTGTGCTCATCAATGTCAGCCCCGCCCCGGATTGGTCCCACCTGTGTCTAGTTACCCTGTGCTTATATTCCCCTGTCTCCCAAGTGTTCTTTGTCAGTTCGTATTGTCTCTTGCTATGGTCAGGTCTATGATCTTTGTACTCTTGTAAAGTTTGATTCCTCACTACGTGAGCGCTTTCATTTTGTTCCTCTATTTTTGTCATCTCGGTTAGAGATTTGATAGTTACCTTTTTTTGTTGTTCATTGCTGTATTTTGGAAAATAAAGTATCTTACTAATACTTTACCTCTGTCTCCCGGGTCAACACACTCTCACTCCCTAAGCGTCCAGGAGCGACGCTTGGTCAGGGTCCCGTGGCGTCCAGTTGTGACGCGCCGAGGCTCCTTCAGCTTCATAAACGGACGCAAAGAGCTTTCAACTGATTGCAATGTATTCCCATCGGCGGCGGTATTTGACGCTTAGGGAAGCACGGCATTCGTTTGTGTCGGAGGCTGTTAAAGGCAATGTGAGCGTCCATTCCCATTGGATAACGGAGAATTGTACACCCGGAAGTAAGTATTCCCCTTACTGTCGATTGATTTGACAGTGATATCTCCACTACTCATCAACTCAAAAACACCAGATTACTGTATCGTTGTTAATTAAACGACGGTTTTAGTGTGTGAACAATGCTTTTGTCACGTTTTCCCCTTCAATTCTGAGAAACAAGTCGTTTTCTATGAGTTTTGGATGGCCGAAGACATTACATTACCCACAATCCTCTGTAGCAACCATAGACTGTATAAAACAATTAAATAATACATTATTCCGAGTGTGCTTGCTTTTCTCTTTGAAAGTCATCACATAACGGCATTGTAATACACGTTTCGGCTGCATTAAATATGACATATCTGCCGTAGTTAACTCTATTTATAGAACCCTGATGACAAGACTTCTAGACAAACAGGAACTGCAGCCAAAACTGAAAACTTGACGTGGATCTTAAATATATAAGCAATTAAACAACATCTTACATTTCTTTTCACACAATACGTCTCCTTGCAGTATCAACACTAATTCGGCTGACTTTTATATTTGATCCAATTGGTAGATAGGCTGTATTTACGCCATAACGGTGCACAGCTGATAGAAAGGGACACCTACTGGTTAAAGCACGTTATTGCATTTTATAATTGTATTATTAGATATTAATAGGATCCCTAGAAAGTATATTCTTTACTCGTCGTTATTCTCTACTAATAGTTCATTAAAGACTGTATATAATGACTATTTTGCAGATCCCATTCAAGATTTCAAGATTTTCTAAGGTTTATTGACATTAAAGACTATAATGACTATTTTGCACATCCCTTTCAAGATTTCAAGATTTTCTAAGGTTTATTGACATATTATATTACACAACTACGGTGTAGTATTGCATTGAATGAAAAACTTGGGTCGCAGGTTCCTAAACAGTGCATTACAAGACATCTATCAATATGTGTGTACCTCCACCATTACATTGTCATATTCTGCACATTTCTTATACTATTTACATACATCTTATAAGACTATAATACATATGTATAATATCAGTTAAAATAAGTGCTTAAACATAGTTAACATTGCAGGAAAGCAATATATTAGACGTTAAGTACTTTGTCAGGCTTAATATTTATCTGTAGATACAAATTTCACTGTGTGTGCTGTGTGCTCTGCATGTGTGACCATCAAAGAGGATTTCATCCCTCCATATTCATCTTCTATACCCCCAAAGCTTTTTTCTTATTCAAAAGAAGACCTTAACCTAAAGTATTCTTTTATGTTTAAATAAAGCCTTATTAGTTGGTCTGTTTTGCACATCCTCCTATTAATATCTAATAATTAGGGCTGTCAAGTTAACGCGTTAATAACGCGTTAACGCAAAAAAAAATTAACGCCACTAATTATTTTAACGCGATTAACGCATGTGTATTTTTTGTCCTCGGCCGCCGTAGTTTCAGAGCGCATCGAGTTTAAAATACCATCTACAAGCTGATGCTGACAGCCCCGCTCCTGCTGCCCGCTTGTGGCAGACCACACTTCCACGCTCACCGGCAGGCCCGGACTGGCCATCGGGAGGACCGGGAGGGTGTGTGTATGTGTGGCGCGAGCGAAGCACACCTTACGTGTTGTTGTTAGCATCTGGTGCTAGCTAGCTGAGCTAACGGATATAAGGAGCTGTTTCAATGAAAACAGAGGAGCGACATTTCGCCGACAACTGCGCCGAGCACTTGACTTTATGCAGGTAGCCAGACAGCACACTCAGCACGGATAGTGCGCGCAACACAGCTCATACACACAGGCATATATGCCTTGAGCTGCACATAGCTCCAACGATCCATCACAGTGTCTCCACATTCTCTCACACACACACACACACACACACACACACACACACACACACACACAAACACACACTGTATTATTGTATGAGAGAGGTTCCAGGTTGAATTGAGGCGAATATTTGTAATGTTCAGAGGTTGTTGTGTTTAATATTCATGAGTATATTTGTCATTGTTCAAATGATAATAAACAAACATATAAAGCATATTTGTCCACTCATATGTTGATAAGAGTATTAAAAACTTGAAAAATATCCCTCTAAGGTACATTTAGAACAGATAAAAAATGTGCGATTAATTTGCGATTAATCGCGATTAACTATGGACAATCATGCGATTAATCGCGATTAAATATTTTAATCGACTGACAGCCCTACTAATAATACAATTATAAAATGCAATAACGTGCTTTAACCAGTAGGTGTCCCTTTCTATCAGCTGTGCACCGTTATGGCGTAAATAAAGCCTATCTACCAATTGGATCAAATATAAAAGTCAGCCGAATTAGTGTTGATACTGCAAGGAGACGTATTGTGTGAAAAGAAATGTAAGATGTTGTTTAATTGCTTATATATTTAAGATCCACGTCAAGTTTTCAGTTTTGGCTGCAGTTCCTGTTTGTCTAGAAGTCTTGTCATCAGGGTTCTATAAATAGAGTTAACTACGGCAGATATGTCATATTTAATGCAGCCGAAACGTGTATTACAATGCCGTTATGTGATGACTTTCAAAGAGAAAAGCAAGCACACTCGGAATAATGTATTATTTAATTTGTTTATACAGTCTATGGTTGCTACAGAGGATTGTGGGTAATGTAATGTCTTCGGCCATCCAAAACTCATAGAAAACGACTTGTTTCTCAGAATTGAAGGGGAAAACGTGACAAAAGCATTGTACACACACTAAAACCTATCAATGTCGTTTAATTAACAAGGATAATCTGGTGTTTTTGAAGAGAAAAGCAAGCACACTCGGAATAATGTATTATTTAATTTTTTTATACAGTCTATGGTTGCTACAGAGGATTGTGGATAATGTAATGCCTTCGGCCATCCAAAACTCATAGAAAACGACTTGTTTCTCAGAATTGAAGGGGAAAACGTGACAAAAGCATTGTACACACACTAAACCTATCAATGTCGTTTAATTAACAAGGATAATCTGGTGTTTTTGAGTTGATGAGTAGTGGAGATATCTCTGTCAAATCAATCGACAGTAAGGGGAATACTTACTTCCGGGTGTACATTTCTCCGTTATCCAATAGGAATGGACGCTCACATTGCCTTTAACAGCCTCCGACACAAACGAATGCCGTGCTTCCCTAAGCGTCAAATACCGCCGCCGATGGGAATACATTGCAATCAGTTGAAAGCTCTTTGCGTCCGTTTATGAAGCTGAAGGAGCCTCAGCGCGTCACAACTGGACGCCACGGGACCCTGACCAAGCGTCGCTCCTGGACGCTTAGGGAGTGAGAGTGTGTTGCCCGGGTCGTGCAATTGGGTCCTACATCCTAAGTGTCTGAGTTCGTAACATGTAACACGGAAACCATGAAGTGCTTCATAAATGAATAATGGTAATCTTCTGGTGACACTCATCTGGAATAGAGATACATTATCCCTCAAAAAGCTGCAGTTGTCTGTTCACACCTTTGTGTCACACAGATTATAAATGTTGAGTTTCTGTAAATAAATAATAGTCATTGTTCATTACAGTTTCTGAATATTTGTTTTATATTTGTGAATATACGCTACTTACGTTGCTATGGTTACGGTGGCGATGCCGGCGCGGTATTTGAAATGTTCATATTGATAATTTTTTTTAACTCTGGCTTTGTAATAAAAGATATGGTGAAACGAAAACAGCCAAGCCTCGCAGCTTTTGGATTCACAAGCAAAGAAGCAAAGGAGTCTAAAAATGACAACGTGAACGGAACAACTTTTAGTTGGCCCGCTGTAAGCGGCGTTAGGGTCGAGTTTGACAGCTCCACACCGAGGGCCCTGAAAAAATATATATAGGGCTCCCCCGATTGCAACATTTCAAACCTTTATTTATGCAGGTGAATCCGATTGAGATCATTGATCTCTTTTTCAAGGGTGACCTGCTGCAAGTAGGTTCCACATGAAACATTAAAACATAAACAGAACAACAAAAAGGACATCATACAGCATATTTACAGCGACTACAGTTTACATAGCTAGTGACATTTACAGGTTCCAACAGTTTCCGATTGGATAGCATCTATCCGTGCTTTAAAAACATTTAGTGGAACCAAATTGCTCAGTTTCCATTCTTTTTGCAGACTGTTCCAAGTTAGCGGAGCTGCGCATCGAAAAGCTTTTTTCCCTAAGTCAGTCCTAGCACTTGGCACATTTAATAAAACCACAGCATGCGATCTCAGGCAATAGCTACTTTCAATTCGCCGAGAGATCAGAGAGCAGATGTAAGAAGGTAGTTTATCCAACATGGCTTTGTAGATGAACATGTACCAGTGACTGAGCCTCCGTACAGTTAGTGAAGGCAAGCCTGCTCTGGCATACAGGGTACAGTGATGCGTTAATACTGTACAGTTAGTAACAAATCTCAGCGCACTGTGATAGGCGGCATCTAACCTTTCCAGGCAATGGGCAGGTGCATTCATATAGATCAAATCACCATAGTCCAGCACAGGTAAAAAGGTCACAGTGACTAGCCTTTTCCTGGCCTCAAGCGAGAAACAGGACTTGTTTCTGAAAAAGAAACCTAGCTTCACCCTCAGCTTTCTAAGCAGATTATTGACCTGAAGTTTAAAAGAGAGACAATCATCAAGCCAGATACCAAGGTATTTATAACAGGTAACCACTTCGAGTACTTTTCCTTGCGCAGTAACAATATCCAAAGTTGTCTCCAGTGTCTTTTTGGCTTTTGAAAAAAGCATTACTTTAGTTTTTTTTTTTGGATAATATTAAAAACAGCCTGTAATTTAACAACAGCCTCCTTAATGGAGGGACCTGCACACATTTCAAAGGTTTTAAATCCCTCAGAAGTTCACAGGAGAGTAGCGCAGTGTTTGCGGCCTCTAAACCTACACAAATAAGACAAAAACATACCATGTAATTCTCAAATGCACCCAGAAGTAGAAATGTATCCCTAACTGCATTGTGAAGCAAATTGTGTTTCGTCCTATGCCGTTTACACATATTTAATTTAGGTAATATGCAGACATTTACCACAAAATGATCCCTGTCTATGCAAATGAACCTCATTCCAAATCTGTCAAATGTATTTAAAAGGCCCTATTATACATTTGGGGTTGTCCCTGTCCTGTAGTCTGTTGTAAAGGTTTGCATGCATGTAAATGGTCTGCAAAAGCTAAAATGCCAAAAGTTCCCTCGAGAAGGACTTTCCCTCCCAAACGCCTCCATTGGACTCCTTTATTTTCTTCCGTAACATCGTTTTTTTTTTTTAATCACTATGTAACACTAGTTCTTCTACTGGCTATTGCTCCGAAACATTGTATGTGATAAGCTACGGGCAGGAAATCTCTAAACATTTGACCAATCAGAGCAGACTCAGTCCCAGTGGGAGGACAAAATACAATTAAGAACCTGAAAATGAACACAATATGTCTTCTTTAAGATAAGCACTAATGGCCACACAGAGTGGTGAATGGGGAAATTGATAGCTTTAAACTCTGCACACGGAGCTCTGATTGGTCAGCAGGCGGTGCTTTCACTGAGTTAATCTCTTAGCCTGCAACCTAACCTCCTCCCGAGGAGGTTAGCCGCTCAGCATACAGTAAGTTACCATGGAGATCTAGCCCGCTAAAAAGAGAACCAGCGTCGTAAGACCGGAAAGCCCGAGTTTTCCCTGAAGTCAGCCGGCTAAGCGAAAATCCGGCTTCGTAGTACAGGCCTCAGGAGCTTTCGAGAAAGGATTGTGTGGATCCTCACCAGTCGCTCGACTGGTTGTGGTTATTAAAGAAGTGTTCAGATCCCTACTACATAGAGTACATACCTACGATAGCATACTGAAAATACTCCTCCATAAATCGTGCTATGTAAAAGTATGTTAGTATTATCGGAAATATTTAAAGTAAGTGTTTTATAATTATATATTATGTTTCTGGATTAATATTACTGCTACCTTGATGTACATGTTGCATTATACTGTTTCAGAAGTTTCATCTTGTGTCCGTTTTAACTCATTTATATACTGAGTAGCAATGCATCATATTCTCAAAGATCATGATTGTCACATCCTGGCCCTGGCTGATCGCCTCACTCCCTCACCTGGTGTGTTTTCCTTCCCTGTTAATCACCTGCCTGGCCTCAATGAGCCTCAGCTGTCCCTAATCACTACTCCTCTCCTGTGTATTTAGTCTGTGCTGTTGCCTTGGTCAGTGCCAGTTCGTCTTGTCTGTCAAGCAGGAAGTACTCCAATATACTCTCCTAACGTAAGCTATAGTTTTAGCTGTTTAGCGTTTGTACCAACTTAGTTGGTTGTTTTTCGTTGCTTCCAGTCTGTTCATTTTTGGACCTTTGCCTGTATGATTTTTGCCTTTTGGATTAAACACTTGACTAAGACCTTTTTTGCCTGGTTGTGCTCATGAGTCCTATTTTTGCTTCTGCCCCTACTTGTGTTTTATAATGATATGGGTGTAGATTTGTCACTCTCCTGTAGTAATTTTTTCGTGCGTTCCTCAGAAAAACAAACCTGTTTTCTTTGTATAATTTGGCAAGGCATTTTCCAGCGGATGCAAGATGCTTTTCAAAGACTTTATTTAGCTTAAGAAGTAGGAGAGTTTTTCAACACATAAAGAAACACTGTGTCCTTTAGTTTCATACAAACATCCACAGTGTTCAGATTGATCAAATCTCTGTGATTTGATTCCGACCTTAGACTACAGAATCATGTGATATTCAAGACCCCTGGCATGTCAATTCCCCAAAATAAAAAAACAACAGACTACTCGTATGATGGTTTCCCACCAGTTTTTCCCAATTGGGGTGAAAAGTTGTTCACATCTCAGGGGACATTTACAATGACACGGGTCTCCGGTCATTGCTTGATCTCAAAGACTGATATGCCTCACAGGCATCTCTTTCTTCCTATCTTTATATTCTCCAGGGTTTATGGGGTCCCGTTTCACAAACTCATCATAACAGAACCTCCAAGGGATTTTCTATATGTATGGTGCTTGCTTACTTCGATTCTTTTAGAGGGAACTTCCTTTTCATACTATAAAAGATGTCTGGTGGCAACAAGTCAGAGACGAGACCTCACCCCCAGAAGGCTGCACTTGATGGGTCTCATTGATAAAATAAATTGAGGGAGCGGATCGAGCCATCTTACCAGGTCATGTTCCGGACATACTATACTGAATAGAAAGTGAGCTTTTGTTGTTTGTTCTTGTCCCTTGGTTTGGTCCTGCTGTTAGTTTGCTCTCATCGTTTAAGGCTGTTACTTATTGTGGCTTGAGTAATATTGTTGATGGATGTACTTTTTCTAAAAATAAAACAAAAGGTACATTTTCATTGCCTCCAAATGCCTAGCTTCCCCTGCACCATGATCCACTTAATAATTTCCAAGTAGGAGATCACCATTTTCCAAACATTCAACTATTTTATTAACAACAAAAAAGTGTGCTACTTATTCCGTGCTTTAGGAGTCTAGCAAAAAAAAACTGCAAAAAAAGCCATCGTCCTCAGGGTCAACTCTTATTTCTATTAACGACTTATTGTCAACTTTTAGTGATTTTAAACTTTTCCTTTTTGTGGTCTTCGAAGGTTTGATTGCTTATTTTCATGAAGACAAGGGTATACGACTCTTCCTTTCCTCTGTTCCTAACTAATGTAGCACATGACATGGGACCTTTATTAGTTTGTTTTTAAGACTGCACGTTAAGTTTGTTCATTATTGGAACACGTAAGAACCCTTAAAAAAGCGAACTTTGATCGTGACCCGTTTTGCTTCTGTTTGGTGTTGTTTTTTGATCAGTGTGTTTCAGCTTGTAGCTTGTTAGCCAGGAACCCTTTGTGTATTTGTGCGTTTCTTGTAGCACTAAGAAGTAACTTTGGATCATTAGCCAAACCATAAAGAGACCAACTTTACGAGAAAAGCAACAGTGGTTGTTATCTCAGGAGCAAAGGCAGAAGAAGTGTGAAGTTGTTACAGTGCCACAAATCCTTAATATAAGTGGTCTGGGTCGTGGAGATCAACCGTAAACTTTGTGTTGTTTTTTTGTTAAATTACCATGACTTTTGTTATCACTGCAGCTTGTTTAACACAAAGGATATTTCTCTAACATTAACCAATTGGTATTTGTGGCTAATCTTATCCAAATCTACGCCATTGCCTTGGACAATCTGAAAATTGTCACTTGAGGTTTTTTCTTAATGAGTATTGCTTCATAAGATGATTCATCTCAATCAGTCAATCAACAGACAACTGTTTGGATAATCAATTGTTTCATTTTTCAATTTCCAGCCTTTCATGGTGTAAGTGAGGATTTGCTACTTAACTTTTTTTCTGTTTCCTTCATTTAAATTGAGTATCTTTTGGTTAGTGAGACAAAATTGCATTTTAAAGATGTGTTTGTGGGCTCTGGGATTTTTCATAGGTTCCATTTTAAAGGCTCAATGATGAATTAATCAAATTATCTCGTTGTCTTACTCCAGATCTAGAGGGATCGTTTCCGAAATAAATTATAATGTGGAAAGTTTGTACCCATAATTACATTAAAAAAGCGACCTAGTATAGTATGTCGAAAATATGACAAATAAAGACATTAGATACAAGATATTATGTATATAATTCAGAAAAATATGTCATAGTATAGTATGCCGATAATATCGGAAGAAAACAACATAACATAGTATGTGGCACAAATCGGAATAAACGTCATAGTATAGTATATCATAGTATAGTGTATCATAGTATAGTAGTATATCAACTATCATCATCTTATTATAGTTTGCAGAAAATATCGGTAAAAACAACATAGTATAGTATGCCATAGTGCACTGATTTATTTTTAACATTGACTCAATTAAATGTATTATGTCAACAGATTTCACAGAACTGTATTAGGTTAGTTGAAAGCAATAATATAAAAATGAACATAATATTTTTTATCTAAATTTAATATTATTGCTTTCAACTAATCTCATACAGTTGTGTGAAATGTGTTGACATAATACATTTAATTAAAGTCAACATTTCATTTTTTTCATTGTACAGCATATTTGAAATACCAAGAAATAAGGCCTAGTATAGTCTGTCAAAAAAGTCAGAAAAAAACAACATATTGAAGTTGCTACAGGGTCTAATTTTTGCCACCTGTTTTTCTTGTGTTTCTCGCTGTGTGTCTTCTCAGTGTGTTTTTTCCCTGGATGGGGGTGGCTACACCTACTCAACTGCCTTTCATCAACCTGATTACCATCACTCTCCAGTCTCTGTATAGAAGCGTGTCAAACCCACCCGCGGTAAAAGGTCATGCCAACTCAGTTTGAATACTTTTTGCTCAAGTTTCTTTTGTTGCCTGTACTAACCCTGTGTCTCCTGTGTAGTTCTACGTACCTGCCTGTCAGCCTGCCAGGTCCAGCTCTCTCCCTCAACTTCTCAGCTCCAATGTGCCTCTCATCCACCTCGTTCCTCCTGGCTTGCCCTCCCTGGTCCCCACTCCCCTGAATCCCCTCAGTTCTCACTTTCTTGATCCACTGGTTTCCCTCTTGGAAGCTTAACTGACTTTGCCAGCCCTTATTTGCTTTTAGTGTGTCAAAAATAGGCAAGGCAAGGCAAGTTTTTTTATATAGCACCTTTCAACATAAGGAAATTCAAAGTGCTTTACAAAGATGAAAGACATCAAGAAAATGGCATTTAAAAACAGTCATTAAAAAGCAAAGATAATAAAATATACATTAAAAGAAAAAAATACATGGATAAAAGTTACAGTGCAGTTTAAGATATGAATAGTTCAATTAAAAGCAGCGGCAAAAAGTATTCAGCCTGGATTTAAAAGTAGTAAGAGTTGCTTTCTGGGAGTTTGTTCCAGATATTTGGAGCATAATAACTGAACGCTGCTTCTCCATGTTTAGTTCTGAGTCCCGGGACAGAAAGTTGACCAGTCCCAGAAGACCTGAGAGTTCTGGATGGTTCATAATTTAGCAGTAGGTCAGAAATTTATTTTGGGCCTAAACCATTCAAAGCTTTATAAACCAGCAGCAATATTTTTGAAATCAATTCTTTGACACACAGGAAGCCAGTGTAAAGATTTCAGAACTGGAGTGACCTTCACGCCTCCGCACCTTCGGGGACCGTGCCTTCAGTGCCGCTGCCCCCACCCTCTGGAACTCCCTCCCTGCAGAAATCCTCAACGCCCCTTCTCTCAACATCTTCAAATCAACCCTTAAAACTCATCTGTTCAACATCGCCTTCCAACAATAACTCACTCTCCCCCCCCACTTACACTTCCATTTCTGCCCCCTGTTTTATGTTTATGTTTTATGTTTTATGTATTGTCCTTGTATGTTTCTTTGTAAAGCGACATTGAGGTTATGAAAGGCCCTATATAAATGCAAGTTATTATTATTATGTGATCCACTTTCTTAGTGTTAGTGAGGAGTCGAGCAGCAGCGTTCTGAATCAGCTGCAGCTTTCTAATAGGTTTTTAGTGAGACCTGTAAAGACACCATTACAGTAGTCCAGTCTACTGAAGATAAAAGCATGGACAAGTTTTTCCAAATCCTGCTGTGACATTAGTCTTTTAATCATATTCATTAGGTGATAGTAGCCTGATTTAGTAACTGTTTTAATGTGACTGTTGAAACTCAGGTCAGAGTCCATGACTACACCTAGATTTATGGCTTTATCTGTTGTTTTGAACATTGCAGACTGAAGCTCAGCGGCGCTAACTTTTATACGTTCTGCCTTGGCTCCAAAAACCATTACCTCAGTTTTATCTTTGTTTAATTGGAGAAAGTTCTGACACATCCAGTCATTGATTTGTTCAATGCACTTACTCAGTGTTTTAATTGGAGCATAGTCCCCTGGTGAAATGGTTACGTAAATGTGTGTGTCATCAGCATAGCTATGGTAACTTATTTTGTTGTTTTTCATTATCTGAGCCATCGGTAGCATGTAGATGTTAAAGAGAAGAGGCCCCAAGATGGAGCCTTGAGGAACCCCACATGTCATATTTGTCAACTCAGATGTGTATTTACTAGGGCTGTCAGTCGATTAAAATATTTAATCGCGATTAATCGCATGATTGTCCATAGTTAATCGCGATTAATCGCAAATTAATTGCACATTTTGTATCTGTTCTAAATGTACCTTAGAGGGATATTTTTCAAGTTTTTAATACTCTTATCAACATATGAGTGGACAAATATGCTTTATATGTTTGTTTATTATCATTTGAACAATGACAAATATTCTCATGAATATTAAACACAACAACCTCTGAACATTACAAATATTCGCCTCAATTCAACCTGGAACCTCTCATACAATAATACAATACAAAGTGTGTGTGTGTGTGTGTGTGTGTGTGTGTGTGTGTGTGTGTGTGTGTGTGTGTGTGTGTGTGTGTGTGTGTGTGTGTGTGTGTGTGTGTGTGTGTGTGTGTGTGTGTGTGTGTGTGTCAGGGATGCAAACTTGTCACCTTTCGGCGAAATTCGCCGTTTTGAATCCAAAATAGGTCGTTTGTGTGATTCATGTAGATCTGCAATACAAATATTTTCGGGGTATGGGGGGGGTCTGGGACCCGGAGTAATCTGCGGCCGCGAGCTGTTATGTGCCATCATGACACGCATGGTGTTCTTTTTTTATATATTATAATGCAGCGTGAGCTGTGTGCTCGAGTCTTCCTGCCTGTCGGCTCTGCTCATGGATGTATAATAAGGCTCTGCCGCTCCGCTATGATGGTCTAGCTTAATTAGCTACATTACCTACGGTGCGTTCGTTAATATTAACTGTGCGGTCCGGAGTCACTGTGGCACAGACTGGACCGCTGGTGAACAGCTGTTAGAACGGGCCGTTCAGGTGTTCAGAGCAGAGCTCCTTGTCGGAGCGGCAGAGCGTGATGTCCACTGAAACGTTTTTCTGTCGCAATATTATCGTTGAGCTAGCTAACTAGCATACATTGTCACTATCTGCTAACGTTAGCTTCAGCCTTCATTTTCTAAGAGTTTTTTTCATAGGCTATAAACGGAGGTGGTATAAGTATAGATCTTGTACTTGAGTAAAAGTAAAAGCACTCAGATCTTGTACTTGAGTAAAAGTAGAAGTACTCAAATCTTGTACTTGAGTAAAAGTATAAGTACTCAGGTTTGAGTAAAAGTAGAAGTACCAGAGTGTAGGAACAATCCTGCAATCAAAATGTTCCTCAAATAAAAGTACAAAAGTATTATCATCAAAATATAGTTAAAGTAGCTACAGTAAAAGTAGAAGTACTCAGATCTTGTACTTGAGTAAAAGTAGAAGTACTCAGGTCTTGCACTTGAGTAAAAGTAGAAGTACCAGAGTGTAGGAATACTCTGTTACAGTAAAAGTACTGCATTCAAAATATTCCTCAAGTAAAAGTATAAAAGTATTATCATTAAAATATAGTTAAAGTAGCGACAGTAAAAGTAGTAATTGTGCAGATTGGTCCATTTCAGAATAATATATATGATATGTTTTATAATGATTGATCATTAAAGTGTTCTCAAAGCTGGTAAAGGTGCAGCTAGTTTGAATGACTTTGTATACTGCAGGGTAGCTTGTGAATTTACTCCAGGTGGAACTAAAGTCTGATTTAAGACTTGATTATATTTCACATCATTCATCCAAATCTGTAAAGTAACTAAAGGTATTAAATACATGTAGTGGAGTAAAAGTACACCATTTACCTCTGAACTGTAGAGGAGAAGAAGAACAAAGTAGCAAAACATTGAAATACATAAATAAAGTACAAGTATCTCAAAATTGTACCCAAGTATAGTACTTGTTGAGTTTATGAACTTAGTTACTTTACACCAGTGGCTATAAAGATAGAAAGACTAAGCCTTGCACAGAGGCATGAAAATACATTTTCAAAATGCTCAACAGTGCTGCCAAAATTATAAACTGACTGCTACACAATTAAAATAAATGCTTTTATATATTTCTATTAGATGTGACTCTTTGGCGTTTCTGTTATTATTAACACTGCTGCTTTAGTTGTTCTGACTGCTAACATCCTCTGTTATTCCTCATTTAAAGCCGATATTCCGTGGGGTTGGGGGGCTCGGATCCTTGTCACCTTTTTCATACCTGGTGTGTGTGTGGTGTGTGTGTGTGTGTGTGTGTGTGTGTGTGTGTGTGTGTGTGTGTGTGTGTGTGTGTGTGTGTGTGTGGTGTGTGTGTGTGTGTGTGTGTGTGTGTGTGTGAGAATGTGCGCTTTCACTCTCAATCTCACGCTCTCACGCTGCCCAAACTATTCTCACGCCAAAAACAAGAATACCGAAGATTAGAAACGGTTTTGAAAACTTTTGTCACGTAGTGATCGTCTTCTCAATAGAACATTTTTGATAATGTCTTCTGGCCAATCAGAATCACGATAACGGCGTGGTGTTGTTGCAGGAAGTCCCGACGGAGAATACTTTTGCTGTAGTACATCTCTATACATCGATACAACATTACGTGTTGATAGAAATCAACACGTAATGAAATAAGACCCCACGGTTTGATGATTGATAGGTGTGTGGGCTGTCTTTCATTTTGACACACAGAACAATGGGGGCTATCCACCCTTATCCACAATGTAAAGTAATTCACACAGCCTCTTCCCTCTTCTCTCTGTGAGGAGCAGCAGGTTCAGCTTTCAGAACAAAGTAACAAAAAACTAAAATGGCATTCATTTTTTTAAATATGTCGTGTAGTAATAGATTTATTTATTTTTCTTCTCAAGAGAGTACCAGAATATGTATTTTATGTTAGTATTTGAAAAAAATCTCCTGGGGGATGATCCCCCAGACCCCCCTGCAGGGGTTGGGTTTTCAGCATCTCAACTCTTTCACTTGTGGGGAAATTGCAGGATTGGCTCCAGGTCGCCCTTTTTATTTACTACAAGACAAATGACCATTTTAGACGACTGACATAATGATAATATATAATAATAATTCAAGTACATCCTTTCAAACTGCTAGTCACATCCTCATGTAAATGGCAATTTATCGAGGTCAGAAAAGTTATCGAGTTCATTTTTATTTATCGTACGATAAGTCAATGAATTGCTTATCGCGACAGGCACACAATAAAACAGTGGAAACAAACATGTTAGACTTTCATTAGTGAATGAAACTGTGTGCCCTTTATAGTCTGTGTCCATTATTGTATATTTGTATATATTGTATATATATCCTATATATATGCTAAGGTCCCGCTGCTGACACGATAGCAGTCATTTCGTGCGCATATGTGTAATTAAACCGAATTAAACCCATGATATCAAAATCTCACTCCAGCCAGGTACCCAAAGTTGGCAATCCTGCAATCATGTTGCGCGTACTATCCGTGCTGAGTGTGCTGACTTTTCGTACAATGTCCCACTGTCTGGCTACCTGCATAAAGTCAAGTGCTCGGCGCAGTTGTCGGCGAAATGTCATTGAAACAGCTCCATCCGTTAGCGCAGCTAGCTAGCACCAGATGCTAACAACAACAACAACACGTAAGGTGTGCCTCGCTCGTGCCACTATACACACACCCTCCCGGTCCTCCCGATGGCCAGTCCGGGCCTGCCGGTGAGCGTGGAAGTGTGTTCTGCCACAAGCGGGCGGCAGGAGCGGGGCTGTCAGCATCAGCTTGTAGATGGTATTTTAAACTCGACGCGTTAATTTTTATTTTTAAACTTGACAGCCCTAGTATTTACCTATAGAAACAACGTTTTTTTCTGTCCTTTAAGTAGGATTCAAACCAATTTAGAACTGTTGCCGAAAATGTCAAACGCAGCACTGAGATCTAATAATACTAACACTGAAGTTCTGCCACTGTCTGTGTTTAAGTGGATGTCATTGAAGACCTTTACAAGAGCAGTCTCAGTGCTGTGGTTTGGACGAAAGCCTGACTGGCACACATCGAAACAGTTATTTAAATGCATAAAATTACTCAACTGTTGAAAAACAACTTTTTCAATGATTTGACCTAGAAATGGCAGGTTTGATATGGGCCTGTAATTGTTCATTACTGAAGCATCTAGATTATTCTTTTTTAAGAGCGGTTTAATGACTTCAGTTTTCAGGGCCTGTGGAAAAACACCTGAGTGAAGAGACTTGTTTACTATGTGAAGTAGATCTGAGGCCATACAATGAAAAACGTTTTAGAAAAATCCTGTTGGAATAATATCAAGGCAGCAGGAGGAGGATTTCAGATGTTGTATAATGTCCTCTAAGTTTTTATCATTAATCTGATGGAATTGTGTCATGGTGTTTGAATTGATATTAGGTGGACACAGGGACAACACATTTGCTGTACCTGATGCAGAGGCACTGACTGCTTGTCTGATTTTCTGAATGTTGTCAGTGAAGAAGGAGGAAAATTCATTGCAGGCCCTGGTGGATAGAAATTAGTGATGGGAATTCCGGCTCTTCTTGGTGAGCCGGATCATTTGGCTCGGCTCACCAAGAAGAGCCGGCTCTTTCGGCTCCCAAACGGCTCTTCAGTTTACCACATATTATACCTTTTATAATTCAATCAAATGTAACCCTGTTTTGACTAATGATTTATATGTGTACACATATCACTTAAATTATTCAATACATCCTTTGTACTGAAGTATTCAAAAGTAAAAATTACATGTTTAATATCAATTATCTCTTATCAATTATCAATTATCTCTCTCTGATACCACCCAATGAATGCACTGACTTGCTTGTAGAACCACGCTACACAAAGCAGATAGCAACACCTATAAAAACTTAAGCATAGACATTTAAAAAAAGGGGCTACTGTATCGACATTTTAAAATTATATTTAAAGAAAAGGCCCTGACAAAACAGCAGGGCTCTATTTCAGTATTAACTATAGAAAAAAAGACAGCAACAGCTGACATCAAATCTTTGCTGAGCCCAAGGATAATCATAAATAAATAACATAGTGAAAATAAATATATTGCAATGCTCAGTACAGCAGCATCCAACCGTCTCTAATCATAAAAAAACATAATAAAAATAAGTGTATTGCAATGCTCAAAACAGCAGCATCCAACAGTCTCTAATCCTTGGATATTACATGTCACTGCATGCATGCACGGAGCAGCTGTAGCGCGGAGATCATCATATCATTCTGTCTTGTATTACCTAACAAAAAATAACAAAAACAAAAAAACGGCTCGTTCGCGGGCGCGAGCCGGCTCCCGTCGTTCACTTAAAAGAGCCGGCTCTTTGAGCCGGCTCGTTCGCGACCGACACATCACTAATAGAAATGCAGAGGCTATTGACACTGGGGGGTTTGTTAGTCTGTCGATGGTAGCAAACAAGGCACGTGCGTTGTTTTTGGTAATGATGTCAGAGAAGAAAAACTGTCGTGCATTTTTCAATTCCAAATTATAAAAGCCAAGTCTCTCTTTATAGATTTCAAAATGAACCTGGAGATTTGTTTTTCGCCACCTGCGTTCATCTTTTCGACACTCTCTTTGTTCTGTTTTCACGGTCATGGCCTTTCTCCATGGAGATATTTTCTTGCCAGTCACTTCCTTTTTCTTAGTTGGAGCAATGGCATCTATAACATTTTTAATTGTTGAATTAAAATGATCTACTAGCTCATTTACTGAGATGTTAGCAGGGGCAAGTGTGGAAGAAGAAATCTGAGTAAACATTTCCCTAGTATTTTCAGTTCAATATCGCTTTGTGGTTACCTCTTTTTTAACATTTTTGTGAACAGAAATAGAGCTCTCAAAGAAAACACAGGAATGATCAGAGAGTGCAACATCAGTCACCACAACCTTAGATATATTCAGACCCTTTGAGATAATTAAGTCCACAGTGTGCCCCTTATTGTGCGTGAGCTCCGTCACATGATAATCAAGACATTCCTCAGGCGGGTGCAGTGATACTTCTTCAAGGTTTTCTGCGCGATGTGTTGTGTCTTTCTCTTGTTTTGATTCCTCTTCTCGCTTGTCCTTGGCAGAGGGAACAGATTGATGACGCAGGCAGTTGAATATGTTAGAGATAAACAATTTCACTCCTGACTTGTTCAGACAAACTCCATCTGCCTTAAAAAGATGTCTGCGGTCCCAGAAAAAGTTAAAATTGTCAATAAAATGGACAGAATGGTTAGTGCAAGCAGTTGAAAGCCACGTGTTCAATGCAAACAATCTGCTGAATCTCTCCACTCCTCTTCTGACTGGCGGTAGAGGGCCACTGATGAACACCTCCGCATTTAGAGAGCTGACAGTTTCCAACAAACATTTAAAGTATTCTTTCAGCACTTCCGACTGTTGTTTCACAACATAATTTGTTCCAATCTGCAGTACCACATTTTTCACAGTCTGATGTTCAGCCCCAATATACAAGATCTTCTCAGCCAAGTCAGACACCATATTCTTGGGAATATATAAACTGAGTACTTTGGTGTTGTTCTTACTACACAGACTTTTTACATCTCTTACAGCAGAGTCACCCACAATCAGAGTTTCAGGCCCTGTCGTTAGCTTTCCCTCTAGCCTTTTACTTTTGGAGTAGCTATTGGTCCTTACCCTGCTGTGTGAAGAGGACAGGTTATCCAGGTCATCAGAAAGAGATCTCCGGTTCTGGGTCAGTGGAGCGTATCTGTTCTGGATTGGCACACTCTGTGGTTTAGGAGGATTGTTTGTAGTTCTCCCTTTAGCAGCTGTCCACGGCTGTTTCCTAGTATGAATAGGGGTTGAAGAGGCGCTCTTCCTGGGTGATAACAATGCAGGCCAGCCGGTCGCTTCACAGATTTCAGAGCGCTGGGCTCTGCCTGTTATTCGTCCTCCCAAATCCCATGGAAATGATTTACTTTTAGGCTTTGCACCCAGAGAGTTCCAGTTGTAGACCGTGCTTGAATTGGGCCGGTACTCACCGGTACGCAGTACCGGCACTTCTGATTTTTACCCATGTGGTACCGGCACTTCTTACTGAGTACCGGCAAGGTGCCGGTGAACATGAACATGATCTTTTCCCCATTTACATGCCATGTGGATGATGCACCCAGTGATGTTCAGCTTGAACTCATTGACCTGCAGTCTGACACACTTCTGTCAGAGCACTTTAGGTCAGTCTCACTGCCTGAGTTTTACGCTTCCCTGAAAGAGGAGAACTTTCCACACATCAGGAGACGTGCTCAGAAGATGATGGTCCTCTTTGGATCTACCTACATATGTGAACAGATATTCTCAGTGATGAAGTTCAACAAATCCAGATACAGATCCTCTATCACTGATGATCACCTCTCAGCTGTCCTTCGCATATCCACCTCAGACATTGAACCAGATTTCCGTGCACTTGTTCAAGCCCAAGACAGACTGGATTTTTCTCAATGAACAAGTAAAATGAACTAAAAAACAAAAATCAAAAGCACTCATTTCTTTTTGTATAAAGCTGATTCATTTCTTATCTTTAACATACTGTAAAACACCTTTTCAGTATTGGTATATTGAGCAGAATTAAGTTCAACTTATTTTTGATTCGGCCCCCCAACACAGCTCGAGTTTCTGAAGTGGCCCCTTGTAAAAAATAATTGCCCACCCCTGCTCTAGACGGTGTCAGGTCCACTCCCCACTTATAAAAATAGCACTTTACCCCTGCACCCCCGCTAATCTCAGATGCACCCTGAGTCATTTTGTTTAAGTACAGTGAGCCTTTCTAAAATATACAGTAAAGAGACAAACCCACCAGCATTAGGATACTATGTGACTTTGAGCCAAATACTTGTTTTGGGCTGTATAAATAAATTGACTTGAAACAGTTGCTGATTTAGAGTACTGGCACCTTTTTTATTCCAATTCAAGCACTGGTTGTAGATGTATTACCCGGTACACAGCCCTCCTGTTCCTTAGAATCCTTGTAGCTGCTAACTAGCTGTGAGTTAGCATGCCTTTGTCCATTATTTTGGAACACTGTTAAAGTGGTGTCATTCCAACCTAGTCCATTCACTTCCACGTTAGTAGTGTTACCAATCCCGCTTCAATCACATTAGTATGCATAAAAAAGTGACAGGTCACACCTTCTAAGTCCCGCCCCCTAATTATGCTAATGAGCCCCCTTTGATATGCTAATGAGCCCCTTTGTTCGAGGTGTTATCGCGTACAGGTGTTACATCCTCCCGGTAGCCCCCACCCCTCTCAGCCCCCACCCCCCTTAGCCCCCACCCCTTCTCAGCCCACCCCCCTCCCCCTCACATACAGGTGTTACATCCGCCCTGTAGCCCCCACCCCTCTCAGCCCCCACCCCTCTCAACCCACCCCCTCCTCTCCCCTTACAGTAGGCGTCACATCCTCCCTGTCGCCCCCCACCCCTGAAGATAGTGAGGGGGTGGAGTCAGTCATAAAAAAAAGAAATCTATGCAAAACTAGATAAAAGCCAGTCATTTGAGCTTTGAAACAAATTGATATGATTCGATATTAAACCAACTAATTATAGTAGATTAATTAACTATTCAAACGTGTACAGTAATTTACAATAACACGGGAATAATAAACGGGTCAGCAACAGCGGGTCTCTCCCGTCAGATTAGACTTTACTAGATTAGACTTTACTAGCGTTTATACCCATATCGATCAGATCTAGCTAGTTCTAGCTAATGATATGACTACCTGCTTATTAAAAGACACCTAAACAATAAGCGTCACTATGCAACGGGGTGAGGCCACAAAGTATAGTACAGCATTATGCATTTTGTTTACATGCCCACAGGAACCCCGAGGCATTACCAACAGATCAACGCGCAATCAACCCATACAGGACATCTCTTGCTACACATTATGTGTAGACATTATAATTGACTATTCTTGTCTGTCACATACTCTTTTGTCTGTCACACACTATTCTTGTATGTCACATAAGTGGCGCAACTGATGCGGTATTGCGCTAAAGGGGGCCAGTCAAGAAACGGGTGCAGTATCTGTGCCGGGTTCAGACCCTCCGTCTGAGGCTCTTCATGAAAAATGGAGTCTGGGTGTGTGAGACTGTCTCCCCTCATACCCCCTCCCACGACCTCCCCTCCCCCCTGCCTGTCACCTCCTGATCTTGCGATCAGCTGTTAATTCTCATTCACTAAGTCACCTAAAACTTTTATTGGAATTGGGTTTTCTTTAGAGCTGTTTTCAGTGAGACAATGCAGTTTCTGATCATTTTAAGTTTCAAGTTTCAAGGCTTTATGGCATATGCCCATTAGCTACAGTGTAGATATGTCAATGAAAAACATAGGTCACAGGCTCCTCCAACAGTGCACATAAAACAGATAAAATACTGCAATTTGTGCGTAATTCTCTCACAAAGGAACTGTAAGATACACGTTTATGTATGGAAAACTATATAACTTGGTAAAATATTCATTCATTTGTAATGAATTGAGTTTTCTTCAAGAATCAAACTCTAAATGGAGAGTTTGTGATTTTAACACTGTTTCGATGAAACAATGCAGTTTTGATAACTTGACTTGACTAACATTACTTTTTTAAATATATGTTTTTTAGATGCTTTACTTTTTGATTTCTTTCATATTATTTTAACACAACATTACTTTTTTCATATTTTTCAACATACATATATATAACATATATATATATTTTTTTCTCTCCATTATATTTTTGAATATACAGATATTTTTATCAAAATACAACATGCAACTATTACATTATACAATATTACGACTTTTTGCGATATTTTCAACACAATATACCTTTTTTTTTTTGTAGGGCTTCAGGATATTTGGCATGTCATGCCTAAAACCGGTGTCATCTTTCCTGAAACTGACGTGCTGTCCGTTTTACAAACAAGTTATCTTTCTGCTTCTTCCCCCTATGAATTTTCCTCCCCCGTCCCTCTTACTACAGCCATCACAACAGCAACCAAGTCAGATCTGTGAAATTAAACACCTCTTCCCAAAGCGTGACTTCCCTATTGAGGGAGTGGGGCAGTGGGGCCTAACCCGCTTTGGCCAAATATACTAACATGCAGAACATATGGTATGTTTGAAAAAAGACTAACCATCTATCCAGTTCAAGCTGTCTTTAAGATGTGACATTGCGCTCTGACTTTTCCCCGTAAAATCGTGACAAACTATTACTTATTAAATTTGACCTCATGCTGCTTGGTTGAAAATGATAGATGAGCATTTACCAACAGATCAACGCGCAATCAACCCATACAGGAGATCTCTTTCTACACATTATGTGTTATCACTATAATATCATGTCATTATTTAATGTTGTTTTGTTTGTGTGTGTGTGTACAACGAAGTCTCTTTGAGAGGAAAATTATAATTTAAAGATCTTAATACCCCCTTATTGTTTAATTACTTCACACAACTATTAAAGAATCCCTATATGAAGTTACATGAGGCTACATTTACTGGTGTGCTTCCCTAGATGATGTAAATAGTCTAAGTGTCATGTTAGGGGGGCATTACGGACCTCAGGAGTCCGCCCTTGGAGGCTTGGAGAGCGGATAAAGAGAGGTGTATTTACTGGGGTTGAGCCCTGGATGATATAAATAGTCCACGTGCCATGGAACTCAGGAGTCCGCCCTTTGAGGCGTTGTTAACATTAATGCTTTTTGCTTTTGTTTTTGTTACTAAGATACTTTTTTAGCCTTATGATAGGATGAACTTAAGCTGTAGTCAATAAAGACATGTTTAATAGAGTGTTGCTGTTAGAGAACATACCTGCGCAGCACTCCACCACGTCTTGGCTTTGGCTTCATGGCCTTCACTGTCCTCTCCCTTTGAGTTTTTTCAAAGGCTGGGATACATTTTTCCAAATGATCACTTGTTACATGGTGAGAAACATATGGTTATATAACCTTAAAGAACTAACAAAAAATAATTAAGTATTTGCAATGCATAAACATAGAAGTTATCACTGTCAATATTATTCACCTGGGCATTAGTGGGCTTGAGGGTCTCAGGGAGCGTGGACAAAGTGACTTGTCTCTGTATTTGAGGATTCTCAGTGCAGGCACTATCAGGAAGCTGCTGTGCATTAGTGGAGAGTCCTCTGAAGGCAGCTATTATTTCATTCACACACTCATCTGCTACCTGCTGACTCCTCATAGTAAGTCTAGCCAAGTTAGCTGTTAAGTTGTCCATACCATCGCTTGATAACTGGTAACTTATGATTGACAGTCCAGCCATGGCAGCTGCCAACTCGTCCATATAATTCTTAAGAACGTGGTGACAATACTACAAAAAAAGTGTATATATTAGGTCAGTTAACCTTGAAGAGCTAAACAGTTCAAGTGGCAAGTAACTAAGTATTTGCAATGAATAAACATAGAAATGATCACTGTCATATTATATAATCCCTTAATATGGAGATAAGTAAAACTGACACAGACAGTTTAAACTGCTTGTTAAAACGCTATTGCTTATTGTGTTTTCTCAGCACACTAACATAAATAAGGATGTATAATATAAAAAACTAGAAAACGATATAGTATTTTCAAGTCTTACTTTAGTATGGTAAAATTAAGAATAAGTCACATTAAAGTGTGTCATGATTTTCCGTAAAAAAGTCAAGTATAGTTTGTCAAAAGAATATGAAAAAATCATTTTGTAGAGTAGTATGTTGAAAATCTCAGTGTTTAACTGAACACACCTACATGTGATAACGCCTCGAACAAAGGGGTAATTAGCATACAAAGGGGGGTCACTAGCATCAGTGGGGGAAAGGTGCTACGGGAATGAACTTTGAGGAGGGGGAACTTGTAAGAATTTCCAGCTTCTGAAGATAATTATATGGTACCCGTCCTTACAGCTAAACAAATCCTATGCCAGGTATTCTACAGACCACAAGAAGCACAAGAAGCCCCAGAAAGTATTACATTCAGAGCTAATAATGGTGAAACCGAAGAAGAAGCAAAGCAGATTATAATCGTTGCGGGTGAAAGGATAGAGAATTTGCAAGTGATGTTAATGCACTTATCTGATATAAAAAAATGCATTCATTTACTTCCAAGAGACCCCTAAACATCTACTTGGGCAATGTGAATTGAACGATAAACCGATCACTGTAAATGAAACGCGGAGAGAAGCAGCAGTGCAAATCGTTAAGTCTATTACCTTGAATGCACTACGACATTAACTTGGTCAAATGTAATATGTCTTTCTGAAAATGTGGCGAATGGTGTGTTTTTCAATTAAGCAACCATAACAAATTAAAATGTGTTTTATTCTTGCTTTCATATATAGTAATAGTATTAACTCCTTTGACTAGACTGTACTAAAATAAGACGTTTCACTGTTAAATAAAAAAATGGAAGTAGAAAATCGAGATAATGATGAGGTTCGTTATGTATCCAGTAACTATGAACAGCAGTTGAAAATGTTATTTAACCCTTTAACTCTAATAGACAAATCTAAAATAGCCTCTAGCTTATCTATAAGTTTGTGATTTTAACACTTATTCACTGACACAAGGCAGATTTTGGCTTTTTTCTCATGCCAAGATACTTTTAGACACACTTTGAGGTATGCAAAACCTTAAAACTAGAAAATGAAGTACATTGTCTGATTAGATTTTTTCTTAAGACTGTTTCTCTAAAAGGCAAGTTTTGTGATTTTTAACACTTATTTACTTTTTTCTCTCTTTTCTTGTGTTACCAAGATACTTTTAGATACACTTTTGATGTATGCAACACTTAACAAAAGGGTATAATATGAAGTACTTTGTAAGGAATGGGGGTTTCTTTAATACCCCGTTTTTTTATTTTTAAAAACACTTGTACAGTTAAATAATGTAGGTTTTCTCTGATATTTTAGTTATTTTCAGCTACCAAGATACTTTTTTGATACACTTTAATGTAGGAACATTTGGCAACTGGTAGAATGTCAATTATTTTGTAATAAAATGTATTTTCTTAAAGACTGTGACTCTAAAAGGGGAAGTTTTTTTTTTTTTTTCTCCCGTTGTCTTTCACTTACTTTTTTGGATACAGTTTTATGTATGACAACTTTACAACTGGTAGAAAGTTAAGTACTTTTTCTGAACAGATTTTCTTTAAGACTGTGACTCTTAAAGGTAAGACAATCCAGTTTTATGGAAGTAACTTAAATTATTTTTTTTTTTGTTTTTTCTCCTACAAAGATACTTATAGTTACACTTTAATGGATGCAAAACTTTATAACTTGGTAAAATATTCATTATTTTGTAATGAATTGAGTTTTCTTTTTTGTTTTTGTTTTTCAACATACTATTGTACACAATGACTTTTCCATATATATATATATATATATTTTTTTTTCAGACAAACTATACTTTTGACTTTTTCCGTAAAATCGTGACAAACTATTACTTATTCTTACATTTGACCTCTTGCTGCTTGGTTGGAAATGATAGATGAAAAAGCTACAAAGCTTAAAGAACTTTTCTAAAAACTCTCAATTCTACAGATGACTCCCCCCACTCAACGCAATAAGTCCACCCCCCACTCAGCAAATCATCTAAAACGAAGGACCCCACTAAGACGCCCGTTGAAAACTAGCCAGGGATCTGAGAAAAACCAAGTCTCCCCCCCCGCGAGATGCAGCCAGGAACAAACTCCTGGACTACTATCGTCCCCAGCATTGTGGACACCCAAATCTTGCAATACTACAGCTGCTGATGTTACTCCTGGGGCCAAGACGTCTCTGTTTTTGAACATAGTGAAATCGGAGTTGGTTGATATTCTGGAGAGGGTGCTGCATCGGTACAGAGAAGAAATCTGCAATGGATCCCGAGTCAGTCACCCCAGCCAGAGGCAACACGATTGTGTGAATGACATTCCAGAATATTTCTTCAGAAACAATTACAACGCGTTAATGAAAAAGGCTTTGGCTCGCCGACTTCATTACTGCGATTGACCAGAGTCTTAATGATATAAACATTTACATAGCTGAATGAAGGATCCAAGGCGCTTCGGAGGCTTTTCTGCACAATCTCAAAAACTGCAGACGCCTCAAGGAGAGACTTGAAAAGATCCACGCCGAGCTGGATGGAGAGGAAGAAGACTAATAACCAGCGGTTGATTTGAAGCCGGGGATTTTTTCGATACTTTGACTTTTCTTTAAAGTAAAATAAAAATGGGTAACTACTATGGAAAACAATCTGTATTTATCTATCAGAATGCAGTCAATACCTGTTTAATAAGTGTGTTGTTGATGACGATTGAAAACAGAATGAGTAGTGATCCCCGTGTAAACAGAACGGCTGAAGTTTGTAAACTAGAAGACATTTTGGATATCGTTCATTCTGGCAGTACTATTCCGGGTCATTGGGAAACGATTGTAAACGAAACATTTAAAGTGGTACTGGAATCTTCATTTTCCGAAACATTCTGTAACATTACCGAAGAAATGAAACAAACACCAAAAGTGTATCATGTGCTCGCATTGTATGCTCTGTTTGTAGATGTAATGCATCTTTGTGTCAAAAACAGCATACACATGAATACTTTGGCCGAAGTGCAAAAACTCCATTATAATATTTCCCTTCATCTGGGGGATTCTATGCTGGAAAAGATCCTGGGGATGTTGCAATCAGTATAAATGTATTATTGATTCCTATGGGGTGAAAACAATAAATTGTAAATATGAAATTCTGCAAATAAAAAAAGTGTTTTTTACATTTAAAAAAAACTTGTCTTCAAATCATAGTATAGTATTTCCTACATATCATTTTAAAAAAGAGTCACAGTGTAGAATGTCCAAACATTTAATTTAAAAGTACTAGTATAGTATGTTAAAAGTATCTTGAAAAAAGTCCAAGTATAGTATGTAGTTAAGAAATATATTATATAGTTTTGTCTGCATGCTGGAAAAGAATTATTTAACAAGATTTTTGAAGCCTTGCTGAAGAAACAAATAATTCTTTTCCAGCATCCGTTTGTAACTTTTTAGGAATCTGACTATCTTTTAGAATTGCATCAAATGTTATAGCCACTTCTAAGATACGTTTTTTTTAAATGTTTTTCTCTCATCCTGCTATATTCCTTCCAGGGGAGGATCCCTGGGGATTGATCAGAGCAAAGAAAGGCTGTAAACACTGACACTCTGACACACGAAACACTGAAACACTGAAACACAAAAACACTGAAACACAGAAACACAAAAACACTGAAACACTGAAACACTGAAACACAAAAAACACTGAAACACAAAACACAGAAACACAAAACACTGAAACACTGAAACACTGAAACACAAAACACTGAAATACTGAAAACACTGAAACACTGAAACACAGAAACACTGAAACACTGAAACACTGAAACACTGACACACTGACACACAAAACACTGAAACACTGAAACACTGAAATACTGACACACAAAAACACAAAACACTGAAACACTGAAACACAGAAACACTGAAACACTGAAACACTGAAACACCGACACACATCCCCAGGATCTTTTCCAGCATAGAATCCCCCAGATGAAGGGAAATATTATAATGGAGTTTTTGCACTTCGGCCAAAGTATTCATGTGTATGCTGTTTTTGACACAAAGATGCATTACATCTACAAACAGAGCATACAATGCGAGCACATGATACACTTTTGGTGTTTGTTTCATTTCTTCGGTAATGTTACAGAATGTTTCGGAAAATGAAGATTCCAGTACCACTTTAAATGTTTCGTTTACAATCGTTTCCCAATGACCCGGAATAGTACTGCCAGAATGAACGATATCCAAAATGTCTTCTAGTTTACAAACTTCAGCCGTTCTGTTTACACGGGGATCACTACTCATTCTGTTTTCAATCGTCATCAACAACACACTTATTAAACAGGTATTGACTGCATTCTGATAGATAAATACAGATTGTTTTCCATAGTAGTTACCCATTTTTATTTTACTTTAAAGAAAAGTCAAAGTATCGAAAAAATCCCCGGCTTCAAATCAACCGCTGGTTATTAGTCTTCTTCCTCTCCATCCAGCTCGGCGTGGATCTTTTCAAGTCTCTCCTTGAGGCGTCTGCAGTTTTTGAGATTGTGCAGAAAAGCCTCCGAAGCGCCTTGGATCCTTCATTCAGCTATGTAAATGTTTATATCATTAAGACTCTGGTCAATCGCAGTAATGAAGTCGGCGAGCCAAAGTCTTTTTCATTAACGCGTTGTAATTGTTTCTGAAGAAATATTCTGGAATGTCATTCACACAATCGTGTTGCCTCTGGCTGGGGTGACTGACTCGGGATCCATTGCAGATTTCTTCTCTGTACCGATGCAGCACCCTCTCCAGAATATCAACCAACTCCGATTTCACTATGTTCAAAAACAGAGACGTCTTGGCCCCAGGAGTAACATCAGCAGCTGTAGTATTGCAAGATTTGGGTGTCCACAATGCTGGGGACGATAGTAGTCCAGGAGTTTGTTCCTGGCTGCATCTCGCGGGGGGGGGAGACTTGGTTTTTCTCAGATCCCTGGCTAGTTTTCAACGGGCGTCTTAGTGGGGTCCTTCGTTTTAGATGATTTGCTGAGTGGGGGGTGGACTTATTGCGTTGAGTGGGGGGAGTCATCTGTAGAATTGAGAGTTTTTAGAAAAGTTCTTTAAGCTTTGTAGCTTTTTCATCTATCATTTCCAACCAAGCAGCAAGAGGTCAAATGTAAGAATCAGTAATAGTTTGTCACGATTTTACGGAAAAAGTCAAAAGTATAGTTTGTCTGAAAAAAAAAAATATATATATATATATATGGAAAAGTCATTGTGTACAATAGTATGTTGAAAAACAAAAACAAAAAAGAAAACTCAATTCATTACAAAATAATGAATATTTTACCAAGTTATAAAGTTTTGCATCCATTAAAGTGTAACTATAAGTATCTTTGTAGGAGAAAAAACAAAAAAAAAATAATTTAAGTTACTTCCATAAAACTGGATTGTCTTACCTTTAAGAGTCACAGTCTTAAAGAAAATCTGTTCAGAAAAAGTACTTAACTTTCTACCAGTTGTAAAGTTGTCATACATAAAACTGTATCCAAAAAAGTAAGTGAAAGACAACGGGAGAAAAAAAAAAAAAAACTTCCCCTTTTAGAGTCACAGTCTTTAAGAAAATACATTTTATTACAAAATAATTGACATTCTACCAGTTGCCAAATGTTCCTACATTAAAGTGTATCAAAAAAGTATCTTGGTAGCTGAAAATAACTAAAATATCAGAGAAAACCTACATTATTTAACTGTACAAGTGTTTTTAAAAATAAAAAAACGGGGTATTAAAGAAACCCCCATTCCTTACAAAGTACTTCATATTATACCCTTTTGTTAAGTGTTGCATACATCAAAAGTGTATCTAAAAGTATCTTGGTAACACAAGAAAAGAGAGAAAAAAGTAAATAAGTGTTAAAAATCACAAAACTTGCCTTTTAGAGAAACAGTCTTTAAGAAAAAATCTAATCAGACAATGTACTTCATTTTCTAGTTTTAAGGTTTTGCATACCTCAAAGTGTGTCTAAAAGTATCTTGGCATGAGAAAAAAGCCAAAATCTGCCTTGTGTCAGTGAATAAGTGTTAAAATCACAAACTTATAGATAAGCTAGAGGCTATTTTAGATTTGTCTATTAGAGTTAAAGGGTTAAATAACATTTTCAACTGCTGTTCATAGTTACTGGATACATAACGAACCTCATCATTATCTCGATTTTCTACTTCCATTTTTTTATTTAACAGTGAAACGTCTTATTTTAGTACAGTCTAGTCAAAGGAGTTAATACTATTACTATATATGAAAGCAAGAATAAAACACATTTTAATTTGTTATGGTTGCTTAATTGAAAAACACACCATTCGCCACATTTTCAGAAAGACATATTACATTTGACCAAGTTAATGTCGTAGTGCATTCAAGGTAATAGACTTAACGATTTGCACTGCTGCTTCTCTCCGCGTTTCATTTACAGTGATCGGTTTATCGTTCAATTCACATTGCCCAAGTAGATGTTTAGGGGTCTCTTGGAAGTAAATGAATGCATTTTTTTATATCAGATAAGTGCATTAACATCACTTGCAAATTCTCTATCCTTTCACCCGCAACGATTATAATCTGCTTTGCTTCTTCTTCGGTTTCACCATTATTAGCTCTGAATGTAATACTTTCTGGGGCTTCTTGTGCTTCTTGTGGTCTGTAGAATACCTGGCATAGGATTTGTTTAGCTGTAAGGACGGGTACCATATAATTATCTTCAGAAGCTGGAAATTCTTACAAGTTCCCCCTCCTCAAAGTTCATTCCCGTAGCACCTTTCCCCCCACTGATGCTAGTGACCCCCCTTTGTATGCTAATTACCCCTTTGTTCGAGGCGTTATCACATGTAGGTGTGTTCAGTTAAACACTGAGATTTTCAACATACTACTCTACAAAATGATTTTTTCATATTCTTTTGACAAACTATACTTGACTTTTTTACGGAAAATCATGACACACTTTAATGTGACTTATTCTTAATTTTACCATACTAAAGTAAGACTTGAAAATACTATATCGTTTTCTAGTTTTTTATATTATACATCCTTATTTATGTTAGTGTGCTGAGAAAACACAATAAGCAATAGCGTTTTAACAAGCAGTTTAAACTGTCTGTGTCAGTTTTACTTATCTCCATATTAAGGGATTATATAATATGACAGTGATCATTTCTATGTTTATTCATTGCAAATACTTAGTTACTTACCACTTGAACTGTTTAGCTCTTCAAGGTTAACTGACCTAATATATACACTTTTTTTGTAGTATTGTCACCACGTTCTTAAGAATTATATGGACGAGTTGGCAGCTGCCATGGCTGGACTGTCAATCATAAGTTACCAGTTATCAAGCGATGGTATGGACAACTTAACAGCTAACTTGGCTAGACTTACTATGAGGAGTCAGCAGGTAGCAGATGAGTGTGTGAATGAAATAACAGCTGCCTTCAGAGGACTCTCCACTAATGCACAGCAGCTTCCTGATAGTGCCTGCACTGAGAATCCTCAAATACAGAGACAAGTCACTTTGTCCACGCTCCCTGAGACCCTCAAGCCCACTAATGCCCAGGTGAATAATATTGACAGTGATAACTTCTATGTTTATGCATTGCAAATACTTAATTATTTTTTGTTAGTTCTTTAAGGTTATATAACCATATGTTTCTCACCATGTAACAAGTGATCATTTGGAAAAATGTATCCCAGCCTTTGAAAAAACTCAAAGGGAGAGGACAGTGAAGGCCATGAAGCCAAAGCCAAGACGTGGTGGAGTGCTGCGCAGGTATGTTCTCTAACAGCAACACTCTATTAAACATGTCTTTATTGACTACAGCTTAAGTTCATCCTATCATAAGGCTAAAAAGTATCTTAGTAACAAAAACAAAAGCAAAAAGCATTAATGTTAACAACGCCTCAAAGGGCGGACTCCTGAGTTCCATGGCACGTGGACTATTTATATCATCCAGGGCTGAACCCCAGTAAATACACCTCTCTTTATCCGCTCTCCAAGCCTCCAAGGGCGGACTCCTGAGGTCCGTAATGCCCCCCTAACATGACACTTAGACTATTTACATCATCTAGGGAAGCACACCAGTAAATGTAGCCTCATGTAACTTCATATAGGGATTCTTTAATAGTTGTGTGAAGTAATTAAACAATAAGGGGGTATTAAGATCTTTAAATTATAATTTTCCTCTCAAAGAGACTTCGTTGTACACACACACACAAACAAAACAACATTAAATAATGACATGATATTATAGTGATAACACATAATGTGTAGAAAGAGATCTCCTGTATGGGTTGATTGCGCGTTGATCTGTTGGTAAATGCTCATCTATCATTTTCAACCAAGCAGCATGAGGTCAAATTTAATAAGTAATAGTTTGTCACGATTTTACGGGGAAAAGTCAGAGCGCAATGTCACATCTTAAAGACAGCTTGAACTGGATAGATGGTTAGTCTTTTTTCAAACATACCATATGTTCTGCATGTTAGTATATTTGGCCAAAGCGGGTTAGGCCCCACTGCCCCACTCCCTCAATAGGGAAGTCACGCTTTGGGAAGAGGTGTTTAATTTCACAGATCTGACTTGGTTGCTGTTGTGATGGCTGTAGTAAGAGGGACGGGGGAGGAAAATTCATAGGGGGAAGAAGCAGAAAGATAACTTGTTTGTAAAACGGACAGCACGTCAGTTTCAGGAAAGATGACACCGGTTTTAGGCATGACATGCCAAATATCCTGAAGCCCTACAAAAAAAAAAAGGTATATTGTGTTGAAAATATCGCAAAAAGTCGTAATATTGTATAATGTAATAGTTGCATGTTGTATTTTGATAAAAATATCTGTATATTCAAAAATATAATGGAGAGAAAAAAATATATATATATGTTATATATATGTATGTTGAAAAATATGAAAAAAGTAATGTTGTGTTAAAATAATATGAAAGAAATCAAAAAGTAAAGCATCTAAAAAACATATATTTAAAAAAGTAATGTTAGTCAAGTCAAGTTATCAAAACTGCATTGTTTCATCGAAACAGTGTTAAAATCACAAACTCTCCATTTAGAGTTTGATTCTTGAAGAAAACTCAATTCATTACAAATGAATGAATATTTTACCAAGTTATATAGTTTTCCATACATAAACGTGTATCTTACAGTTCCTTTGTGAGAGAATTACGCACAAATTGCAGTATTTTATCTGTTTTATGTGCACTGTTGGAGGAGCCTGTGACCTATGTTTTTCATTGACATATCTACACTGTAGCTAATGGGCATATGCCATAAAGCCTTGAAACTTGAAACTTAAAATGATCAGAAACTGCATTGTCTCACTGAAAACAGCTCTAAAGAAAACCCAATTCCAATAAAAGTTTTAGGTGACTTAGTGAATGAGAATTAACAGCTGATCGCAAGATCAGGAGGTGACAGGCAGGGGGGAGGGGAGGTCGTGGGAGGGGGTATGAGGGGAGACAGTCTCACACACCCAGACTCCATTTTTCATGAAGAGCCTCAGACGGAGGGTCTGAACCCGGCACAGATACTGCACCCGTTTCTTGACTGGCCCCCTTTAGCGCAATACCGCATCAGTTGCGCCACTTATGTGACATACAAGAATAGTGTGTGACAGACAAAAGAGTATGTGACAGACAAGAATAGTCAATTATAATGTCTACACATAATGTGTAGCAAGAGATGTCCTGTATGGGTTGATTGCGCGTTGATCTGTTGGTAATGCCTCGGGGTTCCTGTGGGCATGTAAACAAAATGCATAATGCTGTACTATACTTTGTGGCCTCACCCCGTTGCATAGTGACGCTTATTGTTTAGGTGTCTTTTAATAAGCAGGTAGTCATATCATTAGCTAGAACTAGCTAGATCTGATCGATATGGGTATAAACGCTAGTAAAGTCTAATCTAGTAAAGTCTAATCTGACGGGAGAGACCCGCTGTTGCTGACCCGTTTATTATTCCCGTGTTATTGTAAATTACTGTACACGTTTGAATAGTTAATTAATCTACTATAATTAGTTGGTTTAATATCGAATCATATCAATTTGTTTCAAAGCTCAAATGACTGGCTTTTATCTAGTTTTGCATAGATTTCTTTTTTTATGACTGACTCCACCCCCTCACTATCTTCAGGGGTGGGGGGCGACAGGGAGGATGTGACGCCTACTGTAAGGGGAGAGGAGGGGGGTGGGTTGAGAGGGGTGGGGGCTGAGAGGGGTGGGGGCTACAGGGCGGATGTAACACCTGTATGTGAGGGGGAGGGGGGTGGGCTGAGAAGGGGTGGGGGCTAAGGGGGGTGGGGGCTGAGAGGGGTGGGGGCTACCGGGAGGATGTAACACCTGTACGCGATAACACCTCGAACAAAGGGGCACATTAGCATATCAAAGGGGGCTCATTAGCATAATTAGGGGGCGGGACTTAGAAGGTGTGACCTGTCACTTTTTTATGCATACTAATGTGATTGAAGCGGGATTGGTAACACTACTCACGTTAACTTCCAACCGTTTCATTTTCATTTCCAACATGGCCATCTTCTGTAGAAGTTTGTGGAAGTCATCTGTAGAGAACGGAGGCATTTTGCTGCTAACTAGCTTAAGCTAAATAGCATGCAGTACCAGGCTTTAGCTGTTGCTAGGCCACGCTACTGTAAGACTGAGGTCGTCATAGAAATATTGAAATATGGCTGAATCCTCCATCTATTTACGAAGAATAACTGTCCCAGTGATAAGTTAATGTCCAGGAGCTGCTTCTTTCAGAAAAGAAAAATAGGAAAATCAGCATAGAAAAGTAAGCAGAGGCATGGCAGAAAAGCATCTGCACTGTAAGAAAAGAACGGCATAGTATTCAAAATAGTATGCTTAAATGAATAATAGGGTATATACATTTGTTTTGAATGACATAGTTAAGTATGTCAGAAACATCAGAAAATAAGTCACCGTATTGTTGGTGAAAAATACCAAAAAACATTTGAAAAATCTACAGGCTATAATGTCGATAGTGTAAGATCAAAATGACATAGTATAGTATGTCGTAAATATCAGAAAAAACAACAGAATACTTTGTTCAAAATGTCAGAAATAAATAACAAAGTACAGTATAATAACTAGTAAAAACAACAAAGTATAGTATGTTGAAAATATCGGGAACAACTGCAAAGAAGGTCAAAAATATCTGAACGGCATAGTTTAGTCTGCTAAAGATATGATAAAAAAACAAGTATGGTGAAAATATGGGGTATTGTAGAGTATGTTTATAAATATCAGAAAAATCAACAAAGTTTAAATCCACATATTTTAACATGCCCAAAATATCAGAAAAAATGACATAGTATAGTATGTAAAAAATATCGAACAATCAACTTTGTATCATAGGTTGTAAATATCAGAAAATAATTGTTGAATTTTTTGAAAATATCCTAAATAACAGCACGGTTTAGTACTTTTTGAAAAAAATCATAGTAAGGTATGTTGTAAATATCAGAGAGATTGGATAGTATGTAAAAAAAATCTGATCAGAAATAACAACCTAGTATAGAATGTCAAACAAGTCAGGAAAAGGCACAGTATAGTATGTCCAAAACAATAGAAAAAAACAGCATGGTAAAGTAGGTTGAAATATTATTTAAAAAATAGTATAATAGGTCAAAAAAACGCAACACAAAAAGGACATAGTATAGTGTGTAAAAAAATGTACTTTTGGTTTGACCGAAATGTTATTCTTAATTAAGTCAGAAGTCCTTTTCCGGCAAAGGACTCCTGAGCTGGAAGGACAGAGGGTGCAGGGACCTGGAAGGGGGCTAACACTGTATAAACACTCTTTATGGTGTTATTCAATTAATAAGACATAGTAGCTAACTAGACTAATACCACACATTGATTTAGCCTGTGATGTGTATTTTCAGACATGCTTATCATTTGAAGGACCCCTGCAGTAACTCTGGTGACCTCCTAGTGAAGGCCCATGGATTGAGTCTTTGATCAAGTAGAAAATGGCAAACATTCACCAGTTCCAGCTTCTTAAATGTGAAATAATTCATCTTTCAACACGATAGCTGTTTGTTACTGAATTATTTTGCAATTAAAAGATTAAGTTCATTTTCAATTAATGCTTTTATCCTGTTCACTAGAGTAATTCTCATCCAATGAGATGTTTACTTCCCTAGAAGTTGCTTTGTAAGAATGATGTGTTGCTATTTCAAAAGCCTACAGTCGCTCTAGTGAGACTCAAGGGAAGGCGGGATTGCTGATTCCTGCACTAAACACTTACTTGCCCTTGGAGAACACTATAACGAAAACGCTTCCTTGTTTACCCCACGTCCTCCAAAACAAACAGTGCCCTTCTGCGTGTTGACCTCTGTGAATTCTACTGAAGACGCTTCAGAGAACAAATGCATCTTTATTTCCCCTTGCTTTACGTTACATTGTTGTTATCATGTCCTTGTAGACAAGTGACAAATCCCTGAAAGCTTTCCAGATGTCATCAAAACAAATACATTATATCATTGTGAAATAACAACATGAAACAGTGCCTGCCTGCCAGTCAGCTTTGGACTGCTGTCACATGACGTCAGTGAGCGAGCATACAGTGTTTAAGATACAGCTGCAGCCCTGTGATTACCACTCTAACAGCCTAATGATATCTTTGTTATATTATATTTATCCCGTCAGTGGGAGTGCCTCCATGTTGCTCTAGCATTTCTATTTTCATTTATATTCAAACGATTATTTATCTTGGACTCCCACAGTAGATGCTCGCTTCACACATAATCGATTCAAGTTGCAATTATGTTTTTTTCACTTAATTCTTCTTATTGAAAGACTAATATTTGTCTTTTGTTTCAATAATTATTCTCTGATGTAAAAATGACAGAATTAGATCTGTGCTTAAACTGTTCTTAGTGTTTAAAAAGGTAAACGTTGAATATTTTCTTTAAAAAAAGAGGCTACTTTGGCCCCACTGTCACCCATTTCAGTTCAATGGTTCAAGCAAAGACTGTTTACCTCGGGGAATTTAAATAATGTGTGAAAATTAAATGATATCCTTGTATATAATTATAATGATAAGTCGATATATAAAACATCAAAAAATGTCACAATCTAGTGACTTACACTTTACAGCTGTGCTAGCAGCTCTTTACTGCATGTTGAGCTAAATGCTAAAGTAAATGCTAACAATGATTATACTTGTAGGCTGATGTTATGCAGTACTATATAGTGTTTACTGTAGTTTAGCTAACGTTTGCTAATGAGCCCAAGAAAAAATACAGCTGAGGCTTTTGGACATTCACATTTTGACCCGTTAATGGCGCTAGAGAAAACTAAACCGATCACCTAAATCAGTAGGATTCATCCTCTGGGGACCAAACATGTCTGTACAAAATATAATGTCAGTTAAGATGTTCAGAGATCTCCATCTGGATATGTAAATTCATTGCTCTGTTTATTTAGGCTTAAAGCTCTATCCTGCATTTCCCAAAATGCACCTTAGACCTTCTCTGTCTAGTAAACATCTTTGGAGCCCCTCAGCCCCACTTCATAACTCAGGCTTTTTGTTTCTGTGAGCCACAGAGGAAACGATTACAGTCTGAGTCAACATCCTCATGACTACAAAGAAAGAGGCTTTATTTGTCCAACAACCCAAATCATTTTTACACAAAGCAGTTGAAACGTATCTCGTTGTATATCTCTCCTGGTTGCCCCTCATGTGCATTTACAGGGTCAGCCATAGTACATCGCCCCTGCAGCAGTGTGTGTGGGTTAGTGCCTTGCTTAAGGGCACATTGGCAGAATTGGCAGCTCTCTAACAAGCCAGTCAGCACTTGAACCTGCGAACCGGTGACCCTCCAGGCCCAAACCCCTTAAACCATGAAAGGCCAGGAAAAGGCCTTGATATTTCACAGCCCCTGTCTGACCTTAGTTCTTACCTGGAGCTGATCCAACCTAACCTTTTAAACCAAGTCCACAAACCATCTGGGAGAAGTGAGGACGAGAGAGACTGACCTAATTTCTCAAAGTCCAAATGTCAGACTGGTCCTTACTAAGATGTATGTACAATAACACACACAGAGATGCACACACACACACACACACACACACACACACACACACACACACACACACACACACACACACACACACAGTTTTTCTCCTCCACAGCTCTTCTGAGTCCTCTTGTGGGAACAGTGAGTAGTTACATTTTTTTATATGTACATATCTATATACAGTGTATGTTTCATATGTATTGCATGGAGTATGTTTATATATATATATATATATATATATATATATATATATATATATATATATATATATATATATATATATATGTATTTATGTATATATAGTATTATAGCAATAGAGATGGTCTTTAAATAATTTAAACATTGAGAACATATCAATTCAAATCAAGTGAATTGAATAAATTCAAATCAAATGTGTATTGATTAAAGCAGTTTTATATTTAGTGGAATGCTGTTCAGCATTCCACTATTGTACTTCTGTTTCTTTATTCTTCCGCTTCATCTTCTTCTTCTTCTTCTTCTTCTTCTTCTTCTTCTTCTTATGTCACCCCATTTTTTGCCGTAGAATATATTCAGCCTATACTTTCAGCTACAGAAACCATTCAAACTTTACATTTTTTCAAAACTTTTTCATCTTTTTAAAATATTCAGCTTTTAAACTCTTTTTTTAACATGGGAGAACCCTTCAAATCCTCTTTTACCTACACCTTGTGGAAAATGCTACTCCTTCCACATACTTTCAGCTACAGCGACTTCATTCCAACTTTAAAATGGTCACAATAAATTCACCTACTAAAATTGTGTTCAGATTTTTGATATCTTTTACAGTTTTTGAATTATCAACGTTTAAGTTTTGGTAAATTTTCAGGCCGTTTTAGATTTTATAATGGGTGTCTATGGGACGACACTTCAAATCCTCTTTTAACTACATCATGTTTACACTAAAATGCTACTCCTTCAGCATATTTTCAGCTACAGACTTAATGCCAACTTTAAAACGGTCACAAGATGTTCAGCTATTAAACTTGTATTCAAATTTTCTATATCTTTTGCAGTTTATGACTTATTTTTTTTGTTTCAGTACATTTTTAAGCCGTTTTCGATTTTATAAATGTTGTCTGATGCCCCTTTCACACCAACGCGGTTGTCTCTCACCTCTCTCATGAGAGGGCAGGGGGGCGACCTCTGACCCCTTCGGAGTGGGCAGGAAGTGACATCATCAGCTTCATTATTATTGTTAATAATAATGAAAAAAAATAATTCTATTTTGTATTTCTTTTGTATTTATTCTGCCAAATATCACAAAACACACAGTTTCTGAAGTTTCTCTGAGCCACGGCTGCGCGGATCCAATTCCGCAGATTCAGCAGCGTCGCGTTGAAGCTTGCCGGTGGGCGTGTCTGGCGTGCGACCAACAACCAATCACATTAATCTCCCGCCCCGGACACGCGGTTTGATTGGCTAGAGCAGGCATCCTCAAAGTCCGGACTCCGGTCCGGATCCGGACCGAACCACAACTGTCTCTGCACTCTGAGCAAATGATACTTTTCATATGTATTATCTGTATTATCTGTGTTATCTGTGAGACATCGCCACAACGCAACGAGTCAAAATTCTCCGCTATGTCCACTGCAAACAGCGCTCTGCATGTACGACTGTTCCACTGTCTGTGTGTGTCTGTCAACGCATTGGTCCAATCACATTCAGCATCCCGTCAGCGTTTTTTTCCCCCC
The DNA here is from genome assembly GCF_902827165.1 of Trematomus bernacchii. Classification (NCBI taxonomy): domain Eukaryota; kingdom Metazoa; phylum Chordata; class Actinopteri; order Perciformes; family Nototheniidae; genus Trematomus; species Trematomus bernacchii. The sequence continues at coordinate 17,589,852 of NW_022988043.1, forward strand.
ACCAACAGTCTGCGAATCAGAGGCACAGTAGGGCGGGTCTTCGCGGAATGTGGGTGGGAAAAATGAGTGAGTCAGAGCGAGAGTTCACAGCTCATCTAGTTGCATCAGTACTGTAGCTAGTAGCCTAGTTTCACCTACCGGGGTGGCAACTGCCACCCTAAAAAATAGGCCTTGCCACCCCAGCTGCCACACCAGTTGGCAGCTTTGTTTTGAAAGAAAAGTTGTGGCTCCTCGGACATTTATGAGAGAAAGTCTCTAATGTCCGAGTGCAAGTGAATGCAGCACAAGACGCACTTTGTAACCCCTCCCCCGGCCCTGGCGCGAGCGTGGAAATATGATTGGCGGTGATTTCATTTGAACGGTACGGCGCAAAACTAGAAGCATTCGGACCCAAGTACTGAAGGAATGAGGTATTTGCGGTCTACAATGACAGAGAAGAGACTGTCAAGTTTGGCTGTACTCAGCATTGAATCAAAACGCACTAAAGCTTTGGATCTTACAAATGTTGTGAGGCGTTTTGCTGAACAAAATGGTAATCGCCGCATTCAGCTGTAATAGACATGTCAACTTGATGCTCTGCTCACGGATGAGCATACAGAACTGTTAAGATGATGACCTTACGTGTGTAAATATTTTTTTTTCTTTGTGGGGGTCTTCCCCCAAAAAACAGTTTTAAGTCCTGAGAAAGTCAAATAAGATGGTGTGTAAAACTACACTGCCCAGCCAAAAAAAGTAACCACTTTGATTTAACTAGGCCAGTAGGTAAGGGCATTCCACTGGATAATAACTGAAGTATAAAAGAATGCATGACTGAAGTGATGGAGACCATGTTTGAAGGCAAACAAAAAGAGGAAATAACAGGTCAAATCAAGCAAATCCCCCACTCAGATTCCACAGCAACCAGAAGAACATAAATACTGGCTGGTGATTTGATTAATCAGCTTTGTGATGGAATACAAAATGCACAGTGCATTTCCTTAGCTGTGGATGAGTCCACTCACAATGCTCAGTTGCTGGTGTTTGTGAGTTTTTATGATGAGGGAAAGGGGGAGTTTGTTGAAGGTTGGGCCTGACGAACCTCAGTGGACACAGAAGGGGGCAAGACATTTATAAAGCAATAATGGGAATGCTGAATAAAAGAGGGTGCAGCTGCCTTTATTCATAACTGTGCAGCTCTTACACTGTGACTCTGAGGGATCAAGCACAGACACAATAACATTGAAAACTGCTGCATACAGATTATTTTTGTTACAACCTCGTGTTAAGAATCTTGTTGCAATTGTTTAAAAGTTTGAATGACCGTAATAAACTGACCTTTGTCTTATTGAAAAAAAATGTTTGGACCTTTAAGATTTGTATTTGAGTACCCCTGGGCTAGAGCTTGTACTGGCATATGATTTGATTGGCTGGCGCTTCCGTCGACGCTTGAAAAGTTGAACTGTTCTCAACTTTCGAAGCGAGCAACGGAGGCAAAGCAACGCGACGGAACCACAATGCAGTTTGGCAAAGCGGGACGTCACCCCATTCAAAGTGAATGGGAAGCGTCTCCATTGAAGCACGCGACGTTGTGGACGTACCGTCACGGTACGTCCACACGGCAGCGTCGCGTGTGTGTCCGGGGCGCAGGGGCGGATCTACCGGGGTGGCATGGGATGCCACCCTAAAAATAGCCTTGCCACACCAGCTGCCACCCCAGATAGCATCGACGGCCCGACATCTATCGACGACGAAAATCGGCTTGGTGTGTAAGGACCTTAACATGCCACTTTTAAGTTTTCTAACAGTCAGTGCAATGCATTTCAGCTTTAACAATTTTAATTCAAATCATTTAACTTTTCTGCATTTCTACACTAAGTTCAGCAACACACTTACTTGGTTTTTGTAGCTAAAAGCAGCTACAGAGACCATTCAACTAATACAATATTCAGCTTTTTCTACATTTTCAGCTAAATTCAGCAACAAGCAGCTTACAGCATTCGCACGCATTTTCTAGTTATACTTGTATAGCCTGGACATAGGGTACAAAATAGCCCCAGAGAAATGTAGTTTATATGTCAATGTTTAAAGTATACTCAAACCTCAAACTCTTTCACACCTAAATATGTGTGAAAGAGCAACCCTGCTGATGAACCTGAACTTGTGTGTGTGTGTGTGTGTGTGTGTGTGTGTGTGTGTGTGTGTGTGTGTGTGTGTGTGTGTGTGTGTGTGTGTGTGTGTGTGTGTGTGTGTGTGTGTGTGTGTGTGTGTGTGTGTGTGTCCTGCAGGCTGTGATGCAGCTGCGCAGACACTAGAGAGAGCCACTGGACCTGCTATCCTTCTAAAACTCTGGCAAGAAGGGCAGAATAATATTCTACTTGTCATGGCATGTACTATACTTTGATATGCAGAAAGGTATATGAAGACCAAAGAAGATAAGCAGTTTTTTCTCATTCCAAAAATATCTATTTGGTGTAAGTAAATGTAGTGCAACTAATGATTTACATCATGATTGTTCTGTCGATTATTTGTTATTATCATTATTTTAGATCCACTGTTTGGTGTTACATTTTATAAATTATTGAAAAATGCAACAATTTGATAAAGCTTAAATGTGTGGTGGTTGAAATGTTATGTGTTGGAGAAATATGTAAAAATAAAATACATTGATTCAAAACTGAGAAAATAAGTAAATCTTCACATTTAAGACTCTCAAATCAATCATGAATTGATAAAGAAATAACAGAATAGTTGTTTGATATACTTTTAATGTATTAATAAATTAATCGTTATGCTACCGTTCATATTCCACATGAGAGCCATGCTGACATTGCTCAGCTATATAATAATGTATCATAACACAGTAATATATCAATTGTAGTTTCTTCCACCAGACTGAAAAGCAGCACACCATCACTGTTTGATAATTCAGTTTATTTCCAATATACATTTCATTTTGAAAAATATAAATTCTAAAAGAAACCATTTCACCTGTTTCTAAAAAGTCACAAAACGTTAATCAAAAGAAACATCGTATCATTATTTATTCCGTAGGCTAAAATTAACATCATTAACAAGATACTTCATTTGATGTTGTCGACTTTTGTCCGACATGCTGACAGAACAACACACTTTAAACTAACAGTTCTCCACACGCTGTGCTCCCTCGCTGCTGCTGACAAATACAAACACTGATGTGGAGTGTAGCTGATGCTGGTATTTAGGTTGATGAACTGAAACAAAAACGAGTTGCAAGACAAAAACCGCGATGGTACGAAGAAACTTGTTGCATTTTGGTTTGAGCCGAAGTGCCTTTATATGTACATGATTTACATAGGAGGAAGGCGGCTCATGAATCACTCAGTTTGAATTTATTTCTATAGTGGTGATGAAGACAGAGAAGAATTAAGAATTTAAATCCTACTTGTGAGAAAGTGCGTCAGTGTGCCCTTTAGAGATAAAGTGGAGATAATGTAATGAAAAACAGTTTTTTAGTTGGTAATACTGGTCAATAAAAGTCAACGTTTTATCTCTGGCTGTGACAGTGTGGACGCGCTGGGCACTCTGTAGCAACACAGTTTGTACAACATGTTCTGCCTCATTTCAGCAGATTGATAATAAATCCTTGTTTGAGGAGATGTTTGGATTTTAAGCAGTCTATGTACGAGCATATTGAGTTATTGTTCGCTGTAATCATTCCTCTCCATACTGGACGAGAAACAATATCTTCCTAATGCTACCACACCGTAACAAAAAGAAAGATGTCAAGGACAAAACATGTACAATCCTGAACAAAATGAATCTTAAAGCTAATCATTTAACTTCAGTATGTGTAGGATATGCTAGCCAACATTTATCCATTCAAAATGTCTCAAATTCAATGTGTCGTGAAACTTTATTTTTCAAATAAAATAGACTTTTAGCTAGTTTGAATGTAAAGGAAGTTAGCCTTTTATGCTAACTTCCTGTGTGGCATAAAGTCTTTCTAGATTTGTTTTAACTACTCAAGGCAAAATCTGGACATGAACGAAAGGAGACATTTTGCACACAGATGTTCCCGTATGAATAAGCAAACTTTGCAAAGTACAGAAAAGATTGAAGACAGCGACCAATAACTCCCTGGTGTACACACAGTACTGCCTCTGAGTAGTACTATTATAAGGAAAGACTTGAAGAAAATCCAAATTTTAAATATATATAAAACATAAGAAACAAGTGATACCATTTTCACATCAGATAGTTCCGACAGCAGCTGAGACAAGAAGAAATAAACCCGCTGCATGAAGTTCACATGGATCTGATTCCCTTCTCATAATTCCTCGTCACGATAATATTTTCAGTCGGAATCGATCTCTTATAAGCCACTTAGGTAAAGTAGTTTGTGCAGCAAAAGTGATTATATGAAATGCGTTCCTAGGTATTATTTAAGTTTGGCTGAGGAAATTCTGATGATAACGTATCGCTCAACTCTTTTCTACCCACAAAAGAGGGAAAAAAGGACATAAGAAAAAGTTACCAACATACACACAAAATAATCATTTAAAAAAAAGATAAAGAAAGGATTTGATTTAAGAGTAACAAAAGTTTTGAAGTGAAAACGTTTCAGAAAGGTTGAGAAAATTAGAAAGAGAAGGTGGAGGAATTAAAACCACAACAAAAAGTGATAATACAATATTTACCTCATCTGCATCATATATGCATTGTTAATTAACTGTTAATTAACTTCAAATATTCTATTCAAACACATTTCCGTCCGCTATAATACAGTGAACCTCTTGAATAATTTCAACTCTCAAGAGGAAAGAGAAAATAACAAAAGCCCATGCCACGTCAAAAATCAACATGTTGCATTTGTTTATAATAAGCATTTAATCTAAAAACAAGAGGTAGAGCTATACAAAAAAACATAATTTTCCTGCTACAGGAAATCGTAATTAGAGTAAATTGATTTATAAAAAAATTCAGACCGATGATATTTATATATATTTTTATAAAAAGGAGCAGGGAGGGATTTCATGCAAGGTCAAAGAGCTGCAGCATTTCATAGAGGAAGAGGGAAGAGCTACCAGCCTACTGTGCAGAGGTGAGCAAAAGTGTCAGATAAGAAATGGTTTTACATATGGTGGTTTTATTTTCCTCAGTGTTTTCCCTTTGTTTTCTTTCCCACATACTTTGAATAAAGTCAGAAAATGGTGGAGAGGATTTTGGAGTTAAAATCTATATTTTTTAAAAAGGGAAATGAGAGAGAGAGTCGCCTGGCGGTGGTTCGGTGCTCTACAGAGACGTTTCCGATCCTCTGCTCTTCCAGTAAAATGAATTATCATCGTCTGGGTCCATGTCGATGGTAATCCGAGGCACAGTCTTCAGGGGACTCATCTCAGGGCTGAAACACAAAAATATGTATTGTTTGGATACATGATGGGATAGTAGTGTAATGTTATAATTAAAGGAATAGTTCATATTTTGAAAAATACACTATCCTTGGAGCCAGCCGCTAGTTAGCTTAGCATAAAGAGCGAAAAAACAGCTAGCCTCGCTTTGTAGGAAAGTATAATCTGCCTCGAGTGCAAAGATACACATGTTCGACTTTTATTAGACTAGAGTTGTTAATAAGTGGGGGTTTTTAAGCTTAGGAGAGAGGCAGGCTTGCTGTTAAGGGCCGCTTCTAATTTTAGTTTTAAGCTAGGCTAACTAGCTGTAGCAACAATCTTCTCGTCAAGGATCGTCAAAACAGTGAATAAGACACACAATAAGTCCACAATGTCAGGATGTTCTTTTGAAAGGATTGTTCAACTTGGATGGGTCAATTGTTGTTATATTTTGCAATAGAAATGAGCTTTTATAGATAAAAAAAAACTAACTGAACTAAACAGAAATCAACTTAACGTAACATTACAAACATTTTTCAAAACTACAACAGTTGGAACAAAAGTTTCATCATTAGTGTCAGCATACATACGTTTTAGTGTTATTCGCACTTTGGGTAGTAATACAAAAGTGAAATTATCATTAGTAATGCAAATACTATTAATGCATAATTGACTGTCTGCATTAGAGTTCTCTTTTGGTGTCTTAAGGCAGGAATAAAACAAGAGATTGTGGATTGCTGATTTCTGATGTCATATGAGCTAAAAGCAATTTGGCTTCAGTCTTGACAGGATTAGACCCTAATGTCATCACAACATGATTCATGCCCCGTTACACATCACTGACACATATATGTAGCCAGATATCTGAAAGTATAACATGAGATCAAACTCAGAATCATTTACATTGGCCAAGTATGTGTTCATACAAGGACCTGGACAACATTTAATTGTATTTATCACACTTTACTTATAGTTATGTATGTAAAAAGTACCAATGACCATCAAATAAATAGAATGTTTTAAAAATATTTTTAAAACGTTTTTATTTTAATTAAAAGTTTTATCGGCAATTCATGTCAGGACAGGACATTTATTCTTCAGACTAAAGCCAATATTGTCATCAAATCTGTTGCTTATCACCAGCCATGTGACCAAACCAAATACTAAAACAAATCCTGTACAGTTGTTGGTCATCATCACAGATGTGCTGCGTTCACAGCTGCTTTTTCACACATTGTCCCAAAACACTAATCCTGTTGCAACAACCGTAGAGCAGATTGTGTAATTCCGGAGCATAACAGTGAACCCTGGTCGTCATGATGGGGAAATCTAATCTCTTCTTGAACATCTCATTAATGAATTGCTCTTAAATATTGCCCAAAAACCAAGGCTTGTTTTGCCTCTTGAAAACTGATTGTCTCCTTTTAAGCTCATATCAGTGAGAACAGTGTGTGTTTATCACGCAACATACACTTACATTCATGTAGTGACGAGGTCAGTGTTGATACAAAGACTGGAATCTATCATTGATTTCTCAATAGAATATTTCCCTCTATTCTCTAAATGTGCCTTGTCGCTTTTGTCAGAATGGAAAATAAAATGTGATGATGAGTTAGAAGATGTTGGAGTCAAATAGAGGCATATATCATTGAACCAACTAACAGTTTAAAGGGGACCTATCATGCAAAATGCACTTTTGTACATCTTTTATACATGAATATGTGTCCCCGGTGTTCCAGGGAACTCACCAAGTGTCAGAAAACACAACCCTCTCTATTTTCCTCCATACCCAAATCTCTAAAAAAAGGGGCTGCAACGGATCTGATAAAAACTGATCCAGATTTGAACACTGTCCTGACGTCAGGAAAAAAAAATGTCAAATTGAGCAAAATGAGGCATGGCTAAAATGCATGATCTGTTTGGTATTTTGAAAAAAAAAAAGTATAAATATGCCTTATATAGGTATGGTCCTACACTATATTATTCAAATATAGCATGATAGGTCCACTTTAAGTTTTTTTCAAAAATAATTGCAGAAAAAAGTAAACAATTACTGAATACATATATTTACATTGTACTAATTTGAAGCAATTCATTTCTGTTATTCAGCAGGTAACATACTTCTAATCTGAATGTATGTTAAGCAAGATTACAATATAATTTCTAATTAAACACAATTTCAGCTTTCTACAATGAGTAAAATATAAATATTGTAGCCCCCAGTTGGCAGTTCCTTTCGGGAAGTCAACTGAATTAATTAAAGACCTTTTGTGGAGCATTTAGCAGCTAAACCATTTTCACCATATACAGTAATCATAATACTACAAGTTAAAAGCCGCCCTTTAAAGATCAGGCTATCATTATATGTTAGCTAGTTAGCTTGCCTTCTGACCTTTTGCGACTTTGATGCCGCAGTCATCAAAGAATGAATTGAAAAGGTAAATCAGAGCTGCCTATATTTAGCTTTGTCCCTCTTCATAATTGAATGCGGCCTGTTGAGCTGCACTCTCTCATATCTCACCTGGACAGGTAGTTGGCCTGGTAGTAGCGAAGCTGCTCAGCACGATGTGTGTCGTTCAAGGGATGATGGGGACTTCTCTCCTGCAGATGAAAGCAAAAACATAGCATTTAGCTTGCATGTGGCTATGACACAAGTTTTAAAAAGTTGTATATCAATAAGACAAATCAGTTAATCGATTACAGAGAGATGATTACAATGAAAAACACTTTGAAGCAGAGAGAAGGAAGCAGCAGGTGTTATCAGCTGCTTCAAGAGTTTGGATTGGATTGACAACTTGTGTTCAGAATAGATTAGATCGTCCATGTTACATTTTTGACAGTACTTCTTACATTTAGTAGAAAAGACAAAAAAACGAAATCAAACCAAGTTCAAAAGCTTATTATCAAGTGTTTTAAGGTGCAGTTAACAATTTCAGTTTTAGGGGTTCATTGTCAGTTTATGGTGTATATTCCTATAAATCCTTCTTTAAAAAAGACATTTTGTACTACTTTTTGGTTGTTGAAAATACCAGATAATACTAATGTTTTTACTATAGTTTGCAGTGATAAAGTACAAACAAAGCTAGTGAGTTGATTTAATGTAGAAAATGGTGATTTGTTCAAACATTAACTGTTAATTAACCAAAAAGTTACATAATAAGTCAAGAATAGATGTAGGTGTGCTAACTGTCAGTCGTACAGGCTCTTTTATACATAGCTTAAATAACTGTGATGACTAAAACTAAGTCTAAAACCAAATGTTGTTAAGCAGAAGGGAAAAAAAGGTTAGGTCAAGCAAGAATGTAAAAGTTAAAAGACAAATATAAACATAGCATCACAATTCAAGAAGAAAAGTTTAAAAGCAGGAGAAAGTTATTTAATTTCATTGCATGTTGAACAAAAGCAAAACTGCAGTTGAAAGAAGAAAGAGAATGAAATAATTAATATCATGCAGTAAGTGAAAGACGAAGAGGAAACATAAACTCTGGAAGCCACCAGAGACAGAGGCAGAGCAGGAGTCAGTCAGTGCTTTAGAGGAAGAAGTATCCCCCCCCCCCCCCCCCCCCCCCCTGCTGCAGGTAGTTCGGGTCTACTCACTGTCGGAGGCCTTATCACTTAAGAAAGGCTCCTCCTCCATCATGTCCATGGGGATTTTAATGCTGGGAACTTTCTCATTGTAAGGAGGATAGTCAGACTGTTGGAAAGAGGAAACACACATCCTGAGACGGGACCTACACACAAAACCTGATAACCTTTTCTTTAAGGAAATATTGCTAAAAATCGCTTAGGATCTCTGGCTCCATTCAATACTTTGATGCTTCTCGAAACTGAGAGAGACAATGCAACATGGAAACATTTTCTGGTGGGTTAAATCATATCACCGTGATGTGATTAACCTTTCTGTCTGTTTGTAAGGATGTAAGGGGATGGAGCTTCATTTAGGAACATCGATCTTTATATCTAATAACAATTTGAATCATGTTAGAGTAGAGATACTGAGTTGATCTTACAAAAATACATTTTTACATATTTTCTTTACATTCTTTAAACTGGCTTCATCTTATTGAACTGGATCTTTGAAAACGAAAAACTCACAAAATGCAATGTCCATGAGTGAATTTTCAAAAAGATAAACCAGATCTGGAGTCATTGAAAAATGTTTTATAATGTGCTATATTGTAATGCCTATAACTCTGATTATGCAGTGCTTGTAGGCAGAATATTACTCATTAAGTACATGTTTAATGCATTATAGACAGAAGCACAAGAGATGCTGTGTGCACCTGCCATCACAGTTTGGTCGATATGACTATTAAATAAAATGAAAAAACGGACAAACAAATCTGATTGACAGATCTGAGGATAAATGAACCTGATCGGAAGCGTGTTCGTAATGGTATTTTAACATCAGAGTCAGTCTGATGTCACTGGGCCCAAAAAGACCCTTTCCATTGACATAAATTGGGAAAGAAACTCTGTAAAATAAAATGATTGATTGTATTACCAGTGGATGGATAGTCGATGGTACATGCTGCTAAATAAAGAGAAACCTGGCAGTTTGGAGCAGGGTAATTTGGACTTGGAAATGGGCTGTCATGTACAACACATTACATATACAAAATGAATCATAAGCTTGTTTCTGCAAAGATACTAGCTTGCGCATTAAAGTGTATAATATTTCAGCTCAAAACCCTTACGTCTTCAGCGTCGCTGTCTATGCTGCTTCGTTTTTTCTTTTTCGTCTTCTCGTCCTCCTTCTTCTTCTTGTCCTTCTCCGGGATGACGTCGTCCAGGAAGCCCAGTTCATGCTGGGAGAACATGTAGTCCATCCCTTTCCTGACGGCCACCAGAGCGAGGATCTAAAGCAGAACAGGTGGATAAGAGTTGACTCAGAGGTACTTTGGAAGTCATTTGTTCAAATGAATAATCAGTTTAAATGTGAGCTGATACAAAACTATAAAAATACTATTTTCAATGATTAATGATTTAAAAGCCAAAATCAAGCAGGTTAGTTGTATTTCTAACCATATCATTATATAGGTTTCAGTCAAGAAATGTTTAATCTGTTTAATAAACGTATACTTAAATAAGGCAAATGATAAAAGAAGAAACATCTTAATAGAATAAATACAACACCAAGTACAACCACTCAGTGAATGGTCTTGAGAGCTGCATTAGTGACCCTGAACTGTAATTATGTAACACCATAACAGTTGCTGTGTTTTATCACCATATAAACAATCCTCTAACACGTAAATTGAGTTTATCATTTGTGAGTGATTCAGCGGGGGTGATAATTCACTCATTGATTGTGCAAGACTTTTTTATACTTATCCTTTAAAAAGACAAGATAATTATTTTTGTGGTGATTATAAATTACGTCTCAAATAGCTATTTGCACTTACTTGTATTTTCGTTTTGAGTTTTCACCTGAGTTGGTTGTGTCTGATTTACAACAACTACAAATTAAATTATTCCAATGCCACATTTTGATCAGTTGCCCTTACAATTTAGATCGATCATAGGCTTCTTTTCCCCAGCAAATCATGTATTCAACCTCAACTGGCTTCTCAGTCACACTGATGTTATCTGTATTGTGTTCCTTGCATTGTGACATGTTTCCAAAGCGCTTTATTATTCTCATACTGCCTGTGCTGCAGCTCCTCTTTTCACCCTCTGTCTGAAACCAGAGCCCAGTCTGCTCTGATTAGTTAGCTGGCTAGCTCTGTTGTGATTGGTCAAATGCTTAGAGATGTCCTTCACCTTAGCCTATCACGTACGATGCGATGGAGTGCTAGCGAATAGAAGCCCGAGTTTCACATAGTGATGTCACTATCTCGCAAAAGTAAACAAAGGAGTCCAATGGAGGCGTTTCAGGCAGGGGGGAGTGTGTGGGAGAGAAACTCCCTCTGGAGGGACCTTAGGGATTTTAGCGTTTGCAGACATTTACATCAGGGACGGGCAACTTGGATGGTGGTGGGGGCCACATAATGTATGTACTGGCCACCAGAGGGCCGCAGATTAACTTGGAACACACACACACACAAATTGCATGTATTGTATGTAATTATTAACATCTTCATTGACATTTTACAATCTTTCAGGGAACATCCTCTAATAAGCTCACTAAACAAATATCAGTTCACAGAAATGTTATTTAATTTTTACGAGTGGCATGTTTGTATTGAACAGGTTATTTAACAGTGGAATAAAACTATTTTTAAACTATTGGAAAGCACGGAAAATGTGTGTGCATTGAGATGAACCATTAAGATGACATAAGCATGAAGTCATGAACACTAACCCAGACAGTAGTTGTCTAACTTGAACCTAGCTAAGACACTTGTAGCCTGTCTCTGCTGACGCACAATAAGGGGAATGTCAACACAGACACCTGTCAACCCGTACTCTGCTGTTCCTCAGCGCAGCTCCCCCTCCCTCCCGCTGAAATTATGAATGAAAAGCGTATAGTAATCATAGATAACACGGCAAGGTCCGTGACAGTTTGTTTTCATCTGATTTCAAATAAACAAAGTCTTGGTTTTTAGAATATTAAACTTGTTTCGCCAAATTCAGATGATAAATACAACCTTTAAGCTTGTAAAGGCATAATTACAAGCGGTAACTTAAATTCACAGCAGGCATAACAACAGCCGGTGTTTCTTGTGAGTGTTTCCCCGGGAAACAAACACAATACACACAAACGCGTCACAGATTATTTTGCGGTATTTGGCTGCCGAACAAAATCATGTACGCAGCCCCCGGGCCGCCATTTGCCCATCCCTGATTTACATGCAGAAAAACCTATAAGACACACTACAGGAAAGGGCAACCTTTAAATATTGCAAGTAGCCACTTTTATTATTTTGGCTGAACGTTAAAACAATTGTCTCTCACCATGATAGGGAAAACTATGGCGGCCACGGTGGACTTGAGGACCCAGAGCAGAGCCAAGCAGAGGATCTGGATGAAGGTGAAGAGGTGGACCTTCCTGAGGGGAACGTGTCGCAGGTACACCAGGTCCGGCTGATGCTTTGCTGGCATCAGGAGCAGCTTCAGACGATCCATGAACTGCAGACAGACGGAGGTACACGTGACACAATGCACTGCACGTAGGAATGTATCCGAGAAACAGCTAGTGTCTGGCATGCAGTGTTACTTGGATCCTCAGAAGAAACTCTTACATGACATGTGTCTGTATTGTGTTTATTACGTTATTATGCAACATTTACCTGCACGCCATTGAGAGAGGCAACTCCCATGTATAGGAAGACTCCATACAGCACTGGCATGGGGATGAACTAGGTCAAACAGAGAGAAACAATTAATACACATTAAGCTTTGGTAACTACAAATGTGTAGCTTTCACTGAGTAATAGAAGCAGTAATTAATAATATTGTTTATAGAAGATATAATACACAACTATCATCCATAATATCACCTTATATAAAAAGAATGCAAAAATAAGAATAAGTGGGATAAAAGGGCTAGTTTTGTCAACCTTAATAACTATTATAACACATAATATATTAATACAAACAATTGTCCCCGAGAGGTTTTCTGTTTCCTGTATACAGTAGAGCCCCAATGGTAAACACAACAACGCATTAGTTTACATTTTAAACTGTTAATCTCTATTCATCTTGAAGTATTATGATGACCTCATCAAAAATGTAGATCAGAGTTCAGTGTGTGAATATTGTGGACTTACAGATGCAGAAATAAAGCTTATTTATCTTTATTTTTCAGACGGAGAGACAAAGGGGATCTTAAAAATAAATTGCCTTTTTGACACATCCTTTTTATTTTTGTGTCCTGTCGATTATACAAATATGAATGCTCTTTTATGTTGCACAACCACCTTTCAGATCAAACCGTTTTTAGTCCGTGTTAATGTTGCAGTTATTGGCATTTTGAAGGGCTTCATTGATTGAGAAATGCCAACTTGACAGGGCAGTAAGCGCACAGAAAATGGTCTTTCAGGGACTCTAGCAACTATTCCTCATTTTGGTGGTCATATCCAACATCTGCTGCACTGATTTCTAAAGGTTTGATACGAATACATTTCAAGCTTACAAATGTAGACAAAATGATTGAGTTACCTTTAAGATAGGAGACATAAATACAGACCAGTCCTGTCAGGATGAACACAGCCACACCCAGTGACCCCCTCTGCTCTCTGCACAAAAGGGAGAAGAATACAGTCATCGTGTTAATTTATTTTACATTTTTGGGATAATTTTCTTATTTTTTTCACTCTTTTTCCATACAGTGACAAGATCCCATAAAAGCCTGAATAATAATAATTAGTGTTGATTACTTGAGGATATCAATCATTTCCTGAATCTCATACAGTTAAGCCAACACAAAAACACCCCCAACATTTGTTGAAGTTCAAAGTTGTTGTAGATGTTTCAAGACTTTGTTATTTCAGCTTACAGCTGACACCTCAGGACGCTCCGGGGGACGTCTCCCAACAGAAACACCAAGAAAAGTGTCTTAACTGTCTCATAATGAACATGAAGTCACATGTTCCAAAACATTGTGTTTTTAACCTTCTTATTGCAAGTTACCTGGCGTACATAGAGTAAGAGAATTTTACCTTGCAAAACTCTAAAGGGATAAAAAGAAAATATCGTTTTTTTTTTTGTAACATATTTCTTTAAAGTACAGTTTCTGTCATATGTTTTTAATTCACTTCCCTCTGTGCTTTTACCGGGGAGATAGTATTAAACAATTTAGATATCTGCTGTGTAAATATATTTTAAGCTTAATTCCACAACCTAAATAAAATAGTTACAGTTGAGTTTATTACGAGATATTTCTTGTTTTTAGTCCATGGTTGGTGTTTGTGTGTTAGTTAGAAAGACATCACAAAACTACTGAATACTTTTGATTGAAAGTTGGTGCAGGCAGTGCAACCGCTTCGTTTCATTGAAGGAGCAGTTCATATTTTGGCTTATTGTAATGAACATCGTTTAGTAAACACCACATACATTTCTGCCAACGAACACAGTTAAATATTTAAATGTGCAAAATAGTTTTCAACAATCTTCCTGCAACTTTGTTCCTTTTATACATTTGGTGCTTGCAATATGCCCAAAATATTGATAAATATAATCCTAGGTCCCCAAGACCTGCTCTATCGAAATCAGTCGCATGACCCTGAAGACACATTTTGAGTTGTATACACTGTTTGGAAAGAGGAGATTCCTAGCTTTCTAATGATATCAGGATGTTGTTGTTACTCCAAATATTAAGCAAAATATGTCACATTATATAATGACTGTCAACCGGTCATCATTTTGAGAAAACGGCCTTCAAAGTTTCCTCTTCTCTGGAATCCATCGATCTGATTGATTATTAGCGGAGCAAATGATCAAAGTAGTACGGAGGGAAGATATTTTTGTTTGGATTACTGGTTTGGGGGAAGCTCGCGAGTGTGTGTGTTGTATACGTGTGTATGTGTTTGTGTATTTTTGTTTCCCGGGAAAACACTCACAGAAACACCGGCTGTTGTTATGCCTGCTGTGACGTTAAGTTACAATAGTGTCAATCAGATTTGTTTGTCCGTTTTTTTATTTGATTTAATAGTCATATCGACCAAACTGTGATGGCAGGTGCACACAGCATCTCTTGTGCTTCTGTCTATAATGCATTAAACATGTACTTAATTAGTAATATTCTGCCTACAAGCACTGCATAATCAGAGTTATAGGCATTACAATATACTGTAGCACATTATAAAACATTTTTCAATGACTAAGGTTCAGTCTCTATAAAAATGTAGAGTATCCTAAAACCACATAATATCAACATCCAATCCAATCATACATCCAATAACCATTTAGAGTCTAAATGGTTATTGGATGCTTTGAAGTCATGAAATAACATAAGGTAGATATAATACATTACAAGTTGGTTATAGGTCACTTTAGGTAGTGACTGTTTACTTTATTTAAAGAAACAATGCAAGTACACACAGTACGTGAAACTATTTATCTTATCTTGATTCATAACAGTGTGTTGTTATTGATGGACATACTAAGACACATTTATAACCAGCGGACAAATAAAGAAATTCTGACTCTTATTTTAAGTTACTCTATGGGAATTATAATACAATATGATCCTTGCTAAAGAAAGTTATTTAGTGACCAGCATTTATGAGATATTCTGATACTTTGCCATATAAGTCATTATAAAATGCTTTTTAATGTGTTATGAACAATGTTACAAAGCATTATGAAACTGTTTTAATGCAGTAAGGACTTTGTATTATCTTCATTTACTATGAATCTTACTTAAATGTTTTACATTGTATCCTTTAAAATTAAGTTCCAGTCGATGAATACGATTTTCTGTTACGTGTATTTTATGTGAATAACACGAGCATCTTGTAGCAGTCTTACCTCACACCCAGGAACTTGGGCTGCTCTCCAGGAGCCGATGTTTCCGTCTCCATCTTCAGAGAGTCGATGTGAGCGATGGAGATGACCGTGGCGGCCACGTACCACGGCAGACCCATGAAGGAGCACACAATAAGCAGAATGGCCACCAAGAACAGATCCAGATGGTAGCCTGCCCCTTTCTAGTACAGACAACAAACACAAGGTCAGAGGCTGTGCATGCTCAGGCATATACTGTATGTAGAGCACAGCTGAAAGCACAGGCAAATGTAAAAACCAGCAAAAAACTCTTCCATGTTTATATAACAACATATGCTGATTAATACAGTAGCGTGTCGGCTCTTTCTCTCATAGCGCTTCCCAAGTTATCTTTGAAGACACCAGTAAACACAGCAGAAATCAAAGGCAGTCTTGCTCAGCTCTAGCAATGACCCTGCGAACATTTCAAGTGGTTGCTTTCTGAACCAAACTGTGTTCAGTCACTGCCATGAAACATCTCTCACCCCCACGAGAAGAATGACAACAATATGTAACTACAGTGTGCAGGTAGCCAGTGTCCTGTACAAGCTGCAGGATGTTGTGCGAAACGCATGAAAATCCTCGTATAAATCAGGTCAGGACCTCTTTTACTGGAAAGATAACTTTTTTTGTTGTTCTTGTGGGATTTCTCATTTTAAAACCCAAAATGCAGACTCAAGCATTTCACCCATAATGAAACAGCAATTCAATATTCAAGTTATGCTGCACTACGTTTTTGGGCAGGTTCTGGGAAATGTTGTATAGCAAATCTTCCTTGGTAGAGCAAAAACTCAACAAAAACTACATCTATATCGACCTTGTGTACGAGTATTTAAACCGTATTTACCATTTGGAAGACTTTTAACTGCTGGGTAAACACATTTTGTGGCTTTTGAACACACTTTTCATCAGTAATGTTTCTTCTGTACCTTCAGCATGTGCTCCTTCCTGTTGACGATCACAGCAGTAATCTGTTGGTCCATGAACACCAGTATGGTGACCAGCAGGGCAGGGAGAGCCGACGCCAGGTCAACCCACCAGGGGTTTCCTCCGAACAGGGGCACCAAACCAGCCTCGTTTGGGACTTGTAGGCTGTTGGGGAGGACGAAATAATGTTTACTTTCAATAAACAATGTTGCTCATCTCCTTTATTGTTAGTGCATAAACTATTGATCACTTTACCTTCCTTCAGATAATCTTTAAAAACCGCTCGATTTATTTACATTTCATGCATATGGCGCTTTAAATTCAGGAAAGCACTTTCCGGGTTCACTGTATCTAGGTAATTTTGACATGTAGACCAAACAGGAGGAGCTGTGGATCAAACCAACCCTAAACTTCAGCTAATGCTTGCTGCTTTCTAAAAACAGCCAGTATTTTTTATTATGTCACTATGCTAGGGAAACAAAGTTGTAATTTATTAATGTTTCAAGCTCTTCTCTCTTAACTTTTTCAATAGTCCTTTTTTAGGACGCCTGAATATATTGGAAAATTGAGTCAATTTAATCTAGGCCAATGCAAATAATTGTGTCATTTCAGTCAAACTTACTTGACAAAATACTTTATTTCATTATAATTATTATTATAATTATATTATATAATGAACAACATAGGTTGAATGTTAAGATTGCGACAACCAGACCAGAATCTACTGGTTCTATTATGTTTTATGAAGTAATGCACCAATAGAGAATTGCACTTGAACTCAGCAAGCAGCATGAGATAGGAAGGAACTCACCTTGAATTCAGTTGGCACAATAAGTTTAGGAGTTTCCACTCTACGAGCATATCCCACTCCACAGAAGATTCAAGATAGCCAGAACGATGGCAAAGTCACTGATGAGTTTCCTAACCTGGGTGCATTGAAAGACCAATAGAAAACAGTTAAGTACTGTATGTGACCCGCTGATCAAACATTTTGGACACAAGATTTAATTCAGATCGGGCCCCTCACAACCTCTCCCTTCCCACTTCATTACACCGTCAGGTAAAGGGTTCACCACAATCAGTGACATTTTAAACCAACAAGTATTGTTGGTTTAAGTTATTAAAGTTATTAAACCCTCCAACTGCGATCGCCAGCTACTTAACCAGCTGTCCTACAAGACCACATGCAACGCTGTTATGTAGTCATGAAAGACACTGTGTACAAATACTTCCGTGCAAATTTGTAATATTAAACTGAAATAATATAGCTACATTTGATATTGTCCTAGAGGTGTGTTGAGAACAGAAAGGTCACATTGTATGTATTTATATATTTTACTTATCTAGTCTAGAAAAAAGGTTGACGTGATCATTGAATTATACAACTTTCTATATTTACAGGGACCCAGATCAGTTATAAAAAAGATTGTATTATTATTATTAACCTGTTCAGCACGGAGCCTGTTTTTCAGGTCTCGAAAATGACATGCCAAGAACAAAATGACTATATCTTCCCTTCTAAAAGGGGTAAATTAATAATATTTTTTCTCAAAGGAATGATACACCTGTGAGTGCATGTAGAAATGTCAGAATCAATATAGATGTTTTTATTTTAAAGTAAAATTCAGATTGAACATAGTAAAGAAAATTAAATTATAGTGTCCGTCCATTACTTATAGTGAAAACCACCCTTGAATGATGGGATAGTAGACTAAAAGCTTCAGGAATCCAAACTATAACATATAATAAGTACCCTGTATCAAGATTGATGCAAAAACAAGTGACATTTGACCTTTTTAGAGAGATTTGGAGAAAAAAAACCCACCTCTGGGTCATTTGGGTGCATTTGCCTGTATCTCTGGAACCCATTGGTCGATTTTGGTGATTGACACCACTTTTTTAAACCATTAGAATCGAGGGGAAGTTCCTAAATCCATCTAAACATTACCATTGGTGAGTTAGAATGATGCGCATGCCAGCATGCCCAAAACCGGAAGCTCCATTACACTCTATATGAAAAACAAGTTTATTGCCATAAATGTTATGATGGATTATCAGTAATCATTTCAAAGTGACACAGAGACATTGGATTAACCTTTAGCAGCGTTTAATAAATGCGTTTTAATGACATTGAACACAACTTTGATCAGAAAACAGCAAAGGTAAGACGTATTGCAGTTTCTGCCCCGTAAAGTGAAGTTGTGTGTTTGTCTTTGCTTGCCTTCGCTGCCGTGAGTTTTTGGACGCACAGTGATGATACTTATACCAATGGAATCTGTGGAATCTCAGCTTTCATATGATATCTTGTGCAGATAGCATGAAGTATACAATATTCGCTACCCACGTAGAGTTATGTGCTAAGTGCGTTAACATTCTTTCTCTAAGTGCTAATTCAGAGGCTTGGTGCTAGACTTGGTGTTTTGTTTAGGGTAAAAATGGTTCATATCGTGAGTTTAGCTGAGTTTCTTCCCGTTAAGTGGGTTTGACACATTAATAGGTTGTTAAATGTTAAGAAGCCCTGAGACACAGTTTCGTGAATATTGTTGTGTTTGCTGGCGGGGGCAATCGGGCCTCAAGAGGTTAAGTGTTTGTTTGTTTTTAATTTTGGATGATACAAAAACTATGGCTACAGTACTTCCTGTTCTTCCTATTTCCATGAAGTCAGCCCTACACCTTAAGGAGGAGAGCCTCATTAGCTTTGAGTATGGACTATAGAGGGAGTACATTCTGCCACGTGTCAGAGAGTGTAGGGGTCAGTTGGAATGGGGCCAATGTGTGTGACAATGACTCACAGTGGTGGGGAAGAACTGGCTGGTCTTGAACTTCTTCAGAACACATGGAGCAGGTGTAAGTGCCTAAGAACAGGATGCAGGACATGAGGGAGATGTCGGGGACATAGTCGCAGGCATTCCCCACCAGCTCTCCATTGTACTTCAAGCAGTCCGTCTTTGACAGGGACGACCATGTGGCGTTCATTGGCTGCACAAAAGAAACAAAGAGCATCTTCATTATAAGGTAAAAGCAGTCATGAAACTGTGCGTCCCACCAAAGCAGGCGAAGACACTGAGGCTGAGAAGAGCGGACTGATAACTCAGACTTTGAGAATTTTGGAGTAACAGAGATAAGAAAATCAGTGTCACAATAACCTCAAATAAGAAACAATGTGCTTATCAGAATATTGTCGAACTGACAAGCACAACTTTCTTCTTCAACTCTTATCTTTCACTTACCAAACGGGGTTGGTTTGTAATTTGTGACCCAATTTCAAAGAGTCTTTTTTAAGATTGTCGAAGAATTCCAGCGGCATTCAAACCAAAGTGTTGCATAACTTAAATCCATGAAATAGCCACAGTAAACTACCGTACATAGATGACGTACTGTGAGTACTATTACTTACTTAGTACGTTTTTAAATGAAAAACATTTGTAACAGAGTATTTGTACAACACTGTCAGGCTGCTACTTTTACATATGTAAAACATCTGGGTACTTCTTCCACCACTGAGGACATATTATATATCAAACTGAGACAATATATATGTATATTGCAATAGTCTTTTTAACTTTTCTATTAGTTGTTCTTTCTTTTTTCGGTCGCAGAAAGAAAATAATAATAAAATAAACATGGGTCAAAACAGGATCTCTTACCAGTTCAGTGTTGTTCCAGTACCAGCTTGAAGCATCTCCAACCACATCTGTACTGTTCACTGAGGAAACACAACAACAGTTTGAATTTTGCATGCATAACAAATATCCGAAGAGAAAAAGACAAGTTGTCTGAAACGGCGATTTAACAGCAGCACGCTGTCTTTTAGTCTATCAAAAGTTTGCTCCTATGTCGGCTGTTCAGGGAGTATATGGGTGTGATTCCTAGATCAATAAGGCGAAAAAGGTAAATGATCAGACTGTGGAATAATTTGCTTCATATGTCAGAACCTAGAACCCAGAACCTCTTTTGGCAATGGAGCTTCATGTCGTTATTGAGGCAGCTGAATTACAATAAATGTATAAAAGTAGTTTATCCTGCAGCATGAACACTGTTAGAAGAAAGTACTTGGTCAATTTGAAGAAATGTGGTTCAAGATATTTTGTAAGAAGAAAAATGACGAATATATCAAGCACAATTATAATTCTGGATATTGTGTTTTAGCAAACTCATGAAGAATTCAACGGTCTTAAGTTTCACAGTTGACACAGGGAATCCTTCCTCTGGCCCTTTGAAGTTGGTTGATTATGGAAAACAACATGTTTTGTAAATTATGTCAATTATGAAAACTTGAGAATGTTTTTCTGCACTGTCCTTATAATGACAAGTTGAGAACATTTATATCAAATGCTGAGGCCGTTCAAAATATTGTTGGTGCAATGAAAATGACAACAAACGGAAAAAAGTTGATAACCTTTGTTTCTATAGATAGGAAAAAGCTATTTGGTTTATTTGTTTAGTATTATTTATAATTCCTACTCTATACTAGTATAGTTACTGTGGTTTCTGGTCTCTTTTTCTAAATATTCATGGAAGCATATTATTGCTTGCTACATTGGAAATCAGAATCATGTAGCACGCATGTTCAATGAGCATAAATCCAGAATTGTATTATCCCAACAAAAGCTTAGTTACCTTGGTTACATGCTCACATTCAGCATGTTAGCAAATACCTGTAACACCAAAGTCTGTAGCAAATTGCCAGACAATCCAATTGTTAAGAGATTTGACTCTGTGGGGGGTGGGGAGTGCTGTAGCTCACTGGTTTTAAGCTCAATGACATCATTATAGTTCTGCTGGCAATATTTCTAACAAAGCCTAAATATGCCCCAAATAGGTTATCTCATCGACAAATATCTACCAACCAACATTTCCATCTATGTCCCATCTTTGTTACAAACCATAGACCGTTTATATAGAGGACAACAGCCGCAGAGGATTACCAGAAGGGCTGCCCCCCTCTTCATCTCCCAACCTCAGTTAGAACATATAATAAAGAGGACTGTGACGTATCATCAACACATTGAAAAAAGGCATCAGTTCACAGGAACATCTTCTGTATTGTTCAAGATAAATGTACAGTTTTTAATCAACGTTTTCTGGTGGCTTTGAAGACAGCAAATATAGCTTATTTAGTTCCCTGTTGCAAAAGGGCTGTCTGACAGCCAGCTTAAGAGGTATAATACTCTAAATAAAGTGTAAACCTAAACTGATTTGGATTTATTTGACTAGGGTAAAAAAGATTTCACTGCTGCCTCAATGTTTCGCTCTGTTGGTTGGCAAACTGATCTCAAAACCTGGAACAGCTAATGGGTTAATCCATATGAATGTCTAATAAGCAGCCATGAGTAAAAACACCCCAAAGTTAAACAACATCTCACCTAAGAAAGCCGGGGGCCATACAGAGGCATTCATATTGTGTCACGTAGTCCATCTTGAAATCTGAGTTGATGGGGTAGTGGTGAGTTAGTTTGAGCATCTTCTTGAAGGCATCGTAGATGAAGATGAAGCTGATGAGGCAGGAGAAGCCCTCCTCAGTGAAGCGGGTGAAGTACTGAACCAGGTAGCTGGCGTCAGTGGCCACGAGCACCAGGCAGTAGAACGCCGACCACAGGCCGATCCACAGGCGGAACTCCAGGTAGTCAAATTCATTATCTCTGAATGGAAAAAATAACACACCAAATATCAAAGAATATAAATAGAGAAATATATAATATAGGTTTTATACGAACAGAGGGACACAGAATAGAACATCTTGAGAATATAGTTGTTAAAGTTGGAAAAACTCCATACATTTCATGAATAAAGTATAAATATCATATCCCTTATTTACTTAAATCTGTCTTGTCTCTAAAAACGCATCTATTTTCGATTGTACATTGGCAATTAAATTATTGCTGAAAAAACAACACAAAGCACTTGTTGAGTTTAAAGGGGACCTATCATGCAAAATGCACTTTTTGATGTCTTTTATACATAAACATGTGTCCCCGGTGCGTCGGGGAACTCACGCAGCATCAGAAAATAAAACCCTCTCTCTTTTCCTCCGTACCCAAATCTTTTTAAAAACGGGGTGGGGGGGCCGGGTACAACGAGGCGGATACAGATTTGCTGCCGATATGACATCAAATCGGCGGCGGACCCACAGAAAGTTGCTATCAGAAAACAATGCCTGACGTGTTTTGGACGTAATCTCGTCGTTGTTTGCATTAGCAAGCCTCGCTAACACTCAGAGCTAACCTGTACTGGAGAGCACATGTGTTTAAAAAGCAGGAAATAAACCCGCAAGAGAAAAAGCATTTGAGCTCCATACTGTTTCAGAAATAATCCTGATGTGGTTTAGAACAGGATGGCGTTTTATCACAGCAGAATTTTACTTTATCTCCGGTAGAATTCTGATCAGGCATTAGCTCCGCCTCCTCCTTTTTTTTTTTCAAGCTAAGGACCCAAAATCCGCGTAACTAATTCACCCAGCACTTACTATGGTATGATCATGCTTGAAGTGAATATATCTGCACTTTCCCTTGTTGTTCGGAGTTTGATTCTTTATGGTTTTTGCACTTATGTAAGTCGCTTCGGATAAAACCGTCAGCTAAATAATATGTAATGTAATGTCTCACATGCTTACTGCGTCTGCATATTAAAGTCATGAAGTTATACGACCTGATTCCTTTTTTAACTATTTCCAAATAAAAATTGCAAAAATGTCTCTACTTTAATATTATAATTTGTATATGATGTTCCTTTAACGAAAAAAGGTACAATTATCCTGGTGAAATTTTCGAAATGCCACCCTCTTCTTCATTAAAATCTATAATCTGAGAATAAAAGAACAACGGGTGTTTCTTTTTTCAATGTAAAGTCCTTTCACAGTGTATGTGCACTAGATGCTTTAGGTTTCCTTATCACACTTTTGCAAATTGAATATTGTAACAGTAATTAGCATCAAACCTATTTGTTGTGCCTACAAATCATGCTTGAACGCTCACCCCTTAAAATTGTATTTTAAAAGACTCTCCAGCTTCAGCTGATGAAATGCGAAATGTCAAACTCTGCACATTCAACATTCTTTACACCCAAATATTTACACAGTCGCCCTGATACTCTTCATGACTAACAATAACATTCATAGGCCGGATTGGAGCTTCATAAATACATAACTAAACCAACCCAAGTTTACAATGATTATAAATTCCTTGTCAAGATCTGAACCATCCATGATTAGCTACTGGGCCTCTGGAAAACTCAGGAGATGGAGAAAGTACCTGCTGAAATTGAAGAGCAGCCGTTCAAACACCAGAACAGGACCTGTGCTGCTGAGGATGGTGAGAGGCTGGCCGGCAAACAGACAGAAAATCCCCCCGGTGATCGCTGTGCCCAGAAAACTCTCCAACACACCCTGCACACATGAAGGGGAACCGTAAGGGAATCATTCAGAACATAAACGCTCTGGAAAAACGGCCCAAAAAATCACAATCTGACCTGCATGTTTTCTGTAGCAGTCCCCCAGCAGACCCCCGAAAGTGATGGCGTTCGTCACAGTTCCCAGGTAGATAAACAAAATGGCCGACAAGGACTGGATGTGAATTGCATCGGTGAAGTCACTGACAAAGAAGGGCACTTTTCTCTTGATGTCAAGTAGGAGACCCCCACAAACCTGAAAACAGTGAAATAAAGGGTGTGTTTTTTTCAACTATTATGGACCAATGAGCTAGAGAAACATATGTTGGATATGTACCTAAAGTATGCTGAGAACTGCAATACAAGAATCTTTTTCAAAAAACATGACTTATGCAACAGTGCTTTGGCATTTTTGACATTTTTCTCTGGATAACAGTAGGATTATTGTGTACTGTTTTAAAATGTATTTTAGCTGTTGAATGTTCATGTTGTACTGTTTGAAATGCCTTGGAATGCAGTAAACAGAATGAAAGATGAATGAATATACACAAGCTGTCCATTTTTCATTGCTCCAACTGCTTAAGGCAAGTAACTTTTCTAAGACCTTTCAATGGTTTAAAGGCAATTTGGTTATTTAGTTAAGGATCCACAGGAACCCGGATTCTTGTATAAAAACAGATATTTAAAAATATTTGTTTTCTCTCCACAATTTCATACTTTCCGGTCTTCTTCAGCTCGTCCCCTGTAGTGTGTCCCCCTCCTCCGTGACCTCATCATGAGGCATGTCTCCGTTCATATGAGAGTCTCCTCCTGCATACATGTTTTTCCCTGAAATACAGAAAAACACCAACAGTTTTGTTCAGTTTTGCAGGGCACTTCACCTTAAAGTTATCTGGAGCATGTCTTTTTTTTTAACACTACTGAAGGTAACAGTTGCTTTTTGCTGTGAAAATGTCTGTCAGCATTTTCTCATGGCCTCTTTTCTTGAGTTTTAAATCAGACGATGTGCGTGATTAAATAGTCCTGATTGATCAGTGCTCACATTCAGTATGTTTGTAGTTTACTGAGTTAAACTGCGAGTTTTAAATAAAACACACAGCTGCTCTTTCATATTTTATTTATTTAAACACTTTGCTGTACAGCTTGACGCACTTCAGTGATTTTGCAACCTTTGCTGTTCTATAACGTTATGTAGTCAGTGCATACACAGCATACGATCGACAGATGTGTGTCTCTTTACATATTTAATGCAAGATAGATCTTGTACGTGCTAGCATTTTCTTAGTTTTCAGGTGATTCAAATATGTGATTTTCCATTGTTGGAACCTGTTGCAGACACTTTTTACACTTTGATTCCAGCTGCTTCTAAAGCTTAACACCTCACTGGACATACTGTATAACAGAGGTGAATGTTTTTCAAGTACAAAGTAAGTCTTAAGATTCCTCTATGTGGAAACAGGTTTAATGAAATGACCAGCGGACAACTACGCAGCCTGTAGAATCAGTGTAGTATTAGATAAGATAACAACTAGAAAGTCACTTTTTACAATCCTCAAGTTACTAGAAAAATACTCTAAGAAAGTGAAATTATTTTTTCCCCACGGCCTTCTGTGCTGGTAGAAATCTATAGAGTGTAAAGACATAAAACATGTGAGGCTCTATTGGTCTGCTACCTGGAAGTGTCTCTAACTAATAGACAGCATGCTCTTTAATTTAAACGCCAACATTGTGCAGTGTTAAACAAACCATTGTGTGTATGTTCAGCAGAGCTAAAGAATCATCAGTAAGTAGGATTATGATAGCTTCACATTAAAAGTGTTTGACCTTTTGTCAGAGGAGGGCAGGGATTTGGGAGGCTCTATCCTGATGGCTGGATCCCACTCTCCAGGAGGAAGCACGATCACCTCGTCCAGGAAACTCATCGATACCGGCCAGCAGGTCTTCTCTGTCCTTGGCCTTATACGCAATGTCATGAAATACCTTAACACAAACAGAGAGGGACGAGGCATTTAAGTGTAAATGAAATCTGCCAAATGCAATATCCTACAAAGAACAAACAAATGATTGTGGTATAGAACA
The DNA here is from genome assembly GCF_902827165.1 of Trematomus bernacchii. Taxonomy (NCBI): domain Eukaryota; kingdom Metazoa; phylum Chordata; class Actinopteri; order Perciformes; family Nototheniidae; genus Trematomus; species Trematomus bernacchii. The sequence goes on from NW_022988043.1 coordinate 17,616,017, forward strand.
GTGATTCTCAAATGGGGGTACGCGGACCCTAGGGGTACGTTGGGGTACTGCAGGGGGTACGTGAGATAAAAAAAAAAAAGGTTAATTAAAAAAAATACCATGCATGATTACAACATAATCTTAGTACAATAAGTGAAATGGAAACACAATTTTATATAAAATATTTCGAGAACCACCAAGGGGGTCCTCATATAAACATGTCAAATTTGTGTATGTATTTTATAGTTTTTCATAATATATCATTTGTTCATTGGTTTTGTTAACATATTTACTTCAATTGAAAAACTCCTTGGAAAAATCGTTATGTATATGCTCTTTTTTTTTCATGCACAAAGATGAAAAAATCCTTAGTTTGTTGAAATTCATGCATGAAGGAGTTAATAAATCACACACTGAGGAACATCACTATATTTTAATTATTTATATAGGCTTTTTTCTATCAAAAATGTTCGGGGCCGGTCAGGGGGTACTCGGCTGAGAAAATGTTTCAAAGGGGGTACATTACTGAAAACAGTTTGAGAAGCACTGTCCTAGAGCACCAATGGAGCAATGTTGATCATCCCAAAACCCTTTGGATGTATTTTACCAACAAATGTGTAGTTTCAGACTAGAAATGTACTATTTGTGTCTGAATACATTTGGAAAACTACTACTGCTCACATTAGACTGAATTTGCAAGCAACATATTTTTAAATTGTATCTGGTCGAAATACTACAATGTTGATACAATGAATACTAACAATAAACACTTTTTCCTCACAGGACAATTAGTGTATACCTGATTAATAAAACATACTTTTCAAATGATGGTCTAACAGGAAGTACACGTCTCATGTTTTTTGGGAAATTGATTGTCATCATACACAGGATGGATAAATGGATCAAGCTGAGAACATTATCCAATTGAATACCAAAATACCATAAGCTCTGTCACAAAATTGAACAAAATGTAACTTGAATAAATATTACACGTTTCAGACATGGCTATTAGCAGTCATTCATTCCTTTTTTTCTATGTTCCTATTTACCGCCAATCCATTTCTTGATGGCAAGGACCTTTGTTAACAAAACTGGCAAGCAACAACTAACTGTAAGTCAGATATAGGTTACAGCTACAACACGCCTCTCTCTGGGCTTAAGCCGATGATGTAAGTATCTTGACAGGCTTACAGCTGATGTGTGTTAGTGGCAGTCTCACCTCATCTGACATCAGCGTGGCGATGGCTCGGCCAATCTCATGGTACGAATTGGCTTTGCCTTTGGGTCCAAGCAAGATGAATAAAAAATCTGCCAATGGGACAAAATCATTGAGTAAGTGTGTATGTAATGTAATGTGTCGTCATTTAATGGATACAGCTTTGAATTCAGTATAAATCCGTGATGTAATATCCATGAAATAATTATGCTTTTCTCATCATCTGCAGCCTTTTCATTTTATTTAGTGAACAGTTATTCACATATTTCTAAGCTTTGGACACACTCACTACAAGCACCAAAATATTATCATTTGGTCCAATCCATCCATTGAAATCCCTCCCAAATATTTTCCATGCTACATTATATGTGTTTTACATTAATATACCTATGACACAATATGTCAACATAGCAGAGAAATCTTTTAAGGACATTATATAACGTACGAGTTCAACAGGACTTCAGCATTGCTTTATGGCATCTTGTTTACAAACAACACTACTGACACCAGTTTAGTGTCGCACCTGTAGTTTTATGAACCTCATCAAAAGCCAGAGAACAAACAGTTAGACACAATAAAGGAAAAGCCTAATCCAAACTGTTATGTTAACTATGCAATTATAGATAAATAAAATATATAGATGCCCTACTTGTACCCACTTTTTGTTTGTTTCGGGTGCATATTTTCAGACTTTCTTTATCATAATCTTTTTACAGATTTCTATTGGTGTTATGAAACCTTGGTATCTGTTAGGACATGTTGGACTGATGCAGCTTTCACTAGTTTTACTTGAGCTTATATTTAAGAATTCCTTTAGTTCTGACACAAATCTCAGCCACCTTGTGGGAACAGGGACCCTCTGTTAAGGCTCCCAGCATCACAGCTTGCTGCAGACGAACAAACGCCACAAACGGTGAGTCCAGGAAGTCCACCTCCCCCACCAGCACATTGGAGGCCTCGGCGTCTCTCGGCAACTTCTTCATGAACTTGTTCCTCAGCTGAAAGTACAAAAGAGGAGACATTAAGTGTTATGTTCACACCAGCAAGCTACCCGACACGACTGAATATAAACAACCTATATCAAACAGGACAATCCCTTTCAGCCTAAATACCAAACCAGGAGGCTCCCATGCTATCTAGGTAAGAAACAAGTAGTAACATGAGGTCCGTATTTCTTTCTCTTCTAGTGACGGTGAGATGTCTAAAGATGGGGTCAGACACCTGCTGGGCTTCACAGGTTCAACAACTCAAAAAGACATTAAAGTCTTGCAAATGTGTTTTTGAGGAGCTGTTTCCAAGTTGTAAAGAAAGGAACATACCAGTGTTTTTGCATGTTTAACCCACTAAAGTGTTTTAATTTCTATTCTTTCTTGGAACATATACTAGTGATAACGTAGGTTTTTTGGATTCGAATGGCTGGTTGGAAGATCTAACCAATTAAAGAATAACTACACACACTGTTTGTTTGATGAAAGAGAACCAAGTAAGAATGACCTCTTTGTTAAGTAAATTGGACTGAGAAGATCCCCATTAATTTAATCTACTCGTATTTTTATGCCACAATGTTATTTGCTTCATTAGATGTTCCATATAATAAAAATAGTGGAATGTTTATGACCAGATTGAGATCATTAATAAATAGATCAAAGAAAAAGAACCATAAACATCGAGACAAGATTGTCATGGAAAACTAGTGGGTTATTTATTCACTTTAAAACAGCAGAGCAAGCAGGAATCATTTACTGAGACCCAGCAAGTGACAATTCAAAGCACCTCTGAATCATTATGGTCCCATTCAAGTGTGTTCTGCATAAATATTAGTGCAAATAACACTATTTTATTTAACAGTTCAACTTGAATTTTGAAGACAATTAATTCAGAAGTAAGCGGGTTCTTATTCAATGGGAAAGAGGCTCCATAGGTCCACTGGTTTCAAATAAATAGAAGGATTAGATGCACTTATTTAATGAGTTAGGCGGGCCCATTCACAACCTATACAAAAATCCTTAAGATAATGTAAAAACATGTTGCAAAGTTATGTGAAACTGGACAGAATATACATTTTTGGTCAATATGTATGCAATATAGCTAGTTTATATCAAAGCGGTGAAATGTAATATTGCCCATTTTATTTCAACTGTAACCACATGCACGTGCAAAATGTGTGCACAATGCAATAAAGATGCCAAATGGATTGGACTAAGAAGATCACCAAGAATCTATAATGCTTCATTATCTCAACTCTGGCGCATTATAAAATAAACATTTATTTTCCTCTGATTCTAGGTGGGACCACAGTGTTAACTTGCTGTTTATGTTTTCTTCTATTTTATAAGGATTCTTTCATGTAAAGCCTTGTTAAAATAAACCACCTGTCCACATACCTGTGAATACCAAACTGAGGAAGACTACTATCTGTCTTTTTAAAATCCACTGAGCCAGGATTTAAATTGGATTAGATCACAAACAACTCTGGCATTTTCTCCAATCAAAGTAAGGCTGCCAGTAAGCCACACATACTAGAAAACAAAACAACTTATATAGAACTTATATAAGAATTATGGCTAAAAACTTGTTTAGTGAGGTCACAGTGACTTTGTCCACCAAATTCTAAGGGGAAATGGATATCATTTTTCCAGTCTTTACAACCTCTAAAAAACATTTACATCTAAGAGTCAGCATTCATCCATTCACACCCCATTCATGCAGAGGCAGAGGTTGCCATTCGATTGAAATACAAATACAAAATACAACTCCAATTAGAGGGTATCTTGCCCAAAGACAGATTGGCATGCTGACTGCGGGGGTTAGGATCGAACCCCCAACCTTGAAATGTAATTCCCTAGACCTCGGCTATCGCTGGCAGGGAGCCGTAACAAACTTAGTCAGACAGCAGTTTCGTCATTGTAAAATAAAATGGGTCCAAAATAAGATGGAAGTAAGAATAAAACTGTAAATAAAGAGACTTATTTTCTTCATCATTGGTTTCAACCAACAATAACAACGTTTAAAAACAGGACAAAAAGAACAAAATGGCTGTTGTTCACTTGTCATCCAGCCCGCCAAAAATACAGATAATGCACTGACAGGGTCGCTGCCATCAACCTCTGAGGACTTGAATCCCATAAACTTGTTCTTCTTGGCAAGATCCAAACACATCCCATTAGCGGCTTTAGAGGCGTGTTGGCAAGACATTTGTCTGTAAATGATTGATCCGAAAGTTAACCTGCGTAACTTCACACCCTGACCTGAGTCCAATCACTGCTAATCCATAAACTACGCACATGCATGTGTTCCCGTCACACTTCAGTCTGAACCGCCATGATGCACAAATCTACTTGTAAACATTTTTAAGATCCTAAATCACATGACTTTTTGTTAAAATTGTTGTACTGCTCATTGCTCCCTACCTCTTAAAAGGGTTAGTTTACATACATTCCCCAAAAATAATAATTCTTCATTACCTGTAGTAGTTCTCATAATAATTATGATATTATAAATTACTATTTTCAAATAGATAAGATATGTTACACACCAGGTACCACAACATTCTCCGTCGAACAATGCAGCGATGAACCAAGATTTTAGTGATTGAAACTCTACACTTTTTATAATTTAGCACTGAATATTACTTCTGAATGTGTTTTCTGCCTCTAACATGTGGTCAGTAATGAGGGCCTGTGGGATCAGAGGAAATGTCTGAATGGTATTTATAGTCTGATTTGGTGTGGAAGAGCTTCAGTTTAGGAGATGTGCATCCTGTCTGCATGTCTGTCCCACAGGAGGACTAACTGGGTTGGTGTGACCTAATTCTCTTCCCCCATGCAGAGGCCTATTCTGGTGTGAGATGAACCAATGGCTGCTGTGAACTCTAACTGTTCCGCTATCAATGGTGTTCACAGTTAGGTGTTTACAGTAAGGTGTAAGCATCCAGAAAAACACCAATGCATATTTCCTACATTACCTTTTGCAAAATAATGTGATATATCGTTTAGTTTTGCCACTAATCCCATCTCAGAAGTCAAGAATACCCTCAAAATGGAAAATGAAACCAAAACTGGAATGTAAGGTCTCTTATAATAAGACATTTTGGGTTTAGGGTTGGGTTTAGGGTTAAAGATGTTGTTCTCTTTGGGCCTATCAAACCATTTCGGAAATACCAACCAATCAGTGCTGACGGGGATTTTTTGAAAGGATGGGTTCGAAGCATTTAAAACAGAGGGAGAATACAGGTATTCTCAGAAAATATTGAGAAAAAATACGTTTTTAGAAAAACACTAAATCATTTGAACATGTTTGAATAGAAACCCAAAATACGCTAACCTGAAAGTGAGTATAATACGTTAACTTGCAACGAGTGCATTGAGCCCAGCATAGGTGCTTCTACATCACATATGAATATAAATATAAACACTATGAAGTACATGATTGAGTAAAAGCTAAATAATCTTTATCAATACAGCACTGACTGGCTTCAAAACCAATTAAGACAGCGTTCATTTTCTCCCAGATGCTTGGTAACCATTGAAGAAGCTAAAGTATTTCATCTGCTACACAAATGAGGGAAATTCATTGATAAACACAAAGAAAAAGTCCTCCATATCTCCTCTGAGTGGGACAGATAATCTATGACATACTGTATCTTAAAGTTCTAGTGGACTGGAAAAGAATGAACGTATGTTTGGGTGTGTACTTTTCGTTGTCACTTAATCATTGATTTAGCATTCATTTGTCTTTCTGTTAGTCATTGTTCCAAAGATCCTTTGCCTAAGCGTCATCCTCGCTTCAGCAATCATTCTTAACTGCACATTAAAGGAGGAGTTCATTCAGATTTCCTGGACTCAATAAACTGCTAAGTAGAGATATTACATAAGAACTTGGATATATGTACTACAGACTTGGCTGTGGCAGGTTGAATCCAGCTGCAGCAGGCCGGGTGATGACGACAGCAGATGGGACAGTGTACTTTACACAATCTAAACTCTGCTCTGAGCCAGCAGCCACAGTGTGCTCTGACTGGTTCCTGCACCTCTGCAGTGGATAAAGCTACTTTCAGGCTAACATGTTAGCTTTGCAACGCCAGCCAGTGATTTTGTCCTTTTGGTCAAGCTATACTTTAAAAGGCATCTGAGTCATTTCAAGAAAATTGTTGAATAAATGACGGACAATAGCACGTTTACCACACTTCTTTTTGCACGACACAATCAATGAGATATTTAGCTTTTGATTTCTGAAAAAATCGATTACAACTTTTTCAATGTTGTTAAAGCACCTAAAAATAATTCTCAATTGGCTATTTAAATAAGATGAACCTTGGAGATTTTCTTTTATGATTCTATACTTCCTAGATTGATCTGATATGTAAAAACGCTCACAATAATTCTCATAGAGATTTAAGATATCGTAATTGGATGAATCTGTTCATAAAATATTTGCCATCTGTCAATAGAAACAGCAACAGAGATATCAGCTTCATATTCAAGTAATACAAATGTTTTCTTGTATTCTATGTTAACAAATTAACTTACACAATCAAGTCATTAGGCTGACTCACCTGGTCTTTTTCTGGTTTGTCCAGAAATGTCGTTCATACTGCTGGAGGTCAGGTTCCGGGGAGTTGTAGCAGGACTATCTGTAAAAAGAACATATCAAACCCTGTAGAGTTAGATCTTGGTGAAGGTGAAGCTGGTCTAAGAACTAAAGTGGGAGTAAAAAAGGATGGCAGAGACCGCAAAAAAGCCAGTGGCCCAGACAGTTTGCTCCCAGACAGTTCACCATTAAACTAACACCGGAGGACACGTTCCTGACTAAATGATGGTCACTATTTAAGCTAACTTTAAAGTATTGTACTCATATGTCATTGTCTAATAAGGATAGCCCCTGGTATGAATAAAGTCTTCTGAAAATTGAAAACAGCCACACCTAACAATTTTCAGTCGGATGTGGAATTTTCCATGATATTTTTCTAAGATCAGCATACAGCCTTCCCTAGATATATGATCATTTCCGCCAGTATAAACCCTACCAACTCTTAAAACACAGCACAAAAACTAAATTAGTGTTTGGCCCACTTAATTCTACAACAATCATGAAATGTTTTTTTTGTGTAGACTTGGCTAAAATGCCCAAAGCATTGCCTCCTAAAAAAAAATATAAATATACAAATTAGCTTTTCTCATATTGAGCATCTATCCTTACTAGAACATTTGATTATCTTTACATCAAAGCGGTAGTGTGGTTCCTCCTATGAGGCAGGTGAGCAGCAGACTGATAGATGCTCTGCTGACTTCTGGTTTTAACCCGTCAACTTGAGCGTTGAAGATCTGACAGTCGAACGTGACCTCACTTTCTTCCTGGAGCTGTCAGGGATGAGAGAGAGTATCCACAGCGGTACAAATCTCAGAGAGCAAATTCTGAAGCCACTGAAGCCTTTCAACTGCCACCTGAGGATTTCGGGTAATAACATGCTTGACAGTATGATGCAGCCGGTGTAAATGATGTAGAGTAGATACAGGAATAAAGTAAACAGGATTCCTAGCCAAATCTAGATTGAAGGATTTGGAAATAACATTTAAATAAAGGCAGAGTTGGAAGTGGAGTTGTATGAGGAACTTATATATAGTCAGTCAGACAGGGTAAATATATTTTAGCCACGTGAAAAAAAAATCTATATCGGTTTAGTGTACTCTATATTTAAAATATTTGACCTCGCCGTCAAACAGCTATTCTACGTTTGGTAGAAAATCTGTTAAACTAATAGGAATGAAAAACTATTCAAAGCCACTACTACATAAAGCCAATTACTGACTACTACTGTACTTTATACATTGGGACAGGTGACATTTTACACTACAGGTTTTATGACTACGTTCCAACTGCAGCTAACCATTTTCCATTTTGACCGTTTTCACTCACATGATGTGACGAAAGTCAAATGTTCCAATGAGTCACATGGAATACTGAAAGAGTTACTGAGGCATTTTAAGAGAAATAATATTTGGGTTGGCATGGCAAATTGGCTATATTTGGTCTTTTTAAAGAGGCCTCAGTTGGTCAAATGAATTCATATATAGGTTTAATGTTTCTGTTCATACAAATACTAGCAATGATTCAGAACGGATCGGTTGTCTGCAGTGTGAACGTAGACGTGGTTCAGGTCACTTACTAAGCCAGTCCATGCTGGTACTTCTTTGGTTCTGCAAGTCCTCCATTGATATGTGACCCGACAGGCAAGTCACAGAATTGTCAAGAGGACTACGAGCTTTATTAGCAGCAGCAGGTTAACAAACCCAATCCAGGAAAGCAGAAAAGGAGGAAAAAGAGACAGAAGGAAGAGTTGATAGACAAGCCCACTGAGCCAAAGCAAGGTATTTGTTAGGAAAACACAATCAAGTAGTTAAAAGAGGAAAACATGACTTATAACTCATTTTATGTGCAGAGAAGTAAGGAAAGAGAAGTGAGGTCATTACATCTGGAGGCAATGGGCCATTGGAGAGCGTTATTTTTGACAGGAGTCGAATTGTATTATAATAAACTAGAGGATGTACTTTATCCCTGTAAAGTATAGTATCAATTATAATTATCAGTGAAGCTCGTTATCTCAGAACTTTTTTATGATGCGTTTCCATTTGACCATTCCATGAACAGGGAGCTTTTCTTTTGATGGCATCATAAACCGGCTTCATAAATCTGATAGCAGGTCATTAATAACTTCACTCTCCAAGGACCCATGGCTGCTAACAGATTAATTACATTGTCAATACAATGAGACATTCATTCATTTAATGTGTTACAATCAAAGCACCCATTTGTGTGTTGTTAACCGTCATTAGATATCAGTGTGTGTCAGGGCTGTCACTTTACTTTAGATCGCACTGCTGTAGAGACTGATTAAAGGCAGAGTTTAGGTAGCTTTCAGTTCAAGACGTTTTAAAGAGGGTAAAGAACTAAATGTAATACCTATTTGTATTTTGCAGTCATATGGACAGAAATGTGAAGGACATTCTAGAATAATTAAAGTACATAAATGAATTTACCTGTTTAAACAACACATACATATAGTTAAATTGGTTCATCCACATGTGCGGTTCCTCCTGTTTGATTGTTAATTGTCCTAATGTTAATGTCTTCATACAAAGGCAGCTTTTGGATTCATTTAGGCTCCAATGCTAAGCCATGCATTAAACAGGGTATTATCTAAAAATCTAGCTAAATCTCAAATCTTAATCTTAGAGCAGTCACCAAAATGATAATAACACTTTTTTGGGGATGCTACATTTTGCTCAGTGTGGAAACCTTTGTTATGGATTTTGATTCCATTGTTCCACCGAGCATATATCAACTTTGATGACCCTCTGGATTTGCAGTTAAAAAAAACAACAGTAGACCTATATAATCATGTTTATGTTAATAATATACTTTTTTTTATCGAATTTAAGACTGTTTAAGAACCTGAGGAAACCATGGTAATGTAAATCACTTATAAAGCGTTTTTTTCTTGCAACTCTGTCCTGCGAAAATAGTTACTTTAAATTGTTAAAGAATTTTGTTGAGTGAATTTATTTCAAAGGGCTCTGTATAAACATGGGGCATATTATTGTTACATTCATATCCTACAGCAGCTACAATTCTGTCAAGATCGCCAATTAAGTTTAGCATTAGTTTAAAAATAAGTTTGTTCTTTACATTGACTGTTTTTGTGTACATTATTTTGGAATCAGTTTCTTGGTATTAACTTTCTGGTATAACTTGAAGTGAGGCAAAGTGACAGCCCTCCCTGTGTGATGAAAGAGTTGTTACATTATACGGTGAACTAAACATTATTCTCAGAAATGTCATCAACATGAAAAAAGAAAGAAGCGAGAATTATGTCAACCTCTGTCAACAACAAGAGACTCTGACTGCATTCGCTTTAAATTATAATCTCTCTAGTTCTCAGTTAGTCATATCCTTTCAAATGACTGGCTCAGGTTTATGATCTCTCCTTTGGCCTTGGACTTTTCACACCTAGTGTCATAAAGAAATTCTTCAGAATCAGAATTTACAGCTAAGTCTTTGCAATTCAATATTAAGCAACTGTAAATGCAGTTAGTACAGTTGCCTCAGTGAGTACATGATGTTAGAAGGATGGATTAGCAACAGACATCTACTAAATGTAATTTTTCTAGTTGAATGAGAAATGTTGTAAATAGTTTGGTGAGAAAGTATGGTGAAGAAGCAGCGTTCAGTGACTATTGTATTGTATAACTATCTTATTCTTATTTAGCTTGTTTTATTTGTATTTCCTTGGCTTTTAAGAAATATAAAAATGTAATATTATAATGTTTTAATGTCATAAATCTTTTTTCTTTTTGTAAAACACTAAGGATCTCCTTCTGTTGAAATGTGTTATATAAAAAACGCCTTCCATCCTTTACTATATTAGCATAAATAAGATTATTTCAAAATAAAGTTCAAGGGTCGATATTTTTTTTGATCAGGTCTATAATAAAAACAAACTACACACCCATTATAACTTGAGTGACAATAGAAAAAACTATATTTAACTAAGGGTTCGGGTCACTAAAGCTTATTTAATTATAGGAGTAAAGTAGCTGATTTAGTTTCCTTTACACCATTTAAAAAGAAAAGAAGACTGCACCACACTGGCATCAGTATTACCGTTTTCCTGGTTGGAAAACAGCCTACTTGCACTGGAGACCGTCTTCCCGATGTCAGCCAGAGAGCGCAGGTTGGACTTCTTGGTCTGGTGGCGATGTCTCCGGAGCAACGTGTACATCACTTTGTCCTTCAGCTCTGGCTTCAGCTGGCCGATCTGTATTTGGTTGTCTGTGATCAGCTCTGAAGGTGCAGAGAGGGGAGAGGGAAAGAAGAGGGTGAGGAACGATGATTTCACTCTTTTTCTGGAGGGAAGAAAGTGTAACCACTGTTTTTAAGATTTGACAACTGTATAATTAGACCCGCCAAAAACTAGAATTGTCTTGTAATTGCTTATTTTGTCGTAAAAACCTACATTTATTCAACTTGCAGGGGGGGAAAAACACCAGCAAAGCCTCATGTCAACTGACTTTATATGCAACATAGACATTAAGATTTGAATTGAATTGCCAAAAATACAAATGAATACAAAACAAACACTTTGTGATACATGCACATGCTGCCCAAAATGTAGATCCTCTGTTCTTCCCTATCATAATAGGTCTATTTCTTCCCTTCGTGCAGCCTTCGGGAGTCTTAATTTAGTAACAACACAAAGCAAATGCGTGAGGCGACATAAAAAGTCCCTTCACTTTTGCAAGGCTTTAATTAGTGCCACCCAGACTGTAATGCTCCTGTATGAAAGTCTTCCTGGCATCATGAAACGGCTCAATCAAAAGGTCTTGGCTATTTTTAAAAAGAAGGTCAGGAGCCTGAATGGTGAGCCTCGGGGAGTTCCTCTTCTTGTGGAGGGGCAGCGCTGTTAATGGCCCATCAGTCAAGCCTGCCGGCCTCAAAGCAAGAGGCCCAGCTCCACTGTGTCCGCTCAGTCCGTGCAGCGCTCTCAATTAGATCACATTAATCACTCGCAACTGGTAACTCTTCCTCCTGCTCCTTCATGCAGACAAAAAGGAAGAGGGTTGGCTGTCCTCAAATAAGGAAGTGTGTGTCCGTTTACAAACTACTATTTGAGTTCCTCACTGTTCCAACATAAAGTACAGTGTTGGATGGACTCGACTATGGAAGCGACCTTTTGTTTCACTTAAAGCGAAACAGAGGAAGGAAGTAAATCCTCAGAGCCCCTTGTGTGATGCGCAGGAATCAATAAACCTGCACGCAACACATCGTACATCACAGAGCAGACAAAATCTAACTGGCAGACGAGTTTTCTTCTGACCTTCACTTGTGTCATTGGGTAACAGTTAAAAAAAAGACTTATACACATTAAAACTACTAAAAAACATGTTGCAGAATTCTGTTATTCACTGGAGTGATTATATGCCATTAAAAAAACCTTGGCACAATTATTTTTCGCAGAATGATTTTGTTTTAAAGAGACAATAAAATGTATTTTCTATGAATGTTTTTTTAAATGGTTACTGTGGAGCTCTAGGTATGGTTAGGACGTTAGGTGACTATAGTGTTTCTATTAAAAGGGCAATCCCCAGATTCTATATTTTAAAATTAATGTGGTAGTCATGAACAGTAGTATTCTGCCTGTGTAAACTGTAATGTCCTCTGTGGGTCTTGCAGAGTTTTGAAAAGTCTGCGAGACATTGAGTCATTTTGGTTTGGGCTTGAAGGGGATACATTTACAACAGAAAGCCTGTGTTACAAACTGATGATGACGACTTTGAAAGACATACAGCATGGAGAGTCTCGTGAAAGCACTCTATATTAAGAAGCATTAAAAGGGGGATGAAGAATTTCAAGTTTTCTGTTTTCAATCAGTCTCTTACAAGTCCCCGAACCTTTTTATGAAAAATGTGTGCTCTTTTAATAATGGTCAAGTACTGAGAAAACACCAACTCTAGCCAACTTACCAACAACCTGAGGTAGAGTGGAAGCTTCCAGGTCCAGCATGATGGTGCCCTTCTCTATGCACGTCCGCAGCTCAAAGAGGCTGTGTAAGGACAGCGTGGCCACGTGGGGTTTACTCCAGCGTTCACCTCCTTTCTCTACCTTCTCCTCAAACTTGATCCACCTGGAGGAATGAAAAGGGGCAGAAAAAGGATAGGATTAAACTGGGAACCTGAAGACAGCTACATACAGTAACAGATCATTTAAACAGGGCTTGATGTGATCTTTTACGCCATATTCTTTTAAGTACTTACAGTATGTGAAAGTGTAATTCAGCTCATTAAAGAATAATGAACTAACCTACAGATGGTGACCTTGTGAAATCAAGTATCAATACAGGATAACACAACATATGAACAGTTTTTACTGTATTAGCGTAAGGATTTATATTTTTGTTTTTCCAGGGTTTAAAGGTCCCATGTCATGGCCATTTCTACTGATCATAATTCCATTGTTGAGGTCTACTAGAATAGATTTATATTGCGCAATTTTCCAAACTCACATTGGTTTCTCATACAGCATCTCTGTATAGCATGTATATTCACTCTCTGTCCTAAACGCAGTGTTCGAAATGGGGGGGAGCCAGGGGGAGCTTGGCTCCCCTAAAGAGGGGGGTGCTCCCCTGAAGGCCAACTTTGAGATAAATAGGGGGAGCCCAAAAAAATTGTGCATATTTGTGTCACACAGATTATAAATGTTGAGTTTCTGTAATAAATAATAGTCATTGTTCATTACAGTTTCTGAATATTTGTTTTATATTTGTGAATATTTCTGGGTGTTGCCATCTGTATGTGGCGGCGCTGCATTCTTTACGCTACTTACGTTGCTATGGTTACGGCGGTGATGCCGGCGCAGTATTTGAAATGTTCATATTGATATTTTTTTAACTCTGGCTTTGTCATAAAAATATGGCGAAATGAAAACAGCCAAGCCTCGCAGCTTTGGATTCACAAGCAAAGAAGCGAAGGAGTCTAAAAATGACAACGTGAACGGAACAACTTTTAGTTGGCCGGCTGTAAGCGGCGTTAGGGTCGAGTTTGACAGCTCCACACCGAGGGAGAGGCCTGCCGATGCGGAGCCTGAAGAGGCTTCAACAACGGCCACAGCCGCCGGTGCCACCTGCACTAGCGAACCTGACGATGCCCATGAACTGCCTTTTAACTGGACACAGAAAAGATGGAGTGAGTGGAATGAAAGGTATCCATGGCTTTTCATAAAAATGTGGATGTGAGATATGCAAAGAGGCAAAAAGTACAGTATATTGATCTCCCTGCCGCTCACAGAAAAATCCACCGGAGTGCACCTTTATAAAAAATAAAAATAAATAAAAAACATAGGGCTCCCCCGAAAGCAAATGGGTAATTTGAACACTGCCTAAACGGCTTGTTGGAGCTCCTGCACCCCCCTCCCTGTGAGCCCAGTGTGCTCTGATTGGTCAGCTCGCCCACTCTGTTCTGATGAGTCCACCACTGTTACAGCGGAACATCAGTGTTTATGTGTTACAATGGCATTTGTTAGCAACCAGAAAATGACACCAATAATGACAAACAGATGCGAATGCTGTGTGGGGTCTGGGTGCCGTGTTGGCGGGACGTTGCGGACAGTGTGAGCTAGCTTACTGGTGTGGTTTCCTAGTTGCTGCGTGGGGTCGGCGAGACAGCGAGACACAGCGAAACCCAGCCCGAAACCAGCCCGAGCACACACAGACACCTGCAGCCTGGCTGTGAGTCTGTGTGTGTGCTCACACACAGACTCGCAGCCTCGCCGCGTCCCGCCGTCTCAGGCTGACAAATCCGCGGAGCTGCAGCTGAGAAAAGGTTGAGTGTGTGTGTGTGTGAGGAAGTCTGTGGATTGGTCCATTTGGACCAATCCGCGGACTTAACGTAACGGTTCCGCGGACGTAACGTAACGGCTCCGCGGACGTAACGTAGCGGCTCCGCGGATTGGTCCATTTGGACCAATGGGTCCATTGGGTCGTCGTTACGTCACTTGGTTCCCGGAAGAAACAAATGGAAAAAGAAAAATCTCCAACGAGGCGTTCTGGGGCAGCATAGACAGGTCTTTTCTGTGTTAGAGTTTTACTCGCTACAGGGTGTACTTTGAGGGTTTGTGACTTTGCAGACCGTTTACATAAAAAGCTACATAACACACAAGGGAACGGATAATAACCGGAAAAGCATGTCATGGGACCTTTAATATATTATATTATATATATATATATTACTTTTATTTGAATGGGAAATATATATATATATATTATATATATTTCCCATTCAAATAAAAGTATGTTATATTACATGTATGGAGCTGTAAATGCAAGCTGGATTGATAGAGTTGAAGCCAATATGACCTGGAAACTCACCACATAATACATTAAATATGACACAAATGCAGTGCATATATGTACGTGTCATGTTTGTCCATATACTATTGGAAATAACATCCAAAGTATATCTTAAAATGATCTTGTATGGGTTCAAGTATTAAACAGATTATGTAAAACATTTTTAACACATTTTTAAATATGATGATACATTTTCAAATGTGTATACATTCTAAGGCATTTTGGTCTAGTACTGTAAATGGTGAAACTACACCACGACTACATTCCCCTTCTACTTTAATAATAACACTTCAAAACTGCCTCTTTGTAATTAATTTCATGTTTTTTTTAATTATTAAATGTGTTGTGTGATGAACACCGGGTAGACAGGTGAGAATAATTTCAGATAAAGGTTTTTGAATCCAGAGGCAGCACTGTCATTTCTATCTCCTTCATGTATCTCTTTAATCACTTCCCATTCCCCCCTCCCTCAGAGTCAGGGAGATGAGAAACTAAACTAGTACTGAGCAGTTGTCTTTATGCCAGGGTTTTATTCGGCCAGTCTTGGCTGCAAAAGTTGCACTTGGCAGACAGCCAGCACTACCCAGCACTTGTGAGATCTTTTATTCCTTTTGGGTCCACAGAGTGCACTTGGTGAGACATTGGAACGGGTCTTAATCTCTGCAGTTATTTGCAGAATAATAATTTTGACATTAAGATGCAGGATGGATTTATTTCAACTTTAATAAGCAATGTACGCTTTAAATAAGTAACTGACATGATTTAAAGGGTTGAACTGTCCTCTTATTTCAACCTTTTCAGTCCTGCTGATCCTCTTGAATAGATTTGTTTTGTGTACACTTGTATTGTGGTATTTCAGTTGAAACTCTTGACTGCAGAGAAATTTCTCCTTTAGAGAAGAAAAAACTTGTATTTTTCCCTTTAACCTTATTTGATAGTTTCTACTTGTTTTATGTATTTTTTGTAACTGTGTTACCCTGTATAATTAATATTGTACATTGGGAAATATGACACTCAATTCTACCTCATACCTGGGAATCAATCAATGAACAACATTTTGTCTGTTTTCGATAGTTAGGTTTTTTCCTAGATGGATGCCATTACATGATCAGAAGTCTTATTCTCAAGCCGAAAGTGTCAAATGCTATGACGCACTTTCAATTCATTTACATTTTGACGTGTATCTAATCCAATCCAGGTAAAACTAAGGTAAATACTATCCCTAAAGTGTTGTATTTTTGCCTGAATGTCAAGCTCTAATGTAACTTTTTGAATGTTGACATAGTGACGCAGTTAAAGTATATCTAAGCAAATGTTTTACCAAGCTAATATCAATCACATAATGTGCATCAGGGGCAGGACAAATGCATCATCATAACTTGGCTAAGTTCTTCAGTACAATTCTGCTGCAAGTCATTTGACGAAGAGTGAACCAAAATGTAACTTTTTCAGCAGTACAATTGGTCAGAGGTTAGGATAACAGATCAACTCATGTGGAGCCTCAAACACCAGCCCAGGGATCCAGTTTCCCCCTGAGAGAGCTTCACTCATCCAGAGCTAATGATTTATAAAACAATGAGCCCATCTCTCTCCCACTAGTGGGCCACACAGGAGAAACCTGGGGAACCCTGTGTGCTCGCTTTTTCAATTCAATGCAGACAGCAAATTCCCTGATGTAAGAATAAGTTCAAGAATCTTTCTTCAGTCACTGGTGTGACTGAAAAAAACATCCAAAGCTCCAAACGATGTTTGAAGTGAACTTATTAAAATAAATGTTCTTCAAAATAAGATTGACATCAAGAATTTAGTTCGTGATTTCTTAAATGATCGAGTACAAATAAATGAAGAGGGTCCCTCAAAATGGAACACTGACAGCTCTGTTGAACCTGAGTGTGAGACTGTGGTCCTTACCTGGCCGTCTCCTTCCACTCCATCTCCTGTCCATCCACCGACAGCAGCTCATCCAACTCCGTGAAGAGTTGAGGGGGTGCCGGGCCATCATCTTCCTCACCGAGTATGAAGCGGATCCTCTCGGCTGCCGGTGAAACTGCGGAGAGAGGAAAAATACTGCGGTTCATAGGCTGGCATTGGTGCCCGTTGGGCAAGGGTTTAGGGTCCGGCTTGTCCTCCTCAGTCGGACCCTTCTCGTTGACCTCAGGAGGAGATGGAGGTGGGGGGATTTTCACCATGACGTCCTCTCCTTTCTCTTCCGTGTCTTCTTCCTTTTCCTCCTTCTCCTCTTGGTTATTGTTGTTGTTGGACATCTTTAATAACTCGGTGACCCCCCTCTAAACTCTCCAAATCAGCTGACCCTGGGTTTGCTCCTCAGATAGTAAGCCACACAAGCTCACCAGAGTCCTAAAGCAGCAGCAGAACCCTCATTAAAGCCCCGGGTGGAAGTGACAGTTACTCTCAGCTGCCTGCTCCAGCACTTTGTGGACCAGGTAGGAGGGGGCCGATGGGGTTTAGGGGTCCCCTCAGTGACAGAGTCCCCACAGCTAGCCCCTTCTCCCTCTCTGCCCCCCCTTTACTGTTCAAATAGGCCTACGCTATTGGCCCTCCAGCCTTGGCAAGCTGCCCTGGAGCCCCTCATTAACAATTAGGAAATGGTTCACAAACTGGCCTATTCTCCAGCAGAGGCTTGGCTTTCTTTCCCCTTGTCTTCTCATTTGAATATTTAAAGAGCAACAGAACATAATTTCAACAGGATTGATATATGAATTATACTAGTGCTATCCAAACATGTTGCCAATGGTAGACACCATCTTAGCTCGTTTCAACAAGTGGCAACAATATTTGAACTTCAAGTAGGAAGCCCGCAAACAATCACTACCCTCTTTCATGAAAGCAGACCCATGTGTGTAGAGCACTGTACACAAGGATTATTGTCATTAGCAAACAGCCACACAACACCATTGTGAGTGGAATCATTGGAGCTTGTTTTACTAGTGAAAAGCTCAAATTAATTAAAGATGGCATCTCCGCTTAGGAAATTAAACTCCTTATGTTTAAAAGTTGCTTGTCTTGCAAATGTTGCATGATGGGAGAAAACATTATTTTTTTAGTACTGTTTATAACTGTGACTCCAACATTGTCCAGGTAGCAGATATCAGGTCTTATGAGCAGCAAAAATGTTAAAGTGCAGGTGTACCTCATAACATAATGATAGCTCAACTCAAATGAAAGGCCCTAGATTGGTTTGCATCAGTTATTTATACATTTAATTTTCAGTTGGAGCTGAAAGTCCTGTGAATATTTTGCTAGTTTCAATCAAATGAAACTAGATTGATCAAACTCAATCAGGTTTCAGGTCTGACATGTTGACTGCAATTCAAATGATCTTTTAGTCTATACTTTAAACCACTCATATATTGGCTAGTTAACATTAACAAATCTCTACATTGTATTTACTTATATGTAAAACTGAGTGTAGAAATATGCTAAGTTTAAATTTTATATGGTTCAATAGTGATTTTGCCACTCACTAGTATGGTGAGAATTATAATACGCTACTTGGTGGACTGACTAAAATCCCACAATAGTTCATGAAAGGTAGTCTACAACAATGTTCACTAACCAGCTATAGTACATTATATAATGTATAATAGCCTACAATCATGTATTGCTCTGAAGGCATGAAATCATTTTAGCAAAGCATTGTTTCGAAAAATACACCTACTGCCCCCAGATTGAAAACAAGATACCACGCTACTCTGTTCTCTCTGACACAAAAAAAGTTATAGATAAATACGATGCATCTATGCTTACCAGGGGAATTAAATCACTCAGAATATCTCTCTCAGAGGCAACTTTAGATTTTGATATGTATTTGTCACATTTCCATATTTGTCATGGATGATCCACTGTCTATCTGGCACGGCTTAATTTTGCGACAAGTGCCCAAAAGTGTTTTTATTTGGCAATGAGTTCACTATAAAGTCCTCTACATAAATACTGATTAGGGAGAAATGAATGAGTGAGTGATTTCGGACACAGCCGTGTTCCAGCATGTGGTTGTGATAGTTGAGCTCAGGGTTAAGGAATGCATTATGTCAGTGAAGGTCCTCACAAGTACAAAAGCACACCTATCTGTATGTAAGCGAGTGACAAAGCCTCCTGATTACATAACAGCTCACTCATACTGCGGCATCAGAGAGTTGATTAATAAAATCCGTTTTTCCTGTGGACTATTCATCTGGACATAGAAGCCCAGAGAAAAAAGCAGGTTGTGGCAAAATGACCACCCATGTGATGAAATGGATGTATGCCATGCTCTAAAAATAAAGAATTCCTTAAAATAGCTGCATTACAGAGAAACAACTTTGATCCCGTTTGAGTTAATTTCAGGTTTAATTTGTATTTAGTGTCTCTACTGTGACCTGTTACATGTTTAATGTTCAAAAAGCTCTTTATTTTTCTCATACTGCCTGTGCTGCAGCACCTCTTTTCACCCTCTGTCTGAAACCAGAGCCCAGTCTGTTCTGATTGGTTAGCTGGCGGGCTCTGTTGTGATTGGTCAACTACTTAGAGATGTGTGCCCCTTACTCACGTACAATTTGTTGGAGCGCAAGCCAAGAGATGCAGGAGTGTTACGTAGTGATGTCACTATGTTACGGAAGGAGTACAATTCTGTAGGGGGGTAGGGATATTTAGGAGAGAAACTCCCTCTGGGTTTTAGCCTTTGCTGTTTACATGCATACATAGGGGTATTTGGGAGAGAAACTCCCTCTGGGTTTTAGCCTTTGCTGTTTACATGCATACATACCTATCAGCGACATGCAGTCAGTGGAGGCAGGGGAGGCAGAGCCTCACCAGTCATACTCCAATGTAACGGAAAAGCAATTAAAGAAAAACTAAATAATAATAATAATAAAATGTCTCCACTGATCTTGTGTAAATGTGATTTCTGTATGATTCCAATCGCATTTTATAGTCAAAATCAGCAAATTTGCCGAGCTCCGCTACGGGAGCGATGAGAAGTGAGGCAGGGACGAGCTCTGCCTCACGTAAGCCCACAGTAACTTGCTGGAGCGCGGGCACTGATTTAGCGCGGCCACTTATTTTGTGAGCGCGCTCAAGCCATTTACTGTGGGGTGAGGTGAGGCACAGATGAGCTCTGCCTCACTTCAGAATGCGTCACCCCACAGAAACTGGCTGGAAAGCGGGCCCTAAGCGCATGCCTGTTCCCATCTCACTGTAGGTCACCAATGTAATGTTTGTAGATCCCTTTATTACATTTATCCTCGCCATCCATAGTCTCTAAATAACTTATTTCACGTATATATGATATTTAGGCTCGCTGGTCTCATCGTACAACGGCAATGAAAAAAGCACCAGGGGAGGCAGCCATAACCTCTGCCGCACTGAAGGGGGCGCACGTGAGCCCACAGGTTTTTGTTGCTACTGTTATTCTACCGCAAACAACAAACTAGACTTTTGAAACTACAGGAAGATAAGGAGGACTTTTACAAAACAGTAATAGAGATTGTTGTCCAGAAGGATAGCATGGACTTATATTCATCTTCAAGTCAAGGTAAGACCACATTTGTAATGAAAATGGGATCTTACTTAGAAAGAACAATCCAATATTTAGATTTTGGGTATCCTTTTGTTGATCGGTCTGTTTAAAATTAATCATAGCATCAGACTAAAAAAGCTTTTGAAAATAACAGAATATTTCGATTAAGGTCAACATAGGCTATAATATTTGTAAATCTGACTCTGAAAGAGTCAGTGCCTCACCAGCCATGAACCTCACCGCACGTCACTGATACCTATATATCACCTATAGAACACACAACAGGAATGGAAAGAAAAAACTAATTATAATAGGGCCCCTTTAACAGGTCTTTCCCTTGAAGGTGAAATTGAGACATTTACATACACACTTCTGCACTATAACACTAACCACATTGAGTGAATCATTCATTCATTCATTCAATCAGTCAGCAGTCAGTGGTCAAAAGGTTAAAGGGATTGAAGACTTTCAGTCCCCCCCCCATTGTGTTTGGCAGGCACAATAATAGCAGCAGGTACGAGCCAGACAAGCAGCTGGAAGATTACTAGGTGGGGGACAAACTGTCTACTGGCACATGCAAACACACACACACACACACACACACACACACACACACACACACACACACACACACACACACACACACTTTTCACAGGCTACAACTAGCTTAAGTCAACACTACTTGTTAATAACACCTTGGGTAGAATAATTTACAAGTACGTTTCACACATTTAGCTGACATTCATGACCACAGCCATTTAAGCTGATTACAGTAAACAGTTAATTAAGCTTTAAATATCTATATGGGGATAATTGCATGCAAACAAAAGCAAGCCTTGCAAGGAGAGTCACTGCTGTATTTCTTATATGGGCATGCAGTTAATTAAAAAAGCAGTAAAGGAATACAGCAACAGCAATGCTGTGTTGTTTTTTAACTTTACTAATAGCGTCATTAAAGTATAATTATGATAAAATAACCCACAAACACACATTTTCATTCTTCTCTATGAAATCAATGTAAAGACATCCTGATGAAGAAAATACATAATCTCAGCAGAATTAAAGGGGCCATATAATGTTCATCTTCTGGTTCATAATTGTATGTAGTGCCTCTACTGTGACATGTTTCCATGCTTTAATGTTCAAAAAGCTCTTTATTTTTCTCATACTGCCTGTGCTGCAGCACCTCTTTTCACCCTCTGTCTGAAACCAGAGCCCAGTCTGCTCTGATTGGTTAGCTGGCCGGCTCTGTTGTGATTGGTCAAGCGCTTAGAGATGTCCCGCCCCTTAGCCCATCAGCCTATCAACTACAATGTGTTGGAGCGCTAGCCAATAGAAGCGTGAGTGTTACGTAATAAGATCACTATGCTGCAGAAGTAAACAAAGGAGTCCAATTGAGGTGTTTCAGGCAGGGGGGGGGAGTGTGTGGGAGAGAAACTCCCTCTGGAGGGAACTTTGGGATTTTAGCCTTTGCAGACCATTTACATGCACAAAAACCTATAAAACACAATAAAATATGTGAACATTTGAAATATTAGAATAAAATTTGAAAGGAAATTATCTTAAGGTTCTTGTAGTACAGTGTAGGGAGGCACACGGTCAAAATGTTATCCAAGATAAATATTTAAATTGTTAGGGAAAAACTGATGTTGCCTGTCCAGAAAATTCAAGCTGGACACAAGCACCTTGTTGGTGATATTACAAAAGGTGGGAGGGTGGGTGAGAAGGGTTAGGGGGTGAGACTCAGAGCAGAGTGAAAGCAAAGAGGGGTGAGAGCAAGCACGAAAAGGAGGGATAGAGATGAAAATCCCATCGTTCAAACGCAATTTCAAAGCTCTGTGTGCACTAGCCAAGAGCCATGGGCATACAAAGAGGACTTTGTCCCAGAAGCAGAGGCTCATGGGATAGGGGATGGAGGAAGAATGCCCGCTGCCCGGCAGAAAGCTTAGTGTGACTGCCACTAAAGGCCTGTTTAGTCCCACTCTTGACATGCATCCTACACGAATACCTTCCATCCCCTCTGACCTTTGTGGAAAAACTCAGCACAGTGTAAGGCTAAGGGGTCTAATAGCACGCTCATTGTTTGTGACTGTACATGCAATAATAATGCAACTCAGCATCGCTCATTCATAGCAAAGAGAGGATCACTGAGTGTACAGGAAATGTTTTCCGTGCCACAAAGTCTGAGGTTCAGTATGCAGGGCAGCTAGCTCACAGGCAGAAAACAGGGATTGGGTTGAATGCAGAGTAACAGCCAGAGGGTGATTCATTGAAAGCACACTGTTTATACTCAGACCATCTAGCTCTGGCATGTTGTTGTGATAGCTGAGCAGAGCAGGTTCTGATGAGAACCTAACAAATACTAGCTGGGGGACACAACCTGAAATGAAATGACCTCTGTGCTGTCTGCAGGTGAACTCAATGCACAGCCACATGTTCACTGTGCTTTCACTGTTAACAGCCCAACGCAACTGATCACAGCAGGGTCAAGTGGTCGATTCTAAGTTTGTCTAGAAAAGGGCATGATGCACTGATTCTCCAGAAACTCGCAGAAATATTGCCATTATTCCTATTGTCAGGGACACATGCAGGCACCTTCCCAGTTAGCCACCACCGCATCAATAAATGAGCTGTGAGTTGACATATGATGAATTTACAGAATTGCACATACAAGTGGCAGAGGCGCACAATGACGGATTCCAATTTAAAAAAAACAATGTCATATTTTTCTTTTTCTTTGTTGGATCAATGTAGCCAGGCCCTTTTTATTTCTATCTTAAAACATACTTGCCTGCCAAAGCTAACATTGATTGATCACTCAATGAAAAGAAAACTTACTTTTTATTACAACAAGGTAAAACCTTGTTTTATTGGTACTGATCTGTACACCATATCAATGAAGTATGTATTTTAGTGGATACTTTATTGTTACAGTAGATAGAGTATAAATCTTCAGGCCAGTGTCAAGACGTATCAAAGAACGTGTTCAAAGATACGGAATCATAGCAATTTGGGTGAAGTAAATGAGTGGAGGCAGGTTGAATAAAAGTAGTAAAAAACTAAACTCCTATGAGATATTAATAATAATAATAATAATGCATTTTATTTATGGGCGCCTTTCAAAGATCTCAAGGACACCTTACAGAGCATATTAGATGTGATAATGCGTATAATCCTTACTACAGTGCAATTTCATCAAATGTACTGTCTAGACTAGACTGAGAAATAAGTGTTGTCCTTTTCTCTTTAAATACCCTTTGTTGGTTATTAACACTGAACAATGAAGCTAGAAGACCTATGTGGGACATGTAGAACAAAGGGTTAAAAGGGCTCTGAATGTTTGTGGTTGGGGGCAATGTTAAATTAAGAGTCAAATCAATGAATATTAACTCATCATAACAATAACTCATGTCCAGATAGAAGAATTCAAACAAAACAATGGCCTTCAAAGGTTTAGTGTAAGTAGTTTATCCAATCAATATCGACAGACCTTTTCTACTGATATACATTAAAAGATATGATACAGAAGAATATCTTCCATGTCTTGGGAGTATTTTCCCATTGCTGGCACTGAGCACAGGCAAAGGTTTTAACAAAACCTCCCCTGAATTTGTGATACGTTAAAGGGTAATAGTAATTGTTTTGAATATGTATTCCAACTAGAATCATCAAGGCCAATAAGCCATTACGTTATATTATGCATAGTTGAATAACTCACCAGAATCAATTTGGATGCTTCCTTGTAACACACATGGAAAGTATTCACTACCAAGTGGAGCATCGCACTGTGTATACACTTTTAAAGTAATAGTTGTAATTGTAAAGGGATGTAAAACCTATCACAGTTGCCATAGGAATGCTGGATACATTCAAAATGCCACCTTTTCAGGAACAAGAAGGGAAAATAATCAAGTTTTTTGCCTGACCTTTGTATTTATCTAATCAACTTTGAAACCCTCCATAAATCTCAAGACATTCATTTCCAGAGAAGCGGGTATTCTTCCAGTGAAGCAACAGACATTCAATTGGAGATCATTTACAAAAAACTGCAAACATCACGGCAGTCATGGCTTGCTCTGTCTGACTTTGTGAAATTAAACCCATTTGTAGAAGAACAGAGTTCCTAAGTAATCTTTGAAATCCTATTTGAGAGGACATTGGATCTAAAAGGATGGGGGAAAAAGCTTTGAAAAAAACATAATCATCAAAACGAGCAGGGGTCAAATGTCCCTGCAGTGGACACACATGTAACCAGGAGGATGCACTTTCAGTCCCTGCAGTGTCCATCTGACCAAACAAGGGGATTTCAATCCAGACAAGGGCCGTCCCCCCGGGGGGGGGGCATGATTCCCAGAGAGAATAACACAGGAAGGGCAGTGAATAACAGTAGGACATTAGGTAAACTGCATGCCTGTCAATTTTTCCATGCCTTACAAATTCCAGTTTTTGCCATACCAACATTTTACAAAGGCAGAGTTGCTTTGGAGTCACCAGATCACAAAAAAAACCTTCTCTTTAGCAATAATTGTTAACACTGATTTGAATCAAACCTCTACTAAAAATCGAAATGGCAATGACCTCCATTTTACGTTTAATGCCTATGACATTCATGACGTCTGAAGGGTAGTAGGCTAGCTCACTAGCTTTCCCTAATAGCTTGCTGCATGCTAATGTCGCTACTTTGACCCTGAAAGGTCAGCTATACCTGCAAGCTAAACAACATCAAGTCAAACCATGCTCTTGCCTTCACTGTCAACCCAACCAATGGGAGACTTTGGAGCGCTGTCCCTACCAAAACACCAAGTGAAGGAATATATTTGAGAAGAATAGTGATCATCACTTAGAAAAGAACTTGGGGAATCAATGAATAAGAGATTGAAGAAGACAACCATGTCAGTGGTTTTGTTGGCTGCCTGCTTGACAAAACATGGGATTCAACAAACCATTCAGATTTGGCTCATTAGAATATATCGCCCATCCCCCTGATCTGAGAGATCGGAGACAGAAGGTATATTTGAACAAGTATGTACATTTCTCACAGTAGAAACCCAAAATACCAGTATGAACCAGAAAATAAGAGTATGCCCTCTTAAACTAAAACTCTTTCTCAGCATACTGTCGGTACGTTAAGACCAATGCTTATGAGGGGTAATGTTCTTTTGAAGGACTTTATTACATTTTTCTAGAACTGCAAAAAAGACAGGAAATACATTTTTTGTTGCGCAATTGATTCTTAGTCACATATGTGCTCTTTTTGTAATGTTTCTGCATCACAGTGAGTTATCGTTGAATTGAAAATGAGATTTTATCTCAATGTTTTTATCTGGTTAAATAAAGGTTAAATAAAAATAAAATAAATCGTCAAAATGTCCTGCTAATACAGCTGTGTTTGGATGCATCAGAAAACGGAAATCAGACATGTTGCTATTCTATTGATAGTTTCACCAGTACAGGCAGCAACTCTTTATATTAGTAACTTTAAAGAAATGGACTTTGGACCATCTATTAACCCCTTAAGTCCATGACAGATTTCTACATAACATAAACAGTGTTTACGCTACTGCACCCATATGAACCAGCAGAGCCAGCAGAGCCAGCAGCACAGTGTTGACTGTTATTAACGTCAATGCCCACATTCCCCAGCCAACATAGTCGTATTTTTCCATGAATGGAGAATTACCAGTGTTGCTGTAAACAAACCCAGGTGTGTAGGGTTTCACATGTTCCGATTTTTTTTCCCCTTTGACACATTGGCAGGCAAGTAAAGACTTGATGCAGCCATGATGGATTGGATTTTAAGCATAATCAGTAATGGCAAAGCGAGGGAGTAAAATGTAAATAGATGGCACAAGCCGAATGCCCCACCCCCAAGGCCTTTAGGGTTCAGGGTTTAGGGTCCTTAAGGTGCGAGAGGCTGAAATTGTATAAACCTGAATGGGACAGCACTTTGAGGTGACATCACCTTGTTTACACCAGTTGTGGGTGTGAGGGGTTTTATTGTACATGTTTTGCTCCAGATTTAAACATCTTTAATGATCTTGCCTTACCGAGTGGACAACAGCTAATTGTCAAAAAATTAATGTACTTATTTTTGTAACAAATAGTAAGTGATTATTTTGTTTTCATTGATCAGTTGCTTAATCATTGCAATGGATATTTGAGTGATTTAGAATAGGTTTTTCTTTAGCCAAGTCTTTGAATTTATCTTTTTTGTAACACTTTATACAGTTTACAATAATAGAAAGAAACAATTAAGCTGTCATTTACCAGTTTATCTTACACATTCAAGCATTAAGACCCCAACATAAAAGTCGGCTTCGCAACTACAAGCACAATAACCAAACTCCCAAAAACTCCTCAAAATGTTTTCCTTGACTGTTTAAATAAAAATACTAATCTTGTGTGGGAAGTGTGAGCAAATGAGCCGGCAAGGCTAAAGAGTTACTGCATTGCTGTTTATACATATATATATATATATATATATATATATATAATATATATATATCTTATATCCATACGAACAAATAAAATCAGTATATATCTGACAGGTTGTGAAACCAATGGTAAACAAAAGAAAAGAGGAAATCTCTGCTACAGTAACTTAAGCTCTATCTTCAGGACGCTAGAAATGATTAAGTTCACGGAAATGATCAGAATGGGTCATTAGTAGGAACTGCTTGGCTTTCAGTGATAACACGCACTGTATGACACGGTAATACTAAACCCGAATGTAGGGATATAAGAATTAATGACAGGAAAGCTCAGATTACACAGCTTCTCATGCATTTCATTCTAAACAGCTAGCCGGATGATATCTGAAACAACTAAATAACATCTGTAATACCTTCTTCAGTTGCTTTGAAGGCTCCTCACAGAGCGGTGCAACTCCAGTTAGATCTATATCTTGGATATAGACACAGTTTTTGCTTAATATGCATTATCACAGTCAGTAGCAACACCAGATGGGCTGTAATCTATTCAGTGATTGGATTTATGTCCTGAAATAAATCCCCCACGTCAAGCGAAGTGTAACAATCACATAGTGGTTTATTTTTTTATTTTCCTCACGAGAGGAATTCGGAAAATGTAAATGATTATTGAAATTATTATTATTTTCTACAGTGCACGCCCATTATGATTATTTTATATTATTAACATTATTTATTTAATAATATATATCTTGTTTTTTTTATTTATTAAACAAATGGTACAATCAATAACATCAAATGCAATACAGTACAAGACAGCACAAAACAAATCTAAAGAAACAAACAAAACCCAGTGACGTCCCCCCCCCCCCCATTCAGATCACCATCCCCATTAGATAGTTATCCTAATATGTTTTTGAGGTTCACAATGAGCGAAGTCCACATCTCTATTGTTGACTCCTTCGCCCCATGTACCCGGGCTGTCGATATTTCTAGATACGTTATGTCTAGATATGTTAGAACCCAGACCTTACGTGAGAGGGAATGGGGAGGCTTCCAGCGAGTCGCAACCAATTTTTGTTGCTGCTGTAAGCTCGGCTAATAGTGCTCACCTTTTGGTCAGGGTTAAACCCAGGTTGGACAGGTCGTTTAGGATAAGTGTAACAGGAGAATGAGGCGCGTTAGTCTCAAATATCGCCGAAAGGTTAGAGGCAACCATCTCCCAGAATCTGGCCACTGGCGGACATTCCCAGAACATATGTAGATAAGTACCAATAGCCTCTACGTCACATAGAGTGCAATTTGGATCAGCAATTATTTTCATTAAACAAAGCTTCCTAGGCGTAAGGTAAACTCTATGAGTGAAATGATAATGTATGTGCTGGTGGTCAGGATTCCTAGAAGCTATTAGTATATTGGACCAGACTTCATCCCAATCAAACTCTGGATCCAGATCTGGGATATCGGCCCTCCATATCGCCTCTAACGCCAGGGGTCTATAAGCGTGTTGTGAAATGAAGGAGTAAAGTTTGGAAACAAGGCCACTTGTACCTCTAGTGGAGTGTAGAATGTTACGCAGCGGGTGTGGTGATAGAGGACTTTGCAATGAAACACCGTTAGCCCTTAAAGCCGACCTCAACTGTAAATAAAAGAAAAAGGAGGAACGAGGTAAATCAAATTCTGTACACAGCTCCTGAAACGAACGCAGACCTTCATCTCCATAGACGTTCCCCAGTTTTCCACTGAGGAAACTGAATGGGATGGCCCCCAATCAACAATCTGGCATTGTTAAATAATGGGGAACATGGATACCATGCATAGGGGCGGCCACATAGTTTCTCTACCGCCCTCCAGACAGACAGCAATTGTGATACAATGGGGCCGAACCTGCAACGACACATAATATATATCTTGTTGTAAATTATATTTTAACCCCTTCCAATTCATGAAAGATGTCACCCAATGGATGTAACCTTTCTTCTTCCCTTTCTTCCTCAGTTTTCCTCAAACTGGTTGGAGCTCTTTGTCCGAGGGTCCGCCTGAGGGCATATCGCACTTTATACTCTATAAAGGACAAAGGACGCTCCAGCCAACGTAAGCATTAACACAAATTGAACCCCACACATGGGCATGCACTCTAAGAGTGATACACGTATGTCTACAACCAAGGACAAAAGCACAGCATGCTCCTACACACAATCCTCAAGACACCCATATCAGCACTAGTACAATTATATCCGAGTAGCCATTACTTCCAATGAAAATTCTGACTGAAACGCACTCTTAACTCAGCAGGACACGCACAGCTATTTCTGGCCACTAAGTGGACTCAGCAACTTTTCATGTAGAGTTACAGGGGCATTTATTCTGGAAAAGAGAGCATCCTTCAGAAAAGAGCGACATGAGCCCTAATCCGCCCCGACAGGACGTCCATCAAGACTTACTGAGAGGTTTGAGGATGCTGTTGCTGGGCTCATCGTTGTTGTCTGTGTCCGACTTGTCCGAGGTGTTCTCCGTCAACCTCTCCTTTCTGTCCTTGTGGCCGGTTTTCCGACGGTGACGCCTCCGACGCCGATAGCTCTTGGGCACGTGCACGCCAATGTAAACGGTGTGGTGACCTGCAACAAAAACAGAACAGCTGATAAATTATCTGACACTATATCCTGACAAATCCAGATTGCTGTAATGCATCTAGGCTTCACAGTTGACATCTTAAATATGTACTAAATACATAACCAAAACACCTATAAGGAAGTGCAAAGATAGAATAATTAGAAAATCACAATGTGATAACTATGCTGCAAAACACATAAAATACAACATGACCTGAACCCAATCATGACCACTTCTCAATTCAGTCAAACAGGGAACATTCTCACGTTCTAAAGTCAGCATAGAGGAGCAGGGTTATAGAGGTTGCAGTACACTGTCAAAACAAATATTTGCACAGAAAAATAAGTAAGACGTAGCAGTGAAAACGCCATAACTGCATGCATGACTACATCCCTGTTATGTATTTATTTTGGCACAATACCAACAGGACAGTTTTACATGTAGTTTGGTGGTTTAGGGTCAACAATGCCAAGCAGACCAGACTGTTTGTTGATAACATACCATTTAGATGGATTTTCTTCCTAACTTATTACATTCTTTGCTAGTCTGGAATTTCAGGTGCAATTTAATATACTCATACCTGAGTGATACATTACTGTATGTACGTGTGTTTACACAGCAATGAACCATACTGCAAACCTTTTTCTGTTACAACAACATTAAAGATCTGAAGCTCCCCTTAAAGGTGGGGTAGGTAATTTTGGAGAAACCAGCTCGAGTGCGCTAGAATTTGAAAATACACAACCGGAGAAAATCTGCCACTTCCTTACAGAGCCTCCTCTTGGTCCAACACACACGAACGCGCACATGACCAACGAGGGCACGAGATAAGTTTGTGCACAGATGGAAGGCTGACAGGCAGGTAGGCCATCCAGTTATTTTAGTCGGGCCGGCTAAAATGATTGGTCATGCTTTTTACAGTACTACGGCTTCCACAGATGACATTTTTTTATGGATTCTTTGAGAAGCACTTAAGATATTCATTGCTATCGGGATGTTAAGAGCATTCCATGGAATATAACAAAAAGTGTATCTCGAGCCGGTTTCTCAAACTTACCCCACCTTTAAACTTGCTGACTTTGTTAGAATGGTCAGTTATTGCTTGGAAAATGCTGCATATGATAATAGACAGGAAACACGTGGATTGTGCAACAGGAATGGTTTGAAACATTTCTGATATTTATGCCACTTTATTATTTGGTGTTTTTAAAGGAGTACTATTATGCTCATTTTCAGGTTCGTATTTGTATATAGTGCCTCTATTGTGACATATCTCCATGCTTTAATGTTCAAGAAGCTCTTTATTTTTCTCATACTGCCTGTGCTGCAGCACCGCTTTCACCCTCTGTCTGAAAACCAGAGCCCAGTCTGATCTGATTGGTTAGCTGGCCGGCTCTGTTGTGATTGGTCAACCACTTAGAGATGTCCCGCCCCTTAGCCTATCACATACAATGTGTCAGAACGCTAGCCAATAGAAGTGCGATGTGTTTGTCAATAGGTTTATGGGAAAAATAAAGGCCCAATTTTCACAGAACTCGGTGGAAGGGAGTAGCATGGACCAAGAAAGAACTCAGATACACTAATTAGGTTTCACTTTCAATAACATTGAAACTTTTAGATAGATGCTCTTAGCAATAAGATAAAACACACATCTTTTTAGGGTATATGTTTATATAAATATCCATTGTAGTATACACTTTGTAAGCTGACTAATGCTTGCTCTTTATTAGTTTAAGTAATGTCATACTGTAGTTCAAGTAAATAATAATAAATCAATAACTCTTGATGATTTCTGTATACTTTTCTTTCAACAATACAGTTACCCAGAGACTGTATTGAAACTGACATTCTTGACCACGTTTTTGGTGCCACAAGGTTGCCTTCCGAAGTAGAGGAAGGCTATTAAAAGCAACCTTTCAGGGTAAACATCAAACGTCCTGCTGAAACAAAAGGCTCTATACTATCAGTGTCAAAACGTCGGGTAATGCTGAGCCAAGCACTGCACATGACTCAACCAGGAAGTGGCTGAAACCCTCGACACAACAAACAATGATTTCTCTTGAAGAACAACAACAGTCATTATTCTATGTTTACACAATGCCTGTTCTTTTAGGGTTCATTTACATTCACTGACACCAAAGTGGATACAAAGCTATGCTATTGTATTAGAGACATGACAGATCTAAAAAGGTTTGAGCTGTTTCACCTAAAATGGGAAGGGATATTGTAAGTCATAGAATTCAATGTGGTTTTCATGTAAATGAAACCAAAACACTGAGCAGATATTGATTAGTTGTTAAATACTGTACTAGATATCAGACATCAGTTTGTAGTTTGCTTATACCATTGACAAATGAGAACTAATTCTCCAAGATATCTGAAAATAAATCATAAAAATAAGATTTTAAGAGAGCAGCGTGGCTAGTTGCTGATTTCTAATGGCGATAAAACATTTTGTATTTTGATTTGCTTCTTACATCTTATAAAATACAAAAGTTAAATACATTATCAAAATATATGAACCTAAATGAATACATGTGTGCATGCATCAGCTGATGCGATTTAAATGCATTTCAAGCCATGAAATATATATAAAAGATGTGTATGAACAAATATTTGGTGATTATTTTACTATAACTTCCGCAATCAGTCTTTTTCGGTAACTTTTCTCCGTCACACAGGACAGATTAAGAGGAACTATCCCAAAGAAAACAGTTGGAGACAGACCCGCATCACCCACACCACTGGGCTGCAGACTTGGCTTTTGGTTCAACAAAGACGCCATCCAATGTTTATGGGATAACATAAAAACACTAGATCAATCGTACACAGCTAAAACCCTGACGGCATCAAAACATACATTCACCTAGAAACAAAACTCCAAGTTGAGATTTTTGGGGGAATTGTGGAGATTTTTTTTATGATTCTGTGATGTTTTTTGTTATTTTGCCCATTTTCATAAAAATATTAAAACATTACAAATATCAGGAACAAGGGAAATTTTTTCCAAGAGAATACTGCACATCCTGACACTTTTCCAGTGTGAAAGAAAAAATGTGGGATGCTGCTAGGGTTGCAAAGGGGCGGAAACTTTCCGGTAAATTTCCGGAAAGTTTCCGGAAAGTTTCCATGGGAAGTTAAGCTGGGGAATTTTGGAAATATTCGATGCAAAATTAAACAAAAAAACATGACATTTCAACAGATTTTCTTTAAAAAAATATTAATATATAAATAAGTAGAACAGAGTTTTCATTATTTTATTGAACAATTATTTGTTTCATTGAAGAACGAAAACAGGAATGTTGAGTTAAATGTTACTCATCCCCTCCAACCCCACTCATTAAAAAATGAACAAAAATGCACCCCCCATCCAAAAATCCCCACAAAGTCCCATTCAAAATGTTAAATGAAAAGAGCCCTTCTCCCTCCAAAAAGTCCCATTAAACATGCAAATCTTCCTTCAAGCAATCCTCTGCATTTTTGCTAAACCCTTTCAGTCAACGGGCTCTTCCTGGGCCTCATCAACATCCAACTCTGAGTCTTCCTCTTCAGTGTCACTGTCCAGCCTTGTTGAGGATGGCTCTGTGTCAGGCTCAAAGAGCCTTAGGTTTGCCCGAATGCCAACCAGTTTTTCCACTCTCACCTGTGAGCCTGTTGCGAACCTTTGTGTGGTCTCAATAGCCATGCAGTAAGCAGTGTGCTATGGCATGGATATTCAAGTGTACTTGAATGGCATCTGTTTGTTTTAGTCAAGATTATGCTAAAATATACTTTCCCCAACTATATTTAAGTTCCCTATGAAGAGCCAACCTTCAATTTTGAAAATTCCCAGTTTATTCCCATAAATTCACGTTTATTCCCGTTAATTCCCGTTAATTCCCGTTAATTCTCGTGGAAAGTTTCCATCTTTGAAAATTCCCGGAATTTTGCAACCCTAGATACTGCACAATATTTTGAGCTGGCAACATCCTGCTAATTAAGAGTTGCCAAGATGGAGGAAAGTGTGAGTGACCAATGAGACTGCAAGCTTGATGCTGAAGCTCAGACAGTTTATTAGAGGAACTTTTCCCTGTGAAAAATCCCATGTGAAAAATCTTTTTGTCTGTATTTTTACAATGCTGCGAGTACACGTGGGACATTGTTAACATGCCACACTAAGTCTGCATGTCAAGTCAAGGCATGTGTCATTTTGTGTACCAAACTGAAATGGAGTGGAAACCAGGCTTACATTACATTTGGGTTTTGGAGCATCAATCTTTAGCACATTTAATAACTTTTAGGAACAAATTATTTGAAGAAGGGTTGTTCAAGTGTTCCACCTGAGTAGCTGATATAGCAAAAAGCAATCAGCAACTGATTTACAGACATTTTCTTGCCAATGTAAACAAATGGGGATAAGGTGTTTTGGGCATATAAAATGACATCACGTACTGACATGACAGCTGGAGTAGCACCGTTAGGCCACTAAGAAAATGTGCTTTGATGCCTGGCTCACTTCCTAAGGGCTTTGTCGAGTACAGCATAAGAAATCTGATTATCTTTATGAGGATATAGCTATAGATAGTTAGGATATATAAGAGGAGAACATATGGAATTAAAAAAACGTAACATATTGTTACATTTTACCTTCACAGTGGTTCATTAAGTAAGAGTCGAACAATGAAGCGATCAGACTTAACATACAGAAAGTGGGCATTACAAGAGAAGCAGATGGCTGGACAGCAACAACAAAAGAGAAAAGAGACATAGACAGACAGAAAGAAAGACGGCGCTGCTATTCGGGCTGATAGATGAGCAATAAAGCAGAGCATGAAGATGCTTGTACAGGCAAGAAAGGAGGTAAGAGAAAGAGAGGAGGGTGACGGAGAAAGAATAAAAAATAGTCGAGTCAAGGAGCTCGAAAGGAAGATTTGCACACTGCCAGAGCAGCTTTGTGAGGCAACTTCCTCTTCTTTTTTTTGCTTGGAAGAAGAACTTCTTTTGGAGCTGCCTGTAAGCACACACTGAATGAATTAAAATCTGGTGTATGCTGGGAGGTTTGTTTAGCTCACTAGATTTCTGAGGAGAGGCAACACCACCGCCAGTTTCCCCAGTAACCGCGCCGCTGGGACCTGACCAGACCAGTGGGGAGGATGGCATACGGCCACGCAGCACTAGCAGCATGCTAATGCTAAATGGCTTTAAAAATATACTTTTGGATCAGTGGGGGGGAGACAGTTTATTGTCCGAATTAGCTATACCTCTTTTTTTGTACTTCTGACTCAGCTACAACATGAAACTTTGAATTACATCACTGGAGTACAATCATGTAACCTAAGGTCACACCAGAGTTCTTATTTGCATGCGTAAGTAAATGATCCATCTTGGCTTGAGTGAAACCACAAACTAATCAGTGTCAGAAAAAGATAATTAAGTGAGCTAAGGATCCTCCAGACTTTTATCTTGTACAATGTGTGAAATTACAAGCTATCTTACTTCTTATTGTTCTTATTATCAGTCAAGCTGTGGGCTCTGAGCGAGCAGTGGGGAGGAGACTGAACTCAGTGAAGACTCCAAAAAGAGAATTAGTCAGCAGTCAAGGACACATGCAGTCACAGCTGAGATGCTGGTTAGGAACAGGAAGTTAGAGAGGCTGAGGCAGGGTTCAAGCTGAGGTGACACCTGACAAAATGTTGTCCTCCAGCATGAGGGACTGATGTGCAAATTCCAATGTTGACCCTGTTATATGTATTTCAAGCTTGTAGATAACTGAGTTAATTTAAAGTTTTTTTACAAGTGGTTTTGCATGTTTTAGCCCATTTAATGAACTACAAAAAGTTAAAAAACCTTTCCATTGCATTGAAAACTCTTTTAAACAGCCAATGCTTAACATGTATTTCTATACAGTGCATAAACAAGTTGCCAGGCGTTCAAGCTTGCTTATAAAGTGTAATCTAATAATTAATGGGACCGGACAGAACTGATGTTTTAGTAAACAACAAACATTGTCATTCAGAGGGAATTCAACTTTTTGTGCTAATTTTGTCCTGGGTTTTATCCTTGCCAAAAAAGACAAACAGTATGGTGTGTAACCATTGACTACTTCAGTCAAAAAACAAAACAAACCATGAAGTTCTTTGGTGGTAAAACTGTCACTATGCCAGGCCCTTTAACCTGCTGGACGATTACCCAAAAAGAAAATCTAGCCCTGCTCCTAAGTAACAAGAAGCATAATGAGAGGGGACTTTGAGGGCTACTGAAATTGTAATGAGCTGAGTTTTGGGCATAACAAATAAATAAAAATGGAAGAAAAGCTGTCACTCCAAAACACTGCCATAAAACATTTTTGAAGTAATAAAGTTACTACAAAAAATTACAAATCTATTTAAGGATAGGGCAATATATCGATATAATATCAATATCATGATGTGAAATGTTATTTCTTAAATGTTGGATATGGTAAGTGCTTCCTTTGGTGGTTTTAAAGGCTGCATGTCTCAGTAAAGCAATGTTCTTTCATTAACTTACCAGACTGTTCTAGCATTTCTATTATTGGCCTTTGCCTGCTTAGTCATCAAATCCACATTACTGGTGATTATTTAACAAGATTCTCATTGTGTAAATACTTTGTGTAAGCATAAATGGTCAACCCTACAATATCGACACAATACTGATATCAAAGTATTTGGTCAAAAAGATTGTGAAATTAGATTGTCTTGATATCATGCACCACAGATATATATGCCTTATCTGGTTGTGTCATTTATAAAAAAGGGAGAAACATATCATTGTCTCATCACTCATTTGTCGAATAGAGATCTATACTTTACTGAATAATGCTACTGTCTATTTTCTGGTGGCATTAATCAATTTATAAAGATGCCAATACAATACAATTGCCATTTTATCAGGAGGAAATCTTTGAAGACATTTGAGCATACCGGCAGTTGTTTCCTCTTTGTTGTCCTGAGGGTATTTACGGGGATTAGTGAGGTAAACACAGGGTGTCATGCTCCGTGTTCTACATCTCTCTCATGCCAGCTCGTTAGCAGGTGAGCGTCACGGTGTACGTGCAGGAAGGGCCTGAAATGTGGCACTCTTAAAAAACGCTAGATAAGGTCCTTCCTGTTTATGTCAATGAATGCTTCTAAAATCAATTCAGACGAGGTGAGTTGTTTAAAATAAAAAGAAGCGTCAGAAATGTAAATAATTGCTTAGCTTAAGGTCGTACTTTTTGTTAAGCAGACTCAGTTATGTCTGAGGAACTTCTTTAAGGTACTAAACAAATATTTCAGTAGGAGGCTAAAACCTTGGTAAAGTTTTTATAATGCACCACCTTTGTTGTTTTTTGCGAGTTGTGTTACTATTGTTTTGTGGTTTACATTATTTGGTAGGTCAAATAAAACCTCTTCTAATCACATTTAGAGACATTTGAATGCAAAGGAACAGGATAACTTACCCTCTACCTCCTCCTCGTCACAGATGTGCTTGAGTAAGGACGCCCCCCGGTCCAGCACCGCCTCATCCTCCATCCTGTAGTAGTAAAAGAGGAAGAAAGACTGTTCACACTTCTCCTCCTGAGACAACGTGGCGCCATAGTTCCTCGGCTCGTTCGGATACAGTAAATTTGGATTTGGGTTCAGTCTGGTGCTGCTGGTGGCGCTCATCTCCACCCGTTACAGACTCATTGACAGACACGCTATGGGACTGCCTGGCAGCTCTGAGATCTGCTCCCCTGTGACTAAACTACCCTCAAGTGTGAGAATGTGGGTCGTCCTTGAGGAGGGCAAAGTGCGCAGTCGATAGGTAGGATGTAATTGATTTAATCTGGAGGTGGGGGGGTTAGGGACAGGACAGGAAGTCTCTGCTAATAGAGCGTGTTGACCAAAGGGACTGGCGCTGGCAATGCACAAAAAAAAGAAAAGTTGACAAATTAAAACTTTGAGATATATCCACACCGTACGACTCTGAATCAAGGTGTTTTAATTGAAGTGGAAGTAGGAATCTGAAAAGGTATCTGTTAGTGTTGTGTCTAATCAGCCACACGCCCACACACTACAAAGCCTCTCCATCTGGCTGGTAATGCCTGCCAGCCCCCTCTCCACCACCCTCCATCTAAGAAACAAGTGGGGCATCACATGTCTGTCTACTCATCCGCCCTTACAGGATTACGCCGGCTTTACTTAAGTGACAACACACAGAAGCCCGTAGCAGGACGGCGTGTGGGAGCCCCCCCCCACTGCTTTCCGAGATGACTCCATACAGGTTCGTCCTAATCTTAAAGTCTAGTTGCCAGCTCATAGAGTCCGGAAATGTCGAGTTCACCAAAGTTTTATGATACACATAGAAACGGCCAGATGCTAACCTTCATATGTAGGGCAGAAATCAGAGATCCTTTATTTGTCTAGCAACGGGGACATTTACATCAGAATCAGAATCAGAAACGGGTTTACTACCAGGTAGGTTGACAACTACGAGGAATTTGACTTGGTGTCGTGGTGCATACATAAAAGTAAAACAAAAGTTCAAAACACAGATAGAGAACTATTTTAAGAAAACTATAATAACATTAAAGATAATAAAAAATATAGTAAAATAAAATATTTTATTATATTGTATTTACATTGAAATAGAATGGAATAAAATATGTGCAGTAAAAAAAACAGATATTGTCAACATTGTGTGCATTAATGTAATGCATAGAGTCTGCGATTACAACTGCAGATAAAGTGAGGAAAAAGCATTGGGTTAGTTACCATGATTTACCAATATAGCGTTCAGGGACAATAGTTTAAAAATGGCTTTGCCGATTTGGACAATGTTGAAGTGGTTGTGGGCGTTATTGAGGATGCTGAGTCAATTTCTAACATTTCACGATCAATAATTGCAGTTTAAACCAGGAAATGTCCATATTTGTTCTTGATAGACTTTGGGTCAATTTTGAAGATTTAAATCTCTGGATTATTTGGATTGGACAGATTGCATAAATCTTTGTTTTCTTTAGTGTCCTTTCTTGATAGCAATCGAAATTTGACTTGAGTATTTTTGAACGTACATTAAACATTGTTATACTGTTAGTAAGTGCGTTTTCTGTGTTAGTTTAAGCACATCTTCAGTGTGTCTGCAATGCATTTATTTCACATTTAGATAAAAAGGTATGAACTTATTGAACGGCCCCGGGCAATCCAAAAAAAATTACAACTAATGAATGAAAATATTATTGTTTGTGTAATTAACAGTAGATAGCAAAATCTCCTTGTTTGTGAGAGTAAACTAAAATGTGTAAACTTACATAATAAAAGAAAAGTGTAGTCGCCTTTTCTGAGGCCTGGGGCCTATACTACGAATCAAGATTTTCGTTTAGCAAGCTAACTTCAGGGGTTTCCGGTCCTACGAAGCTGGTTCACTTTTTAGCGGGCTAGATAACTTATTCTGAACGGCTAGCCTCCGGAGCAGGATAGGTTCCAGGATAAAAGCACTGCCTGCTGACCAATCAGAGCTCAATGTGCGGAGTTTAAAGCGATCAATTCATATGACAGGAGGAGAAAGGAAATACAGTTTAAACTGCTGTTGCAGGAAAGACGGCCGGCCAAAATCACCGACCGTGTGAACGTGAAAATGAATAGAATATCACCTCCCATCTTCAGAGCAATCTGACTATTATAACATTAGCGTTAAGGAAGCTTACTTAAATATCTGCCACGACATAAGTAACCGGATCAAAGTAACATTACGTAGCCTACAGTCCGCGGCACTGTGAGTGCAGACGGCGATGTGTCCCATTATCATTCATATCACATGATATCACATCATAATGTATCATATATTTCCTTATCTGAGTCAGCTTCTTGAGCCGTATCTGGCGTGCAACACTTAGAGTGTCACATACTGTATGCAGTATACAGTATTATGTATTATTTTAAGCAACACATTAAGTTGACGAAACACTCGAGTCAAATGTAATTAAAGTCAGATCCACTAGTGCAGGGGTGTCAAACTCAATTTCATCGCGGGCCACATTTGCATAAAGGATGCACTCAAAGGGCCGGTTGTAACTATATAAATATATAATATATATATAAAATAATGTATTATATGACATTATTGCCTCTGAATTGGATTATTATCGGATAGGATAATAACTTAGTAATTAACTACGTCTGAAAGCAGAAGTCCAGGGCAAATAGTTGCAAGTCTCTTCAGTGTGCATGTCACAAAACGAGATGCATTGTGGGACATGTAGTTTATGGGCAACCTGATTCTGTAAAGTGGCATGTAACCGTATAATAAACGTATTATATTCTTTGCAAGCTCTTGCGGGGCCACATAAAATGAAGTCGCGGGCCGGATTTGGCCCTCGGGCCTTGAGTTTGAGACCCCTGCACTAGTGTCTTAGACGGGGCAGTGATATCATAAAACTGTTAATGAACGTATTCAACCGCTTTTTCTTTTACCAGCAGTATTCACCTTGCAGGTGCAACTATGTGGCTTTTATCCTGGATAAAGTGTTTAAGTCATGGATGTTTAAAGTTTAACATCTTCATATTTGTCTAATATTAGTTGACTTTTCATTCAGGAAATATATGACGCTCTGCGCTGTCAGTACGCTTGTCCATGTTTGTGATTGGTCGAACACTCCAAATACCACCCCTTTTATGTGAACGCGCACCTAACTAGATAGGACACGGCTGGCTTGAGCGATCCACTTGATAACCAGTGTCGTAGGACCGGGTTTTTTTGGATTTAGTCAACCGGCTAACTCAAACATATCCAGGTTAGGAAAATCCGGCTTCGTAGTACAGGCCTCTGGTGTTGGCTCAGAGAAATATTTATTATCTGAAACCGGCATTAACTAGAGTTCAACACTTGTTTTCTTGAGTGTTGATTACTTGCATGTAAAGAATTACTTTCTGTTTTATTAGATACAAGTTGTATTATCATAACATATACACAACTACATTGTAGTTATTTATTGTATGAAAAACTTAGATCGCAGGTTCCTCTACAGTGCAATTACAAGACATAAAAAAAATATATATAAAAAACAACAATAACAAAAAAATGTGCAAGCTATTAATTAATTAGTTATTAATTAATTAGCTAGTAATTAAATGTTGTATCTGTGTCCAATAATCAACTAAATTTGAGTGATATATGCATTTGATGTGATTATGTCATTAATACCTTCAGTAATGTTTTCTAACCCAACTTAGTCCACTCTAGGTCAAAGTTGACTGGACAGCATGGGCTAAGCAGAGTGGCAGGGGGACACCCAGGACAGTATTCCTCCAGCTGGTGGGGATTGAGTGTCCCGTCCACGAGTATACATTCTCTGCATAATGCCACACTAATCTTCATGTTGTACATATTATTCCATTTAGTTTATAAGTGTCTTGTTTTGAAATTTAACAAAGAAAAATCAGGAGGCAAAATCTCTTAGCAACAATCCGAGAAGTGCCTATTAGAGTTTCTGATTAACATGTGCAGATTATGTGTAAACAAACAACTCCCTGATCAATACTTTTTGAAGAAAGAAAAAAACAATGCTGTCTTTAGTTGGAAGATTTTTTGACCACACAAACTACAATTATTCTAGAAATAAAGTTAAAGCTCTTGTTTTATATGTTAATTTCAGAACATACTGACGCTATCTGCTTTATTTACTCCAAAACTGAACTTGTTAACTTCTTTAAAGTCCAAAATGTTATTCAAAATGCCATCAGATGTTTTTTCTGTCACTACAGAAATTGTATTTTTAATAAATCATGGTCAATGTAATCTGATTGATTACTCAAACACACCTTATCATAGTTTAACTTTGATGCGTCACTCTTCCCGCTCTGGGTCGTCTTGTAAAGCGTTTTAAAACAACACCATGATTCCACAGCAGTTCAACTCTGGACTTCAGCAGCTCTCCTGCTAATACTGCCCTTCCTACTTCCTCCATTGCCACCTATGGAACAATCATGGACATAACAGGCCAAACTCCACTCTGCCTGACGCCCACACATGTCTGCTCCAGAGTTGTATTTCTACACTGAACTTAACACAGTAAAAGAAGGAAACGACAAGGGCAAAAATGGTTGCAAAAAATAGTGTATTAGCTGGGGATAAAACAAACTCTTCACTGAGTATTATATTCCTTAAGCAATATAGGATACCATAACAGGGATGCAAACACACGTATGGTGAAAAAAGAGAGAACTATTCGAAGCAGAAAAAAAACAGCGTAATATACCATCTGACAAAGGCCTGTGCTATAATGCTTCAATTAACTGGCTATTCTTTATAATATACTCAGATCAATAGGAGACAGAGATGTTAAGTAATAAATCAAGGGTTTTTATTATTATTTACACCAGGGGTGGGGAACCTTTTTCCTTTCAATTTTTACAACATCCTCCGAGGGCCGTACAAATTATTGAACTCAACCTCTGCTTAAAAATACTAAAATCACAGCCCATTCATTTGGCCTTTCTTTCATGCTGTGCAAAGAAAAAGCAACCTCTTAATCCAGATATTTTACCATGACTCGCGTATGCATGCACGTGCACGGTTATTCAGTCGGACTGACGGACGGACTCCCCCCCCCCCCCCCCCCACCCCCAAAACAAAAACTCTTCGGTTCTCCACAAATTACACAAGTCACCCAAATCAGCGTTAAAAAAGTGGGAGGCGCCGAAAAGCGATACATTTGCATCACTGCATAAGTAAAGGATTATTCCATCACATATTTTAATAATGTGTGCATGAAACGGCTTTAACAGGAAACCAACAAATAATCAATATGACTACAAACTCAGTGATGAGGCTAAATATGTACATGTGTGTTTACTCTGCAGGCAACTGATCTTGTTTTGTACTTTGCAACACAAAGCATCAATTAAGGAATTGAATTGCACAAAATGCAAAAGAAAACGCAGGTGTTAGGGTTAAGGTCAAATATTTGATGCTTCTCTGACAATTAAACGGCGTAAATCAGAGTAATTCTTTTTTTCTTTTTTTTTTCTTTTTTTTATTATAAGTCTACCTATAATCAGGCAAAAGGGCATTTTGTTTTCTATGACATTGACAACAATATCAACTATACAGTACTTCTACTTGTAGTTTGATTCATTCAGGACTGGTTACTGATCTTGACTTGTTCCAAGTTTGGATGTTAAATTCAGACTCTGCCTGTTCTGTTTTAGATCACTGAATTCATTTTAATTATCAAAATCCCTTAAAGATGCACATTAAATATCTCAATCTAACATTTATTTATCTCCTATGGATAAGAGCAACATAAGAAAATAAGTAAAAAGGTAAAAAAAAAAGCATGCAAATAACACAACCAACCCAATGCGCTGTTAAGAATCTAAAGTATTTTAGGGTGGATTTTCCCTTCGGTCAATCATTTAAGGTATGTCTGTATTGATTATCAATATCTAATCAATCAAACAACCTTCTAACAAGCAATCAAAACTTGACAAATTGTTACTTTGCACTCGATTGTTTATTAGCTGCTATCTTTCACTCGACAGATACGTTATCAGTCTCCCTGTCCTTGTAGGGCATACAGTAATCTGCCTGTAGCCTACATTTACTATCTGAGGAGGTGAGTGTGTTCTCTGTACTCGAGCTAAAGTGTCTGCTGTGCGTCCAAACCGTGGAAACATCAAACAGCCTGCAGGCATCCCGACTGTGTTATTATGGTATATAATATCAACTGTAGTCATAGCATGAGATACGAACGTGAATGTGTCTGGGTCATGTATCTAGTATGCTGTACTCCAATCAAGTTTAGAAAATCCCTCATGCAACATAGGCAGAATGTCATCGGATATCTCATTGACCTGAACCCCTCCAAGGGTTTCTGCACACAATAAACAATTACAGTTTTTGTTTAATGATAGCCACGCCAGGCTTTAGTCTGACAGAAGTTACTATGGTGCATGAGGTAGAAATTCAAAGCTTTGTGACATGGTAATTGTCACACAAAGTTCCCACTGCTCTCTCTAAATAAATGTGGATCACATGGGAAAGGCCAGGTTTGAACTGGGATTTAACATCCTGGAATCATGGTTTCTAAATCATGATGACAAACATCAAATAGCTCTTTTGAAATCACTTAATTAATGTCATATTGCTGGTTTTAGTCACTTTCATGAATTCCTGCTTTTTTTCCGTTTTTGTCTTTAATAAAACAGCATAATTAGGGTAACAACATATATACATATTGTCCAACAACAGCCTGTTTACTATCCTGAAATCAGAAAAAAATATTCAGCAGGGGCAACATTTTGGTGATAGTTTTCTAAAAGCAATCACAAAAACACAAAGTCACATTGATGCCGTGTACCTGGAACACTGACAGCACTTAAGTGAAAAAAATCCTTAAGCCATTTTGATAGTAGTCCTCTTTAAAAGATGCAATACCACCTTTTTAATTCTATAATACAATATACACTCACCAGGGTATCTGCACATGTTTTAAGTATAAATTGAATGACTTTTTACCACTATAAGTACAAAATAATACAATTACTGCAACTAAATACAATCAAGTATACACCGTTAATACGTTTTATTGAATTTGAACAACTGATATATTCAGTAAACATTAACCAACATAACTGCCTTCTCATCGGGGAGGAAACTTGCATTTGTTTAAAAAAAGATATCACCTATAAAATGTGGATTTAGAGTTGAATTTGGCATGACAACTTGAGAAAAAAGGTGCCCTGGAGAAACTAAATGCATTGGGGACATCAGTTCAGAGCACGTTCACAAAATGAAATAATAAAAATAATAACCAGAAATTGTAGGGCCTATAATATCAAAATCTCACTTTGATACTTGTTAAGGATCACAGGGATGCTGACTGATTCATCACAGTTGTGATTGTGCAGCATGAAACGAACAGAGCACGGTGTGTTCAGGGTCACCTGCAGCCTGCAGGTATGTTTACCTCCAGGGCTAGGATCGTTCTAA
Source organism: Trematomus bernacchii (assembly GCF_902827165.1). Classification (NCBI taxonomy): domain Eukaryota; kingdom Metazoa; phylum Chordata; class Actinopteri; order Perciformes; family Nototheniidae; genus Trematomus; species Trematomus bernacchii. Next base: position 17,660,623 of record NW_022988043.1, read on the forward strand.
AGCCATTACATATCTGTTCATGTCTTCACGTTTAAACTTTAACAAACTTTTAATGATCTTTTCTGGAGTTTGTTAATAAACTACCTTTCAGGATTTGTTAATACCCAGCCCTGTTTAGTTAGTTAAAGGTGCTTTCTCAGCTACATGCAAGTCAGATTTAAAATACAGCAGTTTCAGCAATATTTGAAACTATTCTTCTTCAACGCAGCCAGAGCACATTACTGAACCACTTTTTACTGAAGCTCACATCATTATCTAATCATGTAGGCCTATTTCCTTAAATTAAGCACCAGAGGATGTGTGTGCTCTTTTACATCCAAGTGTGCATTATTCAATGTATTAAATGTCAAGCAGCTCCGTGTACACCACTCCTGCAAAGCTTGTTGAAGTCACTTACTTCTTTGTGCTGCTCATCTCGTCAGGTTGCGTGTGATTAATCTCCCGAACAGAGCGGATCACCGGAGCGGCTGCTGATGCTTGACCTGACAAAGAAACACATGTCATATCTCTGCTTTCTGTGGAATCAATGCACACTCAGAGCCTCGACACAACCAAATAGTTTGACTCAAATGAAAGTTTCTTAAGCCACAATATAACCATCAGAAAGCAACATTCTGAAGGACATTCAGCACAGGTGTGACAGATTGACCAAATATGGGTCTGCCAAAAATCTGATTTAGTCTCATTTTAAAAGGGCAAAATACAGACAGTTGAAAAACACAACAAATAAATTGCAAACATTCTTTGTGGACCATTGCAAGTCCTGTGAGCTCTGTTTATTTCAGGATATTTTACTGAAAAATATCAGACTTTTTGCAGATGTTTAGGCTCTTAATAGTATACACATGAGTTTGAAGCAGCGTCATAAATCAGGCAACTGAGCCAAAACAAAACGCGCTCCCGGTGTGCATTCACGCACACGCCACCCTTTAATAGTGTGATAAATTGCTTCAATAAAACTGAAGGCCACGCAGAAAGCATGACATGAAACCTATTAAAAAGTGACATAAAGTCGCTCAAGGCACGCTGTAGGATTTAATATTATGGTGATTTATGTTCGAGACGCCTGCTCGCACATGCAGGAAATCTCAAGGTGGAGCAACTTACCGCTGTAGGTCTGATCTGGTGCTCTGTGTGTGGCTCTGTTGTCACCCCTGCGGTGGCATGAAGGCAAAGAAGTCTACTTCCACAGCTCGGGGAAGTCTGAGGCATTGTGCGGGGACTGCGCTCAGCATGCTGCCGGACCGTCCTCCTGTCAGCCACTCCTCCGGGGGGAGGTCAACTGCTCCACGCTGCACCATCATCACTGTTTCAGCACGCGCGCATACCCACACACACATAAAAACACACACACACCAAGGCATTGTACAGCTATAACAGCTGCAGGGTCAATGCTCAACACACACACAGTTCAGTTCAACTGTAAAGTCATCTGTTAATAGTAAGACTGATAAAAATTAAACATGTATCAATAATTCAATAAGGAGTCTTACGTTATTAATGAAAAAAACTGATAGTTGGGAAAGGTTTCTTAAAATATATAGAATTTCGTTTATTTATGTATGTATTTGTACACTGATTTATTTACTATTTTTGTTATCCTGAAACTGGATGACTAATGGGAGGGCTATTGTGTTTGATTGTCGGTTTCATTCATTGTCTGTATCAATATTGAATTATTAGAATTTTAAAAAGTATCCCTGATCTGAAAAAAATAAACAATATTCCTGCGTCCTTACACAAGAAAAAAGAGTTTACATTTTGGTCAAAGCTATCTGTGGCACGTTTAATGTTTATTCAAATGTTGTTAGTATTAAGTATTTGAATCCAAAATTATGATGTATTGCCGGATAACTTCAGTGTCTGTATGATACACTTGTTTGGATTGTCTGTTTCAATTTCAACTGTATTTTGAATATACAGCGCCATCTGTTGGAAGCACGAGGGTAGGATTACATGTCAAGACCTCCACATCATGAGTTATACACCAAAGAGTCACATTTTAGATCATTTTATATTCAGGCACCACAAAACAACCATCATCTGAAAATAAGTTAATGAATTTGTATTCGTAGAAAGGTTGAACCATGAATAAAAACACACTGACAAATTAGTATGTCATCATCTTTCTTTCACAATTAAGGCCACCATCAGATCATACAAATATCAAGGATTATCAACATTCAAACGATTCAATTTAAAGATCTAATGACATATAGTTTTGGGATTCAAACGCTTTAAAGGCTCTAGTCATAGCAAACTATTCAAGAAATACAAAAAAGAAAGAACGATTTTGTCCTTTTTGGTTTGGATTCGATTTGGGATTTACTAATTTCTTTAAAAAAAAAATATTAATTAAATGCCCAGTTGGACCTGGAACAAAAAAACTTCATACTAGAGTTTGAAGGTCTTTCAGGAACGGAAAAAAAAAGCCCTGTTTTAGCTTCACTAATTTTTCCTTTGATATTGCCCATCCATGTCAGGCTCAACATCATATGTGGTAAGTAACTAAGTACATTTACTCGAGTACATACTTGTACTTTACTTGAGTATTTCCTTTTTATGCTACTTTGTACTTCTACTTCACTGCAATTCAGAGGTAAATCATGTATTTTTACTCCACTACATTTGTTGTGTAATGTGTACCTTAAGTTACTTTACAGATTTGGATTAATGATGTGAAATATTGTCCTTGTTTGTCTACCCTCCCTCATAATGTAAAGCGTCTTTGGGTTCAAGAAAAACGCTAAAGAAATATAATTTATTATTATTATTATTATTATTAAATATATTCAACACTTAAAAAAAACTTTAGTTACACCTGGAGTAAATTCACAAGCTACATTGCAGTAGCCTATACAAAGTCATTCAAACTAGCTGCACCTTTACCAGCTTTGATAAACACATTATGCATCAATAATCAACTAAACCATATTATTCTGAAATGGACCAATTTGCATTAAGTGGTTTTACTTTTGGTACTTTTAAGTATATTTTAATGCTCATAGTTTTCCACTTTTACTTGACAAACCTTTGAAATGCAGGTATTTTAATTGAAACAGAGTATTCCTACACTCTGGTACTTATACTTTTACTCAGGTATTTGATCTGAGGACTTCTCCCACCTCTGCTCAACAAAAAGACCACTCATTAACTCGTGTACTGTTAACCCTAATGTAAAACATTAACAAGTGACTGTCAGGGCTACGCCGGCCAAACGTTAAAGGTCGTAAAGGTTTACCTGTATGACCAACCATAGGGTTAGCTGTGTTATTATTTTGTCCACAAGGAGAAAAGTGACATGTTTGCGAAACTGTCTTGGATAGCGAAACATCTCATGAACCTGATAACCGCTCACATCTGTCAGTGTCAGCATGACAGGTAAATGTTTCGCTTCAGACAAACATTTGAATAGCTAAACATAAAACATAGGCCTACCTGTTATATTCCACACGATTTGTGAGCCTGTTCTTTATAGCTCATTTGTTTTCATTCAGAAAATTACGACATTAGTCCTGTTTACATATTTTCGAGCATGCTTCTGCTTGTTAAACTTTACTGACGCAGTTATGTTAGCAATGCTAACTAACTTAAGCTAGCTGCAGTACAGTAAAGGTGAACGTGACGCCCATAAACAGTCAATGTTTATGCCAGGATACATTTTCGTTCGCCAGATAAACAAATAATTTAAGCGCATTTACCAACATTATTGATTTACTGTGGTGAGATAAAACAGCGGGGGCAAGTACTGACAGTTTTTACAATCAGTTATGCTGCGTTCACATCGCTTCGCTCTATCGCTCCTATCGCATCGCTCTAAACGCTCAAGTTTCACCGCGGCTGTCAGCTGTGTTTACTCGCATCATTCAAACAAGACGCGCTGGCTCGGGAGCTACAACTACAACAAAATGAACATATTTTGCCGTGATTAAATTGTAATACACGTTTATAAATGATGCCGAAGTCACAACATACTGATACCGGTTAGTAAAAACCATGAATGAATGCTTGACAAATCTGCAGACAAGACGGCAGGCGAAAAATCGTTTAAAATGCTTGTTTTATGAATGAAGATCGGGTCGACCAGGCTAAGCTAACGTTGTATATGCTCATTCCACACTCATAACAATGGCCTACAGACATAAATAAAGCAGCGACTGTATTCGCCATGACACAGACAGTCTGTGGTTTGTACTTGTTTAACTTTTGTCCAGTTTCTGAACAGATATGAGGAGCTGTGAGCTCTGTGTGCTAACTGCTAATAGCTAACGGCTGATGTTTTCTGGTTGAACGTCAGTGACGGCAGGCTGAGATCCTCACCGCTGATTGGCTTCCGCGAGAACGCGTCATATGAATTTGACGCTCGAGTTGAAAAAATTGAACTCTCGCGTTTAACGTGGCACCGTTCAATCGCCTCAATCGCGTGATTCGCGCCGCGTCCACCGCTTCATGCTCGCCGTCGGAGCGAATTCGCGTCTGTCCGCGTCTCTGCATTGACTTTACATGTAATCGCGCCGCCCCCCAAACATCGCATCGCGTCCGGTGTGAACGCAGCATTAGTATTATATGTATCTTGTTGTTTTCGAAAACCGCACTTTCGTAGCGGTTTCCATGGTTCACGCATGCGTAGTACAATATTGAGTGTCAGTCTTTCTTTGTCAATGAGCTAGGCTTTAATAGGCCTTTTAATAATTTGTTGGTCAAATTAAGTATTTTTATAAATGTCTTGATATATTTATTTGTAATGCAATCCAGATTGAACACAGTGAACACGCATGTGGTTTTGACTTTTGTTGGGATTTTACAACACATAACCCTAACACAATATTAAAATTTTAAAAAGCAAGATCTTTGTCTGTCGTGTTTTGTGTTAAACGTTTGAATGCACCACACTTTGGTTGCATGTGTAACATTTTAACACTGTTCTGAACTCCCCTTTCTTAAACTTCAACTTGATTACGTCACTGGAGAGTAACATTTCACTTTATTAACTTAATGAGTAACATTTATCTAGTTTGAAAATCAAGTTTAAAAATGACTTGCTTAGGATGTTTCAGGTGTCATAAAGAAAGACATGACACAGATACCTGAGACTTTTTGGAAAGTTATGGGCTATTGCCAAAACAGAAGGATTGTTGCTGTCGTGTGAATTTCATCAGACACATGGTCTGTCTGCACCCTCTACCCTGAGACTGACTTCATACCTGCTTTATTATTGTAAATACGTTTCAAAAGTCCACTATTTCAAAAATATTTATACATATGTCAGGTAGGAGATTCACCGAAAATGTATTATTTCACACCTATGCTAATGAGATGCAGCAATTATTTTCTATTAAAATGTTATTGTGTTTTAAAATCATCAGAAGTACATTTTGATTATTGGGACATTTTGATAATGTGTCTGGTTTTATGTACTATAAACTGTTTTGGATGGGTATCTTTATGATTGACAACGATTACAAAACTAATTATTCAGTCATTATTGTAGACTGTACAAGAGGCCACTTACAATTTCCCCTGTAAGACCGCCTTTTTAACAATGGATAATTCAACATAAACAACATACTTGAACATGCCATATCCAAAGTAAGAGATTGTCGTCATGTGCTTTGATAATCGCTATACTTGGATTTTCCACAAGTGGAAATTTGTTCTCAAAACATTGTTTTATGTTTTTATCCATAACACAAAATATTGTTAAGGCTAACATCAGTGCCACATGTGAGAAAGGTTTTTGTGTTAAGTGATTGTCCCTCATAAGTGAGTGTATAATGCAAAACAGCTGCACTTTAACAACCCGAAGCATGTCAGCATTTCCCTGTTTTCCACCATGTATGTTATAAGTGTTATTCCTGGAAAAAAAGTTAAGAGAGACGGAAGGACAGAAAAACAGGGCATTTACAGTTTGCTAGCTTAACCTTAAATTACGTTTTATAACATAAGGTATTGGACTTGAATTTCCCTTTATGGAGGATTTGAGAAGCTTGTCGACCCCTTTGTAGTTTGAAATGTGAAAATGTGATACTGCGGTTCTGATCCCTGTTGTCTTTTCACAGGGTTTTATTTTGAGCCAGTCATTTCTTTGATGTAATATTGTTCTCTGAAATTCCTCAAGACACATCATTACATAAATATTGGCAAAATTGCAGCTGAGTCGTCTCCTTTTTTCATCAAAATGTTCCACATCGGCAATAGGTTGTGTCTTTTATTTTATTTAAATTAAGTTTTTGTTTGTTTTTTCTTTTTCAAGGACCAACCTATATTTTACATGTTCTTTTTATCAAAAATTGAAATAGAAAGAGCCCTTTAGTATAGTCTGCAGTTTTATTGGTGCCATCAAAAATGTGTTTTTTTTTCTACCACACTTATTTATTTGTGTATTATTTACTTCTTTATGGATCTAATGTTAACTGAGGACAATAGCTCACCAGTGATGATTTGATGGCTATAATGTTTTGAGTGTTTTCTGTCTGTTTTGAAGAAGCTGTTGATCCACCCCTGCATTGAACATTTACACTAATGTAAACTAAATTCCAATGTTGAATACTGTTTACTGACCCATATGAATGAATTATTCATCAAAAAATGAACTCGGGGAATTTAAAATGTTAAAGCAACAACTTTTGAAGGAACATTGGAGAGATTCTTTGAAAGATAACCATCAATAAACTGTGGAACAAATGTACATGAGTCCAGAAGTTACACAAAGAAAATGGAGATGGATTATGCAAAGACTGGATATAAACATGAATATGACAAGACAAGTGCTGGATTAATGTTCAAACAACGCCTATGAAAACTGAAATCAGAGTTTCAGAAAAGAATAGGGTCTAGAACTCCCTCAAAAAGCATTGTGTAATTGTTTTCGAGGGAATTATAACCAAGTCATGAAAGTACTACTTTCCTGATCAGTTATAAATGTATACATTGTTGAGACAAGAGCGGCATGTTGTGTGTACAGTACATGTGTACATTAGCTATAAGGCATATGTTCTCATACAGATGTGAGGTTTCAGTGTACAGTAAGTAAACATGGCAGAGGCCTGTGAGCAGAGGCTCAGAGGCTGCTGTGACCTGAAACACTGAGGGGGCCAACATTTGACTTATACACTTTAAAAAAGAAATGTGTGGAGAACTTTTTTACAGGCCCAATAGCCACTTTCACATCAAGTACTTTGCGGTACTTAATTCCCGGTACTTAGTCCCCCCGAACTCTTTAGTCCCTGGAACTGTCCTAGTACTGCAGATCGCGTTCACACCGGAATAAGTCCCTGAGGGAGGATTACGCAAATGAAGCCGCTGGCGTCACTTCTTCTTCTGCTGCTTTGGGTTTACTGGCAGGCCGCAAACAACTTCACGGCGTATACTGCCACCCGAAGTCCCCCGGAGTCCCCCGGGGTGGGGGACTGGCTTCAGTAGAAGCTGCTGGGTAGCGTCTTCCGAGTAAATCGCCAGAAGCGCCGACACCTCCTCATCACTCCACCGCTCCCACGTTTTATTTTGTGTTGCCATAAATTAGTCTCTCTCCGTTAGCGCTGGGCTAATGCTAATGCTAATAATGCTAATGTGAGCAAATAAAATGGCGGCTTCACAAAACGTTTTGGAGTTTTACGGGGCATGGTTTGCAATTCGCCCAGCCAATCAGAATTGTGTACCTTTTCCTCCCCAGGAAAGTACCACCTCTCTAATGGCGCATTTCCACTGCAGGGCCTCGCACGGCTTAGTACGGTATAGTTAGGCCTTGGTAGGCCAGGCTCACTTTATGCTGCGTTTCCATTACAGATTAGTAGCTGGGGCAGTAACTATAGCAACGCAGTGTAGGCGGAGCCGTGACGTCATCTTCAATGCGAACCACAGAAAACCAACATCAGCCGTTAGCTGTTAGCACTCATATCTGTTCAGAAACTAGACAAAAGTTAAACAAGTACAAACCACAGACTGTCTGTGTCATGGCGAATACAGTCGCTGGTTTATTTATGTCTGTATAGGCCGTTGTTGTGAGTGTGGACGGTCGGAGCATATACTGCGTTAGCTTAGCCGATCTCCATTCAGAAAACACGCATTTTAAAAGGTTTTTCGCCTGCAATCTTGCTCTGAGGCGGTACCTGCTGTGAGGATGATGATGAGTGTGTTGGTTCCGGCGGCAGCGACTCTGTTCTTACTCTTTTAAAAAACCTGAACATCGATTGTTGTGACATCGTTAGTGAGTGCGGTATATTTGTTGTGTGTGTCCAGTGTAGTCCACTGTCCTCCTTCATCTGCGAGCGCCCGCAAGACGTTCTACGATGTGTTTGCTCCCGCGCTTCCACTATGAGTTCGGTCCAATTCACATTTACGTTGCCTGATTACGCTAATTCATGTTGCTTTTAATTGTATCATTTTTTTTAAAGGGAAACACATGTTTGCTCTTATTTTATTATTGAATTGTTAGTTTTGATAATCAAAAATCAAAATGTTGGAAACTATAATTTTCTCCCAGTCATTTTTGATCAATGAATGGGTGGGCCCAGTGACAGAGTGGGTGGGCCTAGGCCCAGTAGGCCCACCCATAACGCCGATGTGAACGCGATCTACTAGATAGTTCTGGAATTAAAGATTTCCGGGGAACTAAGTTCCGGGAACTATTCCTGGGAAAAGTATTTGGTGTGAAATCGCATATTGTTTCAGGGATAATAATTGTTTATTTAATATTATTTTCAAGTTATGCAAAATAAGCTGCTCATTCATTTTTAAAACATAAGTAAACCGGATTTTATTTTAGTCAGCTGCATTAAATGGATTTCACTTTTATTGTATATAACTGAGTGCTGAGTTCAGTACTTGGAGGCAAATATTGCTTGTTTAACTTAACTTTATTTATTTGATAGCTTAACTTAATAATGACTATTTTTTGCATATTTAGATTATTATTACACAAATAAATGAACTAACTAATAATGTATGATGAATTAGTTTAATTTAACGTATGCAGCAGCATGTAATCCCCACCTTCGTTACAACAAGAGATAAGCACACTATTGAATTCTTATTAGGGCCATTTTGCATAATAAGTACTTTTGTACTGACTTAGAAATGGATCAACAAAGTTATTACAATTCATTCTAATGAAACAAATTTGACTACAATCCATAAAAGAATTGCAGAGACATTTCAGTCAAAACCACAAATCTTAACCTCAATTTGGTGCTAATTGAAAAGAATAACACAAAGTGTAGTACTGCAACCAACAATTATTTTAATTATCAATTAATCTGCAGTTGATTTCCGTCAAAAAGAGGATTAAATAGAGCCTGAAAACAGAGGCATGCAGACCTAACTGAGTCAGTGTTGTAGTTTTCATGTTACTGTTAACCTGTAACAAAAGACAGTGAGACATGATGTGCAGATCTGAACTGCTGGTTTCTGTCCCTTATGGTGCACATTGCTCTTACAGATTATGTAATATGGGCTGTGTTTTGGGTAAATGTGTCTCTGTTGTCTAGACTAGAGTGTGACATTGATTTACTGGGCTTAAATTAAAAGTCTGTCTCATATCATTCTGGTTAACACCGGAGACACTGTGGGGCTATTTCCTACCATTCGAGATAATCTGACAACATCTTAAATGTGATATTCTTGATGACTAAATAAAGTAAGTTATGCATAAAAACTGGAAAAACATTTCCAAAGTCGTAACAGAAAACCAACATGTTTGGCCTTTTATTTGAAATTGGTCTAAAATGTTACAAATGTCTGACCTGGCAGATGCAGCTGGTCCAAAAAAATGTATATTGAGAAAGAAAGCACATGTGTTACAGTCTCTTTTAACTCCTGCCCATATAGGACTACAGTCTATGCTCCTGCCACCTGAGTCATATTTGTAATGTATCTCCTTCTAGTGTCCATTTGGGGTATTACATGAGACAGGAGCGTCTGGTCACAATATATTACCCTGTTTATGTCATTTTAAAACCAAATGTATACATCTGACATCGTTGCTATTATAAATACGCACTCATTCATGACAAAAAGTACCTTGTATCATACAAATTGTTTTCGTTAAGGTAATGTCTGTGTCCTTTTAACACAGAAAACAAGAACTTCATCAGAGAGTCTCAGAAATAGAAGAGGCACAAGAGCTCCGGCCGGTGTCGCAATGAATCGTGGGAGCTTCCAGGCCTTCAGTCATGGGTCTACCGCTAGTGACGTATCTCCCCTTATATGAACAATCTCTGGTCATGTGAACGAATTGCTGGAATGCTGACACAGCGCGCAAACTCTCGCGAAATTAGCAACAGATTTGAACAAAATGCTAACGCAAAGCTATTTCCGGGTCAGGTGGAGGTTGTGAAGGACAGGACGAAAGGCGTTGTGATTCCTAGGGAAAAGGAGTAAACTAACCGGCCTATCGATTGTTTTGCTTTGCTAAACACGGAGGTGCATGGCCACTAATCGCTGCTAGCAGGCTGACCACTGACCGACAGCACACTCCCTGGTCACATGAAGGGGATCTAACCGGAGAGAGGATGGCTGAGCGGGATGTGTCTCCGGGACATCCACCTCTGCAGTCATTTTCAGAGGAAAGTTCTGGGAGACAAAATTCCTCAGATGAGAACGGACACGTTGAAAGTCCAGATGAGACCCTCTCTCCGACTTCGGTGATATACTTCAAAGAGGCGTTGAACTCCTCTAACTTGATATTTGGAAAGGCTGAGTCGCTGTCACCCTCCCCGCTTCGAAAGTATGACTTCAGGATTGAGAGAATCGAGTCAAAGCGCAGAAGTAAGTGTTTACGAACTTTAAAATAGTCCAGCTAGTTAACAGTAGCCTCCGCAATGTACTAGCAATAACAACTGTACCTGCTGTTAGCTTTGCTAGCTTGTGAGGGTTGTTAGCTAACTTTTGACTGTCCCTAAACAAACTACTTACTACCTCCGTTCCGTTTGATTTATAAAACTGATAACAGCTTGTGTTAGGGAGATGATACATAATACAAACTGTCTTGTTAGTTATATTTCATCCTCAAATGTGTTTGCGAAAGGACAGCTTAGTGGTGTATCAATTAGTAAACATAGCTGCTGTAAACTTCATCCGGTTGCATGTGATCCTCTGTGGAACGTCCTGTGCGTCAAAGTCTGTTTTGTCTGACTTGGTTAATTGCTTCTCAACGCCACTGGCTGATATGGTTTACATTTAACGGTGGATTGGTCACACATTAGCTAGCTGTCTGTGATAAATCTCCCACAATTCACCTCAACCAACAACATATTATGCCAGGAACAGAAAACACATCATGATAGACTAACGTCATTTCGTTTAATGTTGCATCATCATAACATTATTGTCTATAGGTGAGACACTCATTTGTAAGGAGGGAAATTATGTGAGCATCCTGTCTGTTTGTGTTGATGACTGTCAGCGTTGTACCATCATATTGCTAAGGCTTCACCATTCAAGAGGATTAGTCGACTAATTGGTTGTTTTAGACTTAGTCGACTGAGATTTTCTTTACTCAATTAGTCATTTTAATGCTGATTGACTAACCTCAAAGGGTTTTATGTGCACATATGTTGTAAACATTATATATAAGTTGGTGATTTTGCATTATTCTTTTAGTTGAAACTCAGTTTTGCACATTTATCAATTAAATTAAATGATAGATTGAATAATAAACTATTACCACTAGTAAAAATGTAGTTGGTCAACTAAGTTTCTCTTAAGTCAAGACTGCCCTAAATATTGCAAAATGAAATACTGCAATATGGATACAACTGGGACTGCTTCTTCTACAGTAAGTCGACTCTAAGAAACAAGAAACAAATCTAAGTCTTTTATTTTTGCCTATTCCTTTGCTGTTTTCTAATGTTGTCCTTTTGGCATTATGTATTGTACTTGGAGTGAGTTTGGTACTTTACTAAGTAATTGGCCAACATACAAAATATATTATTTTATTTTCTGAAAGATCAATTGTTCAGAATAGACAACTTCTTCCTAAACCAGCCAATAACAAAGGAATCCTATACGAGACAATGGAATACGCACCTGCCATTTGCCAAATAAAGTGTTAGGTGAATGCTGTGTAAATTCCAGGTAACTTGTCAGCAAGGATGTGCATGTAAAACATTTTTTTGTTTAAACACAAATGAAAGTACCATTTATTATTGCTTATTTATTCTGTCCAATGACCATTGACGCAGTGGTGTTCCAATTCTAAAGTATTCTGCATAGATTTAAATAGTGGCACACAAAAACATTGAGTGTCCATTTAAAAATGTCAATGACCTGCCATCGTGCCAAGTAAGAAAACAAATCTGATCCTGCTGTTCAGATATTATAAGCCATAAAAATACCTTTTTATACAATAATTTTTAAACATTTATATAATAAGCGGTTTACAACTTTTCCTGGTTCTTTAGGCTGTTCGGCACTCAGAGGTGCTTTGATTTCTTAATTAGTCTGACTAGTAACTGTAAAGAAAAACAGTGACTCCCAAAATGAACATCCCAACAGAATGTTGTAATGTTTTGTTGTCTTGAAATGTGTCATCCGTTTATTTTTCCCATCCTCTCTATAACACAAACATCATCCCCTTAATTTTAACTTTTCATCAATACTTAGCCTTTTAATTAGACCAACCTGCACCTGGCATGTGGAAACTACAGAAATACAAGCCTTTATTTCTGACTTTCTAAGACAGACATCACATGATGAAAAATGTTTCCGTATGATTGGCCTTATATTTGCTCACTGCTTTGGCTGTCCTGCTGCAGCCTGTTCAATAATCATAAGATCAAATAACCTGCCTCTAACCCAGCTCAGGGGACACTGTTGAGTCCTCAATGCTGCATCATTAGACATGGACTACTCTAGGGACCCCCCCCCCCCTTTTTTTTTTACGCATGCACCATCTGCTCACGTGACAATGTGCTGCTGTACCCAGCACTGCTGTCAGCCATCTTGGTCGACACCCACCCAGTGTATTCACTGCGGTGCACAGGCAGTCCAATCACAGTGAACCGGTGCTAGGCTGACCGGAGGAGGGTTGTGATTTTCGACACTGTGCTCTCTTGCATTTTAAATCCCCCAGTCTGTACAAAAGGGCTAACAAGAGGTGGAGGAGGAGGTGGAGGAGGAGAGGGAAGGGCAGCCTCTCTCAACACAGCCGCGTATTCCACTCAGTTGTAAGCAGGAGGGGAGGAGGATGCAGGCATAAAGAGGAGGAAAAGAAAGCAGCACCCTTTCAGACACCTGCTGAGAGCTGCTAGAGGCCTTCCTTGTCTTTGGCCTTTTTCTGCTCCTTGCTTTGATGCTTTCGTCATCCTCTCTCATTTCCTCTTGCCTCTGACCTGTTATTTGCTGGGACTTGTTTTTCGAACAAAAGCACCTTTTTTCCCCCTCGGTGGTGTTGGTTTTGCATCAGCTGAGTCATCATGTCTGATCTGACGCCTCAGAGCGAAACCCCCACTCCCAACAACGACAAGATCACCCAGGCCGCCCGAGAGACCATTTATCTGTGCAACTTTCGCGTGTCTGTGGACGGCGAGTGGCTCTGCCTTCGAGAGCTCAACGACATCTCTCTGACGCCAGATCCAGAGCCGGCCCATGAAGGTAATGTGACAGATTAGCTCACGGTCCTGAGGAGGGCTGCAGGGCACAGTGGGATCTCTGTTTTGGGCGTGGTGGTTGCACAAGGTCCCCAGACGCAACACGTTCAATCCAGTGAACTGTGCTTATGTGTCCCGTTTGAGCTGTGTCACCATGGATTTCAGGGTTTGATGAGAGAGTCTGAGAGCAACACAGCAGGATGACGCCGCCTGTAAATAAGACAGGGCCGGGCGACAAAACAACCAGGAAGTGCCACTTGTTTTGACGTTTGATTAAATTAGATTGCAGCAAATCAAATAGACAGCGATGATGGGTAATATTTGGTGTCTGCTTTCGTTAATCTTACTATAACATACATCAGGAATAGGTTTGCGCCTTGGTGATGTTTTTTACCCTCACTGATACTTAGCAAAACAGGATGCAACTGAATCCAGATATAAACAAGCTGTTATTTTCATTATCGATTAGTCTCTATATCATTATCTTTATTAATCCATTCGTCTATAAAATGGAAGAAAACTGTGAATAATGTCCATCCCAGTTTCTCGCACTCCAAGGTGGTATCTCTTAATGTTAGTCTTGAACCCAAATAATTTAAGTTCAATGTGATATAAAACACGGAAGAAAAGAAATCTCCATATTGGAAAGCTAGAATGTTTTTGCATAAAATCACTGAATATAGAATAGTTGGCGATAACTTTTCTCTTTATCGTCTTATTGCTGCAGCTCTGTTTTGCGTAATTTATGTGGACGTTTTTGCTATGGTTTCATGGTTTAATTGGATTGGAGCAGAGTATGTGCTGCACAGCAAAGGCTTCCTCTTCCTCCTCTCTGGCCACACCTTCTCTCAGCACAGAGCAGGCAGGTCACTGTTTTCCAGAGGAAGGAGGCAGCTCACACTGTTTCTCCAGCTGGTTAGCAAGTCTGACACTGCAGCACTTCAAACTTCTCTACTGTCATGACATGTCAGAGGAAATGTCATAGACAACAGATAGATTTGTTCTGTCCGGCCACTGTAAAACCAAATGTATCAGCACCACTCTCTTATGTTAAAGTCTGATCAATGCGTTTATCAGGGATGCTTGATATTTAATTTTCCATGTGTATCTGAAAATCTAGAACTGCAGAGTCATTTCATTCAAGCTGATCATTTTTATTTATTGCAATATTTCCATGTCTAGTCAATGAGTAAAAGCTTTTCAAATGTAATCTGAGCTATTCAAATGATACTCGTGGTTCATATTTACACCATTTTTGCAATAACATACCAACTTTTATGTGTCCTGAATAACATGGCCCAAATAATGGCAATTCACCACGACAGATGTTTCACGATAAAGTCCCACATAGTCCTATCCTTAGTTTATTATCCGTCATTTTGTCTTGGAAGTCAATACTTTCATGCTATATAACTTAAGTCCAAGCAAATGCAAACTACAGATCAAATATCTGGATGTTTCATTAAATGTAAACAAATGCTAAGGGAGAGCACAACCCTGTATAACTCTTTTACTAAAAGCCTTTTAGTCTCTGGTTATTGTTAGCGCCATTCTCTTTTTCAAAGCTATTCATCGTTTAATGTTTATATTAATAATTGTATTAAGGGTAATGCATCAGGTCAGTTTTAAGTTTCAATCTTTTCCAACTTTCCAGGAAAAGGTCTTTTGTTTTGTCACCATCATGTACTGCCCTATTCACACTACAACACTTCCTGGAAAACATTGGATCTTACTAAATGTACCTCCTGCTGTCTGACCACAGTCTGTGTCATGACTTATGACCTCCTTCTCCCTATTTGTTCTTCTCTGTTAGATCCCAAGGATCCCATTGCGATTGAAAGGCTTAACCTGATGAACATGGCCAAACTGAGCATCAAGGGCCTGATCGAGTCTGCTCTGAACCTCGGACGCACGCTGGACTCCGACTATGCGCCTCTTCAGCAGTTCTTTGTGGTCATGGAGCACTGTCTGAAACATGGCTTGAAAAGTATGTACAGCACACTTCAAACATTGTATGAAAGCAAGAGTCTATAACACACAGAAACACTTTTTCCTCATGTATTAGTTAACATAAAAGCAAGCGTACTGCAATGATTTTTTTTGGAGTCATTTCAATACTTTTGATTGATTATATAGAAGCCATTATTATCGTTGCACAGTTCAATGTGCAACACAGCATTTACTGATGTTTGAAAACAGTGTTATATGGGATGTCAAATGTCAAGAGCTAATGTTGATAAATGTTTGGTAAAAGTGTTACCAAAAAAATATTTTAAAAGTGATATCGATAGTACAGGATTCATATTACTTTTAAAATATTTTGTTGGTTAATACTCCATCTTAATTGTTTTCAACAAAACATTTTAAGAGCTCCAAAACAACTACAATGTGAATAGAAACAGAGCTGAAGTGGACCAGAAAGAGAAAGGTGTCTTCTTTCTAATGAGTTGACATTAGATATACCCAAAAATATTTTGTTTAAAAAAAGACTATATGTGAAAACACCCTTAACGTCTCTTAGTCTGTAAACAAGGTTCTTGAGGAGCATTACAAAGTCTTAAATTAATTAATTAAATTCAAGATAAGGCCTTATTGGTGTTAGAACTCATCTCTGAAAAGTCTAAAAACTGCTAAGACATGGTAGGATTTTTATGAATTGTTTTTACTGATGTTACATTGTAAAATCTCTAAGTAATTGGTAACATAATACTTCTTAAAACCTTTTCTCCTTTTAACCTTAAACATTTTGAAAAAGTGGAAAACATTTGCTTAAGATTGCTCTTAAATATATTTTAAGGTGGCATTCCTCTTAAGCACTGGGGGCCCTCCCAACGGTTTTTTTCGAGACTGTGTCTCAGGGCATCTATATATATCTATATATATAAACATCTATATTGATTTCTGACTTTTCTACATCCAACTCACAGGTTTATCATTACTTTGAGAACAAAGATTATTAATTTAACCCTTTTAGAAGGGAAGATATGGTCATTTGTTCAGGGAATGTCATTTTTGAGCCTGAGACCTGAAAAACAAGCTCAGGGTTGAACAGGTTAAAAAAACGATTTAATTTAATTAAGCTGTATGGAAATGTAAGTTACTGTGTGCCCTCTGTGGTTACTGTATACAATATGTTACATACAAAATGTCTCTTAGTTCACTACCAGAATACATAGAAATATACAATCTGTGTAGTTGTAAAGAAATATTAACAATCTACTTACCTTAATACCTCCTGCATGTATACCCAGCTCCATAGACATAGAGTTTAAGTCTCTTGAAATAACTTTTATCTTCCATATTGTTCGATTTCCCTAAATCAATATTCATTAAAATACTCTTTACTGAACATCTTTTTTCCATCCAATCTACATCTGTATTATCATCATATGAAAATTACTTTATTTAGCAAATATCTATTCAAACCAACCAAATGAGGGATATATAAGTGGTAAGAACGACATTTTTGCTAATTGAATGCTCTGTATTGGGTACATTTGAGTTATCTTTGTCCACTTCAGTTCAAAGATTATTCCAAGTTAGTTTCTGTTGCTGAGTATGATGACTCAGTGACCCAAATTCATCAAAAACAAAGGCTTAACAATCACTGTCTCCCTCCTCAGCCAAGAAGACCTTCCTGGGGCAGAACAAGTCGTTCTGGGGGGCGTTGGAGCTGGTGGAGAAGTTGACCCCCGAGGCAGGAGAAATCACTGCCAGTGTAAAAGACCTGCCTGGCCTCAAGTGAGTTCATTACATCAATTACCTAAAGAGGGCAGACTGATTTGTCATAACTTAAGCTCAGAGTCCTGTTGTGAACCCTGAAATGTTGAGTGCACCAAAGTTTAATGTCTGAAATGTATAGTACGGGATTTGGGGGTTATTGTCGATGCTGAGTCCATTTCTGACATTTTCGGGATATAAAATGGCAGCTATAGCCAGAAAAAAACATAATTGTACTCTCTGTGGGCTGATTCTGATACATTTTGGGTTGATTTAGAAGATTTAGGGGGCTCTGGATCATTTCGATTGGACAGATTGCTTATTTATTTGAAAAATAATGTGTCCACAGTAGAGGCAATCACTTTCAGTTGGTGCTGTAACCAATGGTCGCCAACACTATTCATGGTAGTACAAATATGGCCACGTTCTGGTAAAACTGCAATTGTTTGTCCTGAACATTTCAGAAATGGATTCAGCATCCTCAATAACCCCCAAAACCACACCAAAATTATCCAAATGGGCCAAGCCAGTTTTTTTTACTATTGTCAACATAGGCTACAATGCTAATTAACGCTAATTGTGCTAATTGCCCAACATATTCAAGTTAACATCAGGCAGTTTCTATGTTTCTACTAAACATTTCCGGGTTCACTAAGCTGGCAACTAGACTAATAGACTTTGTTGAAATTATCATGGCGCTTTTTTTCAAAAAACGAACCCTGGTGCCCATTTGAAGCTGCTTGGACAGTTGTTTATTGAAGAGTTTTTTTTAATTGAAGTCTCCTGTGTTTGGTTACAGGACTCCTCTAGGACGAGGGCGTGCCTGGTTGCGATTGGCCTTGATGCAGAAGAAACTCTCTGACTACATGAAGACCATCATCAACAGAAAGGACCTGCTCAGGTGAGGCCCACTGGCACCTGGAATAGCTGTTTAGAAGTAAGGACAAGAAATAAAATAGTTTTCTGTTTTAATCACCTAATGAAAGCAATTTGCACATACCTTCCCTGTTTGTAGTAAATATCAGAGAAGTCTTTGTCTCCCTGCTACTGGTCCAAGCACCAAAAACACTGGATCCTACATTCCCCATAATGCAGCATGAGTAGAGTGGTGTATTGACGTATCTTTGTAGGCCGACCCAGAATGTAGCATCCCAAGGGTTCCCCGACAAAAAGCAATGGGATTTTTCAAGTCAAGGGAACCCGGAAGTGCTAAAATGCTGACTCATTTCCCGGTTTAAGGACTCAGGCCTGCACCACTCTATAGAGTCTTTCATTAGACCCTCAAAAGTGGTACGGGGATGATGCCTTTTTTCTCGGCCTGGAAGATAGCATCGCATTGCTTCCCTCTACATAATTCACAATATTTTCCCATTGGATTTTGAAGTATAGCAGAAAATAAGCTCTGTAACAACCAAACAAATGTAAAACTGCTGGAACATTAAGCAGTTTTCTTGTCAGTGACACTGTTTCTCACTACTACTTTATAGTGAATTTTATGAAGCGAATGCCTTGATGATGGAGGAGGAAGGAGCTGTCATCGCTGGGCTGCTCGTTGGACTAAATGTCATTGATGCTAATCTGTGTATGAAGGGAGAGGACCTGGACTCTCAGGTAACGCCTCCATGTCCACCAATATTCAGAGCTGCTATAACACAGGGACATTTTGACTAGTGGTTACATGAAGGCAGGGACCTAACGTCTAATGTATCTCTCAGATAACAGAAAATACTGCATCGTGTTTGTGTAGGCTAAAAATACTCTGAATAAACATGTCGGCAGCAGTGAGCAAGAACACTTTAGTTTAATCCCTTGCCTTTCACATTTTTGTTATAACTTTGTAGGGTATTTATGTAGGCATTGAATTAACAGTTTTTCTAAGTGTAGATTTCGCCTCAATTCACCAAATGTTAGGATAACATAATGCTTCATTTGCATGTTTAAACATACGAAACAGAACAGTTAAAAATAACTGTAACTTCAATATGTTTTTTACCCTGAAAACATTTGAATTCTTTAAAAGAAAAAATCTCCAAAATGTATTTAAAGGGCTCTGAATCACTTTGTCTCTTCATTTGTCACCATAATAAACCTGCATTCATCCAATGTCAAGACTTCTATTCCAGAAATCATCAAGTAAATGTCTTTAATCTTCATCAGCTGGCAATTTGGGAATAAAGACAGAGTTATTGGGAGGATAGGCAGCTTGCCATCACTTTCCTAAACAAGTGTTACTCCAAGTAGGACAAAGTGAAACCTCTCCACTAACAAAGTTCTTGTTAACTGACTCCTGAAATATTTAGATAACCTGAATGCATCTAAACCAGGACAAAACTGTATGTGGACATGCATCAAAGTGCACACATTAGTAAAGCTCTTCCAGAAGCACTCGTGTTATTAGAGCTGCAGTGTGCTTTCAGTTGTCATTGATCCTCTCCTTCTTACTGAATTACTTCTGCAGGTCGGGGTGATTGATTTTTCAATGTACCTCAAAGATGGAGGACACAGTAGTAAGAGTGCAGAAGGGTGAGTTCTCTTTTCTTACTTCAAAATCAATTCAGCTATCAAAATATGTAGTTGTTTAATTTCTGTAGTATCTATCTATCTATCTAAAGCATTTATTGATTCATATGCCAATTATTTTCCCGATTTTATTATTTGGTCTACAAAATATCCTAAGCGCTTTTCAAATGTCTTAATGTTGTCATTTAATCTTTTACTTTGTCTCACTACATTTTAGGGCTGCTCGATTATGGCAAAAATCATAATCTCGATTATTTGGGTCAATAATTGATATCACGATTATTAAAAACGATTATCCATTTACTTTGAAAACATCCATTTATTGAAAAAAAATGTTTGAACAGTATGTTTTTAACAGTTGATTACCCTGAACTTTAAGTATAATTCAACTGAAAAACCAATAAAAAAAAAAATAATAAAAAAAATAAAAATAAAAATAATCGTTTTATTTCGATTATGTTGTTTTCATAATCGTTGCAAGCCAAAATCGTAATTGCAATTAAAATACGATTAATTGATCAGCCCTACTACATTTGTCTATTTACTTAAATGTTAGGACAGGGAATATCTGAACTTCTTACAACTTAAAAAGCATTTTTTCTTGAACATTTAAAAACACGTTTTTGCATGGTTCAATGAAAACTGACTAAAACAATAATTCCTGCTTCTTCAGTGACGGTCAGATCACAGCGATTCTCGACCAGAAGAATTATGTGGAGGAGCTGAACAGACATTTAAGGTTTGTCAGAGCCCCTCTTCACCTTCTCCAGCAGCGTGTTGAGCTCCAGACTGACGTGATGTTTCCTCTGTTTACAGCGCATCAGTAAATAACCTCCAGGCCAAGGTGGACGCTCTGGAGAAGTCTAACACGAAGCTAACAGAAGAGGTGAGAGTCGTTCACAGCTGAGCTAAAACACAGCGGTTGGTTTGTTGTTGTTTACAGAACGGTTACTTGACTTTTGTCTCTTCAGCTCGCCGTGGCAAATAACAGGATCATCACTTTACAAGAAGACGTGGAGAAAGTGAAGGAGGAGAGCTCATATCAGCTGGAGTCCAGGAAGGTGAGCACATCACACATTTCATTGTTTGGAAAATGGAGACAAAACACTACAGTATGATCATTTTATCCATACTCAATAATGTACACCTCAAATGCAATCCAGAAAAATATGTTTGTAGTAGGGTGACCAGAGACCAGAGGTTTACAATGCGATGATTATTTTAAATGTTAGAATAAAGTAAAACAATACAATAAACAAATAACAGTAGAACTTAAGAGACATTTTAAGGGATAATGTGCCCACTCATTACACAGCCACATACTGAATAAACCAACGATTTGACTCACAATATTCATTTTAAATGATTTTATTGATTGTGAGTATTAACAACCTCTGAATTATTAGAACAGTTAGAATCAAGTATTCAACCAAGCCATGTTTATAGATATACAGTTACTTTTACACAATAAATGATGTGCAGTATGTTTATCAGTTATATAATATGTAGTTTCCAATCCTATGGTATTAAGGTCATTCTTGTTTTCCTAATAAATCTCATGATCCTTCTTTTTAAATGTCATAATTAGTGACAAAGAAATGTAACCCAGATTACTAAAAACGAATTAGGGTTCAAGGATTCCTCTTTTAATACGTTAAAAATATATCTCAATTTTAGCATATATTTAAATACACTTTTATTAGGATTGTATCCATTACTAATTGAGACAAACGAGTGTATATTATTGATTATTACAAGCCCTCTGTATTAAAGAAATATACATGATCTATCCAATATTTGTCACACTGTGGTAGTTGATATAGGAAGTATTTGTTTTTACCATATTGCTCAGCCGCTGTTTTGAATGGTGGTGATTGGTAGCTAAGTTAAATCACTTGTTCTCAAAGGTATCTCAGGGTCGCCTTTAACTGTACATATTTCTGCAATATACATTCACAAAAAATCCTTTGTTTTTTTCAGGCATCAAGAAGCGACTCGGCCCCAGACGGACAGGTGCTGGGTGAAACACGCAAGCAGCTCAAAGAGGAAACTTTGCTTCGATTGGTGCGTTCAGGCTCTTCACAAAGCTTCTCTGTTCATGTTTGGGTGTCTATATTGTTATGACATACTGAGAGAATCTATCAAATGAATAGATATGGATATAAAATATACACTTATGTGCAATTTCGCTTTATTTCTTTAAAATGTATTTACCATTTTTGAATACCTTTCACTTACGTTTTAAAATTCAGCTTTTTACTATTTTCAGTTCACTTACTTGTTTTTGCTTATTTGTTTATATTTCTAAATAACATGTTTACTTTTCTATTTAATATTATAGTCTACTTTTTTTCTTTTTGCCTTTTAACCGCTATCTACCTTTGCTGCTGTAGTGCAGTAAATGTCCCCGCTGCAGGACAAATAAAGGATGTCTCATTCTGATATGCTAAAACACGGCATGTTAACTTAACCTAGATAGGTAGAATCCCTACGCAGAGGAAATATCAGCTTCCTTTTGTGAAGTGTGTGTCTGAAGTTGGATGTGTGTGTGCAGGATGTGGAGAAGGAGCTGGAGGTGCAGATCGGGATGAAGCAGGAGATGGAGCTGTCCATGAAGATGCTTGAGAAAGACGTGTGTGAGAAGCAGGACGCGCTGATGGAGCTGAGACAGCAGCTGGAGGACCTCCGGGTCATCAACCAGCAGCTGAGCCACAAGTCTCAGGTCAGTCTGCTCCCATCCTTACATTTCACATCAACGGAGAAAAGGAAGGGATACTGAGCCGTTTATTGTTGTCTGCTTTACAGGGAAAAACCCCAAAATGTAATTTATCTTATTGTTTTAGAGTTATAGTCTAGTATCTAGTTGCCAGCTCATAGGGTCATATTATGAACCCGGAAATGTTGAGTACACCAAAGTTTTATGATATAAATGTGTAGTAGAGGTAGGGTTGGGAACCGAAACTCTGTTCCAGATGAGAACCGATAAGAAAATGCCGGTTACCGGGTATCCATACAAAATACACAATTTCGGTTCTGCTTAACGGTTCCTAAACGCGGTAGACCCTGTATTCCACCGGGTCCGTCTGCGCCGCGGTGACCCGGTGGAATACAGCCAGGGTAAGGGCGGACTGGCCATCTGTGTGTTCTGGAGAATCACAGAACGGCCGGTCGTCAGCGGGCCGTTGACGGCCGGCTCGGTACGCTGACGGCCGGCACCGCCCTTCATTTTTTTAAACGGCATCATGTAAGTTGCGGCGACAGAGGTCCACAGTTGCCCCGCAGTGAGGCTCCCCCCGCCCTCCCGTAGACAGTTCACGAGCTCAGTCACTTCATAACACCAAAGATGGATCGCGGTAAACGCTCTAAAGTGAGGCTCCACTACACTAAAAAAGAAAAAGACAAGGCACAGTGTAATGCCTGTTAATAGCTTGCCACAGGCATAGCTCAGTTAAAATAAAGCACAGCTATTGTGCAATACATTTGTATTGCATGTATATTTTTATTTGTAAAAATGTCAGTTAAAGCTTAAAAGAATAAAGATATTTTGTTTTATCTAAACGTTTGACCTCTTTCTTTTACAATTTTGGAATCGAAACGGGGAATCGATAAGAACTGGAATCGATAAGCAGAACCGGAATCGGAATCGATACATTTCAAACGATACCCATCCCTAAGTAGGGGTCCTCAGCACATAAAAAACTGCAGAATGCTAACTTTCATTTAACTAGCATAAGTCGAGTTAATTGGCATCAATGGCATTTGATGTAAACAATATATATATATATTTTTTTTTTTTAAATGCTTGGCCGATTTGGACAATTTTTGTAATGGTTTTGGGGGTTATTGAGAATGCTGAGTCAATTTCTAACATTTGTATTTTACACACTATCTTGTCTTTTTATTTTTGCTGTAATTTCATTGTTTACAGTGTTGGTTTTTAATCTGTAAAGCCCACTGAAACAAACGTGTTTTGTGATATTGGGCTATACAAATAAACGTTGATTTGATTTGATAAAGCACTACCCCCACCCAGGTCACAAACTGTTCTCTCCTGCCTTCCGGTCAGAGATACAGGAGTTTTAAAACACGGACGAACAGAAAAACAGTTTTCACCCCTGGCCACCATGCTGTTAAACCAGCAGTCATAAGTGCAATATTATTTAAATTACCCAACTCGTATGTTTTTATATCATGTATTACCTTGTATGATTGTCTCTGTGTTTTTATTGTTTGTCTGTTTTTGTTTCTGCACTGACAGGGTAGCACTACAAAATATCATTGTATATTTTTTGTATAACGACAATAAAGGCTTTTTATTCTAATAAATTGCCGTTTCCTCCTCTTCCTCAGAGTGCAGACGCCGGCTCTAAACAGAAGAGTGAAGCCATCTCTCGCCTGGAGGAGAAGATAAACCAGATGTCAGGCACTGTCAAACAGATGGAGACCAGGTGAGGACAGCTCCTCCAAAGACTGCCTTTTGAATTATTACTACAGTACATTGTTTTTTCTTCACGGAATCACTTATGAAAACATCTTATTGTCCTTTTTTGTCATTCTCCTCCCTCCACTTTCATTAATTTGTTCATTCTCATTATTTATTTGAATCATTTAGTGAGAAGCATTTGGTGAAGCAGGCTAGGAACCTGAACTCAGCAGCGGGGAAGCTGCTGCAGCAGTAGCTCCCCGCTTTCATAAAACTGAATACAAACATACAACCCCTGCCTAATATAGAAATAACCAAACTAGGATGTTATCTCTTTTCTGTACCATGCTCCTTTGTTGTTGAAAATCAAACCATTTTCCCACAAGCTCCTGCAGTGGCTCTCCAGCATCCGCTTCGAGTAGTGTGGACTGAATGGATCTATTTAGCGTCCCTAAATCCTTGTGTTCAGATGTTATCCACATCAGAGTTATACTTCTGTTTGGTAGGCATTTCTTCAAAATACCGCATTGATGCTTTTTTGGCAAAAGACGAGTAGATGGCAGGGTGGTTGGAAGTTCACTGGGAACAGTTTTTAAAGATTTCAAGGATTGAGTGAACAGTTCCTGGTTATTTAGGAGGTAATGGACTTTCAGTAATGTTACTCCAAAGAATAAGAAAATGCCCGACCCACAGAGAATGAAATGATGTTGATGCGCTGGTGTCACATGCTGTCAATTGGTGATCCAAATTCAAGTGTAAAAGGGCCAGGACAAGGGTAGGATGAAAAAAATATGAAAATGGCAAAATTAATGTATTAATTTTGAATTGTATGTGAGCATAACATTGGTGTAAACTGTAGTAATCATTAGGCTAATAAAACAATAAACAAACACAGCCTGCTTCATCTTCTTTGGCTAAGGTTCTTTCAGTCTTCACTTCTTTGTGTTTTTTCATTTATTTCTGTTCCAACCATGTTTCTTTTCGTCAAGTTTTTATTTTACCATAAGTTTGTGTAACACCCCCTCCCCTAACCAGATACAAACAGGCTGAGAGAGAGAGGGCTCTGGCTGTAGAGGCCAACCGGCTCTTCAAACAGGACTTTGGGGACAAAATCGAGAGTCTGCAGGTAGAGGTGGAGCTGCTGAGGAAGCACAGGTACTCTACTCTGTCTTTTTCAGTTATTTATCCTATTTAGATTATATTATGTTTTCTTTTATCTAGATGTATTTTTTCAAAAACACATTTTTTTTAAATTGTATTATTTTATAAAAACTATTGTTTCTATGTTTTATTATAGTTTTTCAATATTTGCTGTTAATTGTCCAATTTTAATTTCTCTTACCTTGTTGTTGTTGTATAAACACCATAGTACATTTTATGCAAAGGTAGAAAAAGTACTCAGATCTTGTATTTAAGTAAAAGTACAATACTCTGTTACAAGTAAAAGTCCTGCATTCAAAATGTTACTCAAGTAAAAGTACAAAAGTATTACCTTCAAAATGTACTTAAAGTACCAAAAGTTAAAGTACTCATCAGTACGTATTGTGCAGATAGGCCCATTTCAGAATCATTTATATATTGTGTTTTGATTATAAGTATTAATGCATTAAAGTGTTATCAAAAAAGCTGGTAAAGGTGCAGCTAGTTGTAATGACTTTGTATACTGCAGGGTAGCTTGTGAATTTACTCCAGGTGGAACTAAAGTCTGATTTAACACTTGATTATATTTCAGATCATTCATCCACATCTGTAAAGTAACTTAAGGTTCAAAGTCAAAGTACCGGTACACAATTTACCTCTGAATTGTAGTGGAGTATAAAGTAACAAAAACTGTAAATACAAGTATCTGAGAATTATACTTAATTACAGTACTTTAGTAAGTTACTTTACACCACTGATTTTATGCAGGGTGAAAAGACTTCTGGGAAATGAACTCAATTCTAATCTATAGTAATGGTAATGTGGGGGTAAATATTAAAATATGTGTTTTTTCTATATAAGGTGACTTTAAAAATGCTGCAAGTGGCCTTAATTTCGTTTTTAGACTCAGATCATTGTTTTCCTGCTCTTCTGTCCTTGTTTATACGTTACACTTGCTGGTTTCAGGGGTTATCTGGAGGTGGAGCTGAGGAAAGAGCGGGAGCGGCGGAGCGAGCATCACCATGGCGACGCTGCGTCCGCACAGCCTGCTGCTCCTCGGAGGGAAAGGAGACTCCCAGAGAACATACCAAAGGTAACGCTCTGATCTCAGATAATTAAAAGTGTTGTTTGACTGTCTCCACTTTGTTATTTATATAATACCTGTGTATTGTCCGAACAGCGTCCCTCAGAAGCTCTGTCAGCCAAAAGGGAGAGCGAGCAGTCAGGAGCAGAGGACAAGAGCAGTCTGAGCTCCAGCCTGTAGGTCCTGTTAACAACTACAGCTTTAGGAAAAACATAAATCATTGAGGAAATGTTATTTTTATTTATTATTTTACCTCCTTTTTTAAGGTCCTCAAGGTCACACCATGAGGATGAGCAGGTAAGGTCTAACATGCACTACGTAACATATTTGATTATCTTACTGTAGTTTATTATCCGTTTATACCTTTTTGATAAGGAAAAAATCATTCCAAGTATTTAAATTAAGTAGTTTGTTACCATACAGATGCACACAAGAACTGTAGTAACAGTCAATCAGCGATTCAATACATAAGAAAACGGCTATAATTAACCATATGAATAATAATAATCAGTCTTATTTTCAACCGATTTCCTGCAGGAAGAGTCCTTAGGGGAGATCAGTCCGCCGTGCATCTGTACGATGTGTGAACAGGAGGACTCCCTTCTGAAGACAAAGGTACGAGAACGGAATATTATTCCTACCTTCGTGTCCCACAATACATTTCACAATATGAAGTGCTGCTATAAATCAAAAGCCCACAGCCTCTGTCTTTACCCTAACATTACTGGAACTGACAACCAATGATACAATTAAATGCAAGGTTTACACAAATGGGATTTGAAGACCAATTATTCTTCATACCAAATTTTAACTTGGTCATGGCACTCCTCCATTATGAACTTTTAATTCAAATTAGCATCAATTCAATTTCACTTTATCAACTAATTTGTATTATATTTACCATATTAGCCTGTGTGGATAATGCATTTGTGTATGTGGCTAATCTCACATAAAGTTTGGTCACATTTTTAAACTGAGCATCTGCAGATTATTTCCTGGATGCCTGTATTGATTTGATTTTATACCATTGACATGTTTGGTGAACCACTCGAGCTCTGAGTGAGACGTACAGTAAATTGATTTCTTAAGATTTAAAAATATTGACATTAAATAGACAGAAAGTTTGGCCGCATTATGAAACTTTCTCAACAGCAGACATGAAAACAGAATTACAAAAGAGCTGTTACTGCTCTGAAGTAAAACATACCTTGTTTTAAATCTTCAGTTGGATCAATGCGGTGCTGCATTTTTGAATACTTAAAAAGTAGTCACTTGCCCAAAAATATCATTAATTATAATTTGAGAAAAATGGTTTGTTTCAACTTTTTGAAATCAGGATATAAATGGAACAGCCAAAGTGCTATAAGAACTATTGAGGTGTGAAATAAATAATACTTTGTGGGGTTCAATCTGCCAGCGTCCTTCACTTCCTGTCCCAGTGTGTTATAACCCTGTTCTCTTGTGTGCAGAAGCAGTGTAAGAACTGCGGCGGGGTTTTCTGTGAGAGCTGTGTGTCCAACGAGCTGCCGTTACCTTCCTCCATCCTCCCAGAGACTGTGTGTACCTCCTGCTTCTCTCTGTTGCTCCAACAATACGCTTCAACACCAACCTGAAACAACTCCGCATTTTACTACAGGACACCATGATCGGACACATGGAAACCGAGGCATTCAATACAAAGCTGGCACTGCAAAAATGCACTTTTTGACTTTGTGTCCTGAGACGTTATGAAAAATCTGATGGCGATCCGAAGGAGGTCTGAACTCTAATGTCCAAACATGTGCCAATTAGAGCTGTTTTTTTGGAGGCAGGTTTTTATTCTTTCAGATACTGTTGTTATCTGTTATTCTTCCTCCGGGAAAACCTGCACTCAAAAAGCTGTCAAATGGCACCTGGATTGAAATGTATAGAAAAAGTCAACTTGAATCATCTCATCTCGTGCATGAAAACTGACTCTGCACAATGTCCACTAAGTGGATGGTTGATTAAGAAGGTCAACTGTTATATTTATATTAAAAGTAATTAGGTTTTAAAATACAAGACTTTTTTGTTGTTTTAGTCACAACTGTTCTCCACCGCTCTAAATCATATAGAGTGGCGAAGTCCCTCCCCTTCCGGTGGACCTCCATGGGACCTTATTTCGGAAAAATTATGTATTGAAGTCAATTGAGAGAGAAAGATTATCTTTCGATCCCGTTTGAATTGTGCCACGAATTACACATATGATGTTTGTCAATTTAAAAGATAATTTTGCAAGTCAAAAAAAAAAAAATGTGTCGTAAAACTGTGAAGTAAGACATTTGTTTGTGTGAAACGCTCAATGAACTACATCTCTGGTCAACAACACACGTCACCAAGATGGCCGTCACTACTGTCTTGTCAACAAAACGATTGACTATCCTCACTATCACCACAATGAAACACGTCCTGAAGAATGTCATGCAAAGCTGCCTGCCTGCCTTCCTTTGATTCTCTCTGAACTGCCTGGTCGTTTTAATGTTTAATGTCTAGCATGAAGTAGAGAAGATCGCCGATGCTAACGTTAGCGTTAGCATTTCTCCCCCGGGCTTAAATGGTGTATTATAGAATGATCACACCGGTGACAGTACTATTCAAAGGGTTCACGAAATATGACTACTACTCTTACTGTTTAACATTTTGGGTTACTTAATGTTACTTCATGTTAAGGCTAATAAAAATGACAAGGCTGTAATGCTAACTAACGTGCTAGCTACGAGCTAGGTAGCTAACTTGATCAAGCCACTCCTGGTCCTTTCATCAGACGGGAAGCAAAAGAACGAGCAAGACCCATTGCTGGTATAATAACAACCTGGTACTAAGCACACAGGCATCTTGTTAAAGTTATCTTATCTTAGCCAGCGCCATATAGATAGATTATATCTATATTGCGCTGATCTTAGGTATCTGAATGGTGGAGGAAAACAATTGTGACATCACTTACGCGACTCTGGGATTTGTAGTCTTTCTAGTTGCGTATTTTTCAGTCTTATATTTCAACAGTTTTACGACAAACTGTGACTTTTTTGACATGGAAATTATTTTTTAAGATTGACAAACATCATATGTGTAATTCATGGCACAATTCAAACGGGATCGAAAGATAAGTTTTCTCTCCCCATTGACTTCAATGCATAATTTTTCCGAAATAAGGTCCCATTACCCGGAAGTAAGTGGGCGTGACTTTGCCACTCTATACAGATCAGTAAAAAATCCAGTGGATTAGATGAAGCATGAAGTTTCACACTTTTGACCAAATACTTTATGAAACATTGTATTTAAAATGTGTCAATATTTGGAGAAAGCTTTATTATCCACTCTAAAATTGAATTTAAAGAAATTCTAATAATACATGTGTCAAGTCTAATGAGTAATTTTAAGACTAGAAAAAATACAAATATTTAAGATGTAGGCTACTGTATCACAATGGCAAATTGCTAGTCTGTGCCGTGTTTCTTATCACAATATCATTATGTGATGGAGACTTCACACTGTGCTGTTCAGACTGTAGAGTGGAGTATGCCGTTTGACATTTTGGGCAGTGTGCTGATTCTGTCTTGCAATGAGTTAATGACAAAATCGTTACAACTACATTCAATATGAAGCTACAGTCAGCAGCAGGTTAGCTTAGCTTAGCACAAAGACTAGAATTGGTATATATATATTTTGTTTTATAGTACGAAAACAGATAAAGTGTAAAAATGATGGTATGGGGGGACTCTTTTTCCTGGGCACAGTAAATTCCTTTAGTGTTGAATGTGTTTTAGTGACTTTTAGAATTACTGGAAGGCAAACCTTTGGACTGAGTCAGATAGTCTTTATGCTCGGCTAAGCTAACATGCTAGTGGCTGTAGCTTCTTCAGGCATAATCGTATTTCCCATGATGCCACACTAAGTTTACAAAGCTGAATATTCTTGGTAAAATATTTATTTACTATTGTGTTCAGTATTAGTTAGGAGTGGCATTAACACATTTTCTTAAAGACCCTGTTCGGCAGTTGAGGTTATTGTTTTCTGGATAATTTACCTTTCTTTTCTGGACATCTAAACATATTACGGCACTTTTAAAAGCATGGCTCTGGCTGTACTGAATAGGGCTTATAGCTGCAACAGCTTTTTTATGTTTTGATTTATCTGAAGAAAAATTAGAAGCTCAGTAAAACAGCTTATTGTTCTTGTTGAAGCTCTTTAACACATGAGATGGAAATGCGTGTTAGATGATCAACAATAAACTTTTATTAAATGTTACTGTTTGAATGGATTATCCAGTCATTTTTATTTTAATCCTTAGGTTTTCCAAGACATTTTCAGTGTGCATGGTGTTCTTTATTGCTTTGAGCTATTTTGTATAGATTTATTTTTAGAATAGATAAAAAGCTCTTAGGTTAAAGTGGATGACTGTTAACAATAAGTTATCTTTGGTTCACAGACACAACTTTGACAAGATGTATCTGCAATTAGTTTTACCATTCAAATCAACCTTTTTATTTCTGATCGAAACACAAATCACTTTAGATGCTAGTTTTTGTAAAGCATAAGCACTTTCTGTAAATTGATTACATAATTGGATGTTATCTCAAAGGTGAATCAACTAGCGCGTGGTGCCTAATATGCCAAGAATCATGCTGCTATTTTCATTGCTTAATACAATGGTGGTGGTCAAATGTGAAATAGGTTATACTATAAGGGGAGGTCCATTTACTTAAATTTGGTTAATTGCTTCATAAGTTTAGCAGATATTGAAACATCAGATTTAGAGTAAAAGTGTCCACAATTTTGCTAATTGTATTGACAAGAATAATTAAATGGTTTGGTTTCACTACACCTTCAAAGCAGATTAGCATGCATCATTATGGAGGAGTTGAAGAAAAACTCAGCTGAATCTCACACGGTTCCAGTTACAAACTTATTTTTATTTTGACACGGAATGTTTCTTGTTTGAAGTCCAAGTAGGGTTGAACATAAATACAATAGTCCTGTGTACTGTATGTGTGTTTTTTGGCATCTGGGACGGCATTCACCTGCAGGAGACGGTACAATATGTCAAACCACATCCAGAGTTGAAAAGTATAGCAGAGATTAAGTAAGGTAAAAGAAGTGAATTCACATTTAAATATTAGAATATCTAATAATAACCTGTCTTTTAGAAATGAAGAAATGCAGCAGATTTTTTAAGTTGGAATTTTAAACTTTGTGGACCTAATTCAGTGTTTCTCACCTTAAATCTTCTGAAGAGTT
The DNA here is from genome assembly GCF_902827165.1 of Trematomus bernacchii. Lineage (NCBI taxonomy): Eukaryota > Metazoa > Chordata > Actinopteri > Perciformes > Nototheniidae > Trematomus > Trematomus bernacchii. The sequence continues at coordinate 17,692,352 of NW_022988043.1, forward strand.
CAGGAATAACTCCACGTATCTTTGTCCTAAAAATCAAAGAAGGTTCAAATGTTCAGTTAAACCCGCAGTGACACAAACACAACAGTGATTATTATATCATTTTTTTATAATGTAACATAATGTTGTAGCAGACCAGTAAAACTGGGGATTATAGTAAAGATGACATCCAATCACATTTAAGATGCTTCAACCATAACATACATAGAAGATGTTGTTGACTGTTTACTTTATCTAAAATGATAACGTACATTAAAAAATATACGGAACTGTTAAGAATACGAAGGCGTTGTACGAGGATAAATAATAAGTTATGGACATTATTTCCATCATGGTGATGCAGTGACATCTAAAAAAAAAAACTTGCTATAACATCCTGACAAATGAAAGTAAATAACAAACACCATATCTACACCAGCACCAGCTGTCCCTCCGTTCTCACCTATGTAATCTCTGTCTCTGGACATGGCGCTCAAGGCGTCCTGGTGGGTGCTGAAGTAAACTTCGGCCCCTCCATTCGGCCGCCCGTCAGGACCGCGCTTAATGGTGATTTGAGACACAACTAGAGGACTGAAGAACTGCGGGAGAAAAACATACTCAAAAATATCAAATCACATGAGGATTGACCTTTAATAAAACAAGACAACCATCTTCAACTTCTCCGAGTTATTTAGTTTTTACCTTAACAATGTCTTCTGTGGACACCTTGTAAGGAAGTCCTCTCATGTGGATGTGGTGGCCATGAGGGGATCCTGATGGAGCATATGGGGATCCTGATATATATATACATACAGATTAAATCATTTACCACAAAAAATCATTTACCACAAAAAAAGCCAACATACATTTATTATCTTTAATAAGTCACCACTTAAAACAGCTAAAGAGATAATCACTGTTTTAAAAGAAAACATGTATTACCACAGTTTAGGTTGTGTGAATTGTGTTAGTGTAATAGAAAAATACATTGTAAATAAGCTGCTGATTAAGTCCATCTAGTGTTTAAGCTGCCGTGCCGTAAAAGGCCCTCACCTTGTTTGTCCAATGAGTCAGAGGCCTTCTTCCTGTTTGAGGACTGAGTGCCGGTCTGAGGAGAAACTGAACTACTGTTCCCGTCCCAACTGGAGTAGATCTGGTCAGTACTGCTGGGAAACACCTCGATGTATCTGCAAATCAAACAACAGGGGGTGAGCATATCCCTTGTGCCTCACTAGGTTGATTGCCTTTTAGCATTGTGCCGGTGTTAATTAAACATTCTGGCCGAGGTGTGTTTCCCCTCCCTCCCTTTTTCCCTGTATTTTGGATGTTCAATGTCAGATTCCTGTAATAAGTATGTCTCCGTTGAGAACCACAGTTTTTGATCCCTTGTCCATTAAAACATGAAATCCTTCATTTTATTATTACATGGTTTTTCAATCTAAAGCGGTACCTCTCAAATTGTAGTTTCTTACCATTTTCTGCCAGAAACAGTTCTCATGTTTGGGGCAACAGTGTCTTTATTAAACAAACTTGCATTAAAAAGGCTCTAAATTCTGAAAATAAATAAATATTTGGTATTTAGTAGTTAAGAAATGTAACTCAGTGAAGGTGGAAAAATATCATTAATATTAACTATTTCCATGGCAGTTTCTTTAATTACCCTATCCAACACATTGTTGTCCTGAGAGGTACTATTCTTTTTAAACGTTGAGGTTTAACTAGGGTTAAAGGAGTTTTCTGGTATTTGCACAGTAACACCAGCAGCTGTCAGTTGGAAGTGAACAGATTACGGGTGGTGCGAGCGCAGCAGCATCCTACCTTTGTCCAATGAGCTCTCTGTCTTTCTGCAGAGCTTCCTCAACTGCTTCTTTAGAGGAAAATTGCACAAAGGCCTCTCCAGAGTTTTTCCCGCTGTGGTTTTGGATGAAGGTGATCCCACTCCCCACTATTTCCAAACCTGAGGGATGCAAAGACACTGAATGAAATGTTTGGCATTTAAGAAAAATACCTTTTTTCAAATATTGATAATGTTTTCCTTTATCGTTCTACCTTATAACATCACATATGTAACTTAACTAGACTTCACAACGCTCTGGGATTATTAGACATGTTTGGATCAAACAATAAGCAGCCACCACAGGATAAAAACTTTTACAGAAAAAGAAAGCAGGCCCATTTAAGTTTAATCCGTCCGCAAGCACGACGCCATCCGCGATCGATTAACTACCCCTCCTGTACCTGTTCGCTCCCCCTGTTATCAGCTACCACCACAAGTATATTTCAGATCTGTGGGAAACACAGAGTCCAACTTTTTTTGCCCACCCAAAACCCTCTTTTTAAGCTCGTGCTCTGCTCACATAGATAGAAAATAGGGCTGCTCAATTAATCGTATTTTAATCGCAATTACAATTTTGGCTTGCAACGATTATGAAAACAACATAATCGAAATAAAACGATTATTTGTTTTATTTTTATTATTTCTTTTATTGGTTTTTCAGTTGAATTATACTTAAAGTTCAGGGTGATCAACTGTTAAAAACATACTGTTCAAATTTTCAATAAATGGATGTTTTCAAAGTAAATGGATAATCGTTTTTAATAATCGTGATATCAATTATTGACCCAAATAATCAAGATTATGATTTTTGCCATAATCGAGCAGCCCTAATAGAAAATAGATTCGGAGAATGAAACCCTCTCACACAGTGAAATGTGACCTCTGCATTTAACCCATCCTAGTACTAGGAGCAGTGGGCAGCCATTGTACAGCGCACGGGGAATGCCATATCTCCAGAAAATGAGAGAAGTTCACCTGAAAAAAATTGGACAATGTCGTCCTCGGTGCAGGTGTAGGGGAGACCTCTGATACGCACGACTCCGACATCAGATGGAACTTGGACGGCTTTCTTCAGGATTTCTTCAGCTTGGCTGCTATTAGCTTCATACACTGAAAACCCAGCAAGCAGGACATGAGCATCCGTCTGTATATTACATGCGTTAATAAGCCAATTTTTCAAATGAATTCTAGTTTAAAACATTTCGGACAAATCTTACTTGATAAAAAAAAGCCCAATAACTTATTTGCATAACAAGATTGAAATACACACTTCTGATTTCCCCTAACCCCTCTGGACACCCATGACTGCTACATGTTCCTGTTCCAGCATGTCAAAATGTCCCCTCAGCATGTGGTTTTTGACCTGTAAGAATACAATGAGACGAACCTTGCACATATCGCGGGCCGAGGTACTGTCGGTGCTTCTCCAGAGCTTTTCTGACATCGTCTTCGTGCTCCACCTGGATGAAGGCCTCTCCTGACGGCCTCCCGTTCCTATCCACAGTGAGATGGATCCCCTTCTCCCCGTCAAGGATCCTACACTCTAAAACACGGTAAACGTACTTTATTAGTATTTACTATCTCTCACAACCTTCATTTTTAAACATTATCATTCGTTGTATGCCGAGTCGTTTTATGGTTCTCTGTTTTTTTATGTTAGACAATAAGGAGGACAACAGGCGTAATCATTTTATAGCACAGTGAACAATAAGGATTTTAACTTGAGACCCATGTTTATGGTATTGATACGTGATATTAGAGTTATGATCAAAATAAAAGGTCCTGAAAAAAGTGTCCCCACCACTTTCTAACGCGTTCACACCAAGTACTTTGCCGTACTCAGTGCCCCGGCACTTATTACCCCAGGGCACTTAGTACAGATCGCGTTCACACCGGAATAAATTCCCTGAGGGAAGATTACGCAAATGAGCCGCTGACGTCACTTCGTCTTCTTCTGCTTTGGGTTTACTGGCAGGCCGCAAACAACTTCACGGCGTATACTGCCACCCGGAGTCCCCGGAGTTGGGGACTGGCTTCAGTAGAAGCTGCTGGGACTCCCAGCAGCGTCTACTGAAGCCTTCCGAGTAAATCGCCAGAACGCCGACACCTCCTCATCTCCACCGCTCCCATGTTTTATTTTGTGTTGCCATAAGTTAGTCTCTCTGCGTTTGTGCACTGGGCGAATGCTAATGCTAATGCCAGGATAATAAAATGGCGGCTCTACAAAACATTTCAGAGTTGTACCCGGCGTGGTTTGCAATTCGCCCAGCCAATCAGAACTGGGGCACTTTTTCCCCCCAGGAAATTACCATCTCTCAGCAGCCACTAAAAATGTTCCCGAGATTAAGTGCTCTTTTTGGTGTGAACGCGACATAAGGGGTACTAACGGAACTAAACGCGAAAAGTACGGTGAAAAGTACTCCGGTGTGAACGCGGCTATTGAGCTCATTGAGGCATTGCATTGAGGGGCTTCTCAGGAAAGTACCATCTCTCAGCAGGCACTAAAAATGGGGGTAAAAGTTCCCGCTCCATGGGAACGCATACGGCAAAACGCATCGGAGTAACGCAAACGCAACCGCAAAAAACCTTCCGCCCACACGCAATATACACCGGATTGTGTCAAGCTCCACGAGACGGCTCCGTTTACATCCAACCGCTGGAAAAGCTGCAGTACATATGCCGAGCCTGTACGTGGCGCTGTAACTTCCTCCACAAAAGCAGCAACTTCCTCCACAAAAGCAGCGAAGAAGAATGGTTGTCATGGCTGCACTTCTGTTTATTCTCCGCGGTGGGGGCCGAGGGATCCGGGCAGAGTTTTTCGCCGGTCAACGTGTGTTAAAGTTTAAATCTTCCGGACAAAATTATAAAAGTGCCGGTCAAAGGTCTTCTTTGTTATTTATTGAGCTTTAAAACAAATGAATAACGACGATATAATGATATATGATAATAAAATACACAGAGCCTGTCTCTTTTTCCTCTCTTCTCACAGCGTCAGTGTCTGTCTCATGCAGCAGCTGATCCAGTAATGATGACTCGACAGTAAAAATAAACATATTTACAACTAGTTTAGGTAGTTTGAGAGGTAATTAAAATAGCTATTGTTGTTGTTAACGAAACACATCAGCAATGATGCGGGGTACGCGGAGAGGTGGGAAGAGGTGGGGAGAGGCGGGGCTATGAAACGGATGACCGTATAGGCGACCCCACGGCCCCGTTGGACCCCCCAGAGCGCTCCGTTCCCAGATCTATCCACCTTTGGACCCGTTGTCGTTTGCGGGGTCTGTTTCTACGTTTCCGTTACGGCGTCGTCGAGCTTAAAGGGCTATACGCATGAGAAATATGTGGATTCAACCCGTTTTCGTCCCAGTGGAGCCTAGGCCTAAGTGCTCTTTTTGGTGTGAACGCGACATAGGCCTAAGGGGTATCCTACTAACGGAACTAAACGCGAAAAGTACGGTGAAAAGTACTCCGGTGTGAACGCGCCTTTAAAGTGACGCCCTTGTTTGTGACAGTCGTTTTTTTACTTCTCCCAGAATGCTCACCTGAGAAAAACTGCAGGAGGTCCTGCACCGAGCACGACCAGGGGAGCCCTTTGACCACCATGAAATAAACCTCCTTCTTCTCTGGCTCTGGTTCCGGCTGATATGGCGTCAGCGGAGGGTATTCATCTTCCAGCGATTGTCCTGCCTGAAAAAAATATGGAAAAGTCAGTTGCACCTCATCAGCCATATGAAACCAGCAGATAAACTACAATCACTTGAATAGGTATGCTGTGGATTTATCAATCTGAAATGGACCATTCTGCATACCGAGTATAAACGCTAGCATTTCACTTGAGTGGGGTTTATTTTGATGCAGTTTGACTAGAGTAGGACTTTGAATGCAGGAATGCGAATTCCCTGTGTAAGAGACTCACCTTGGTACAGAAGCGGTACTGGCTGGTTCTCACTGCGAGCTGCAGCGGACAGACTGCCCGGGTTGTGGATGTCCATGTCAACTGTGAAGTGAAGCCGGACCCGGCCGACAACACGCTGCTGCTGCGTCTTGTTGTGATGCATGTCGGTAACTTTCTTACTGCGACACACCGCTGCAGTAAACACAACAGAGACTTACTGTTCTGTGACATGTTAGCAGAGCCTATCCGGGTGTCAGGTCAGGGGTTTTAGAATAAAATAAGTAGATGTAACTAACCGTTTTACGTTAGTTTCTATTTTATTTTGACCAGCTAGATTCGCTACCAGTTTAGACTGACTCACGTGGGTTAGTCAAGGGCATATGTTAAGGGATGGAACGGTGCTAACAAGCTAACAGTGAAATCCTTTATACTTCCGGTGAACCTTTCACAATAAACGTTGAATGACCATATCAAATAGCATTCTCATTTTGATCACCTCAAAGAGCGATTGATTTTAAACTCATATGGAGCATTTTATAAATGATCAATATCAAAAGTGACCACCAGGCTCACTGGATTATTATTTGAATTTAGAAACGTCTAAACACTAACTATAATTATAACACAAACGTTACAATAATGGCTATTAAAGTCCCTTCATTTTAATTTGTAGGCTGTATAGGAAAAGCTGATCGTACAAACTTCTGCAAACTTGTCAACCGTCTATTCCCTCAAGTACTTCCGGTCTCTCACTGTGCTCTTGGTAAAGTATCCTGTATGCTGCCACCTACAGGTCAGGATGCCACAAATCCTCATTTAGCGTCAGGAAAAGCTTAACAATTCTTCCAGCTGATTCAGTAACCAATTAGGTTTCCAAGCTACACACACTGCGACCAGATGACCAGGATGAAAACAAAAAAAACACAATCTCTTATTTCTAAAACCAGACATGGCAACAGAATCAGCACGTGCAGAATGCATGTGATGAACTTTCTGGTACTGATGGCGAGATGAAGCCTTATGAAGCTTTGAAGCTTTCCAGCCAATTGGTTCGCAAAAGGGTTCATCTCATGAGGCTTCATCATGGGCTTCATTTGAACACAAACCTGTTGGTCAAAGTGTGTAAAACAGGCAGATTTGACATCTCAACAGTGTGCTCTATCTCATACCGAGTTCCCAATGAGTAAAGCCTTAGAATAACTCTAAACAACGAACATAAAATCATATTTTCATGTTAACAATATTGTATTTATTCCAGTTTAATGATTGTGATTGAAAAGCCTAAGGAGGCTGGTAAACATTGCAAAGAGGGATTTGTATTCCTTAATAATATTCGTAAACTTAAAGGTGGGGTAGGTAAGTTTGAGAAACCGGCTCGAGATACACTTTTTGTTATATTCCATGGAATGCTCTTAACATCCCGATAGCAATGAATATCTTAAGTGCTTTGACAAAAAATCCATAAAAAAATGTCATCTGTGGAAGCCGTAGTACTGTAAAAAGCACGACCAATCATTTTAGCCGGCCCGACTAAAATAACTGGATGGCCTACCTGCCTGTCAACCTTCCATCTGTGCACAAACTTATCTCGTGCCCTCATTGGTCATGTGAGCGTTCGTGTGTGTTGGAGGAGGGGCTCTGTAAGGAAGTGGCAGAATTTTTCCGGCTGTGTATTTTCAAATTCTAGCGATCTCGAGCCGGTTTCTCAAAAATTACCTACCCCACCTTTAACCATGTTGTAGCCTGAGAAAGGCTAAACCATATCAAAGAATACATTTATTAACCACATTATCTAATTTAGCTGTAGCTTTTATAAACAAACAAAAAATACTTATTGACCAGTGGTTAAACCAGGGACCTTGCGGTTGTGAGTCAACTGCTTTCCAGCTGAGCCACAGCCCACACACTGAATCTATCTGAAAAAACTGCATCCTATTTATTCCTGTATTTATTCATGTAGTTATTTGTTCATGTTTTTATTCCTTCATTTATTTATGCTTTTATTTATTTATACTTATGACATGTTCCGACCTCTATATGAGTGAGGGTCTGAGCTCTCTTAATTAATTCCATCGTGTCACCGGGCCCGGATACAGGAGGGGTAATATCGTTCTTATTATACATCCATGGGTAATATGAGCGTTGTCAGGGCCGTCCCTGGCCAACTTGAGGCCCCACGCAAAATTAGATGATGAGGGACGGCCCAGGGGCCTCATTTATAAACGGTGCGTAAGCTCAAAAGATGGCGTACGCCAGTTTCTAAGCAATGTTTGTGATTTATAAAAAACAAACTTGACGGGAAAATGTGCGGTCCTCCACGCAAACTCTGACCCATGCGTACGCACTAAGCACAAAAACGGGAGAGACGAGAAACTGCGACACCGTTGGCAGAAGGAAGAATGGAGAGAAATATGTGAAAATAATACCATAAATAAAATGTTACCTCATGTATCATATATGAAGAATTCATTTGCAAACATTGATTAAAGCCAATCTTAAAATGATTAAACAAACGCCTGTTTGAGACTCCTCAGTGCACACAAAAACGTAACTTGGAGAAATAAATATATACGGATATGTTATTGAAAACCACCTCGAATATGTTGTCTTCTTAATGTTATGACATGTATTCTCATAAATGATGCGGTATGCAGAAGGACAGAATTACGTCTAAACTGAGGCCGTTTGGTATTTCTATAGGTTGTATACGAGCATGGTTTTATATACTATCATGTTTAATCATGTTTGCTAAGACTTGATAAGTTGCTCATCAAACACAGGAGGTATGGAAACTAAGAACACCATATATTTGGTAGATTTGGCAGCTGATATAACTCAACACATTAGTTTTATTTCCTTTAACTGGTGGATATAGAGTTGCTGCGGGGGGGTTGAGACAGGCTGCAGTGGAGACGCTGCGCACAGCTGATCGACAGCTGGAACACAAACCACCAAATACAAAAATAAACATTAATTGACTCCACTCCGCAGGGATCCCCCGATACTTTCTTACAGTTTCTCATCATGGGGGGGTCTCCTGTCCCCGGCACAAACACACTGACACACTGCCTGAGGAAGGTTATGTGTATTTTGTCATTAACCTTTTTCGGACCACTTATTTATTTATTTTGGTGACGATCCGACCTCCATGCTGCTACTGTCTGGTTCAAACTGCATCCACCAAAACAATGTGATTTGTCTCCACCTTCCCAAAAGAACCAAAATCTGACACAGTGTGAGATGTCTTTTTTAGCTGTTCTGTCGTCATTTCCTGCGATTTGAGCTGTTCTGTCGTAATTTCCTGCGATCTTCTTCATGCAGTCAGTCAAAATGAATATTAATACGGGGCGTTTCTTTGATTATGTATAGGCAAATATGGGCGTTACGTGAAGCCCGCAAAAGCTGCGCCGCATTTCGAGTTGATTGTGATTTATAAAGGGAAACCGGCGTAGGACGTGCCGCACGCAAGTCCTACGCCGGTACGCAGTATGAATCGGAAAATGTCTGTGCGCATTTATTTGCTTTGTCCTACGTAAGCGACCTTCCCACGTGAATCCTGCACAAGGCTTTATAAATGAGGCCCCTGAGCGTTGTGGTTCAACCGATCTAAAGCACTTTCTGAAGCAATCACGTGGTATTGAGGGGCAGCGAGGCTTAGTTTGTCATCGGTGACGTCACTGGCCCAAAACGATACAAACCTCGATACAAGCTTAAAAAAAAACTTCCGGGATTACTCGACACATGCTCCGTATAAAAGATGATGAGCAAAAACACTACTGTGCGTTAGCATCAGGGCCGCCCCTCCCTACAGGCCGATCACGCAGACTGCGTGGGGCCTCAACTCGCGGAGCGGGCCTCAGCTTGTGGAGGGTGCTTCATTTTGCGGAGGGTGCTTCATTTTGCAGAGGGAGCCTCATCTGAAGCGCAAATGCGCGCCACGGTTTCGCCTATGCGAGGCTCCACTAGCAACCCCGTCCCCCGTCCCCCCGTCGACGCTCGCGTCACAGAGGGCCTCATCATATAACTTTGCGTGGGGCCACAAGTTGGCCAGGGGCGGCCCTGGTTAGCATAAACCCATCGTGGCAGCCTGCTGCAGGGTGGTGACATCCTGTAAGTGGCGCTGTAGTCTGCCACAAAAGCAGCGAAGAAGACTTCCTGCCCATAGTTACCATGGTTACCCTTCTGTTTATTCGCCGCTGTAGCTTTTTTTCTCCCTCCCCGAGGCAAGCGCTTGCTCCCGCTGCTTTAATTCAATGCAATCCCTCCCCGTCGAGGCAAGCACTGTAATTCTCTCCGGTTAGTCCACCAGCAGATGACAAACACCCACCTCTCCGCCTCTTCCAAGGAACGATGGGACCTTGCGGCAGAGTTTCAGTTTCAGTTACTTTCGCCGGTCAAGATGTCCGTTAAAGTTTAAATCTTCCGGACAAAATTAGAAAAGTGCCGGTCAAAGGTCTTCTTTGTTATTTATTGAGCTTTAAAACAAATGAATAACGACTCTATATAATAAAACACGGAGGACGGAGATCTCTTTTTCTCCCCCTCTTCTGACAGCCCAGCAGCTGATCAGAGCACGGCTCACCTCTCCTGCAGGGGGGCGTGGTCAGCAGAATCAGACCCATAGACAGCAAACAGCACATAGAGCGAAATGAGGCATGGCTAAAATGCATGATCTGTTTGGTATTTTGAAAACAGAAACGTATAAATATACCTTATATAGGTATGGCCCTACAATATATCATTTAAATATAGCATGATAGGTCCACTTTGAGTAAACAGTATGTTTGGGCCGACAGTTTTTAAATTCCTCTAGCTCACACACTGCAGCCATGTCTTCTGCTTTAATTTCCTTACACCTTTTTCTTCAGAAGGTTTCTTTTCTCCATTGCAAAGTCGACAAAGGTCTGGCCAGGTGCTTTCTAGAGCCCATGAAAGAAACACTGTCGTAGGCCTCAGGCCCTAACCCATATGCCTTTAGGATAGCACCTTAAACCTTGTCATACACAAGAGTATCGTAAACAGGATGAGAAGAGCAATCCGTCTGAGCCTCCCAGACTAATTTACACTGTTAAAGTATGGCCCACACATCTTCCAGCCAGCAAAGCAACAGCAATGTGTTCAAACACACTAAAGTAGGACTCAACTTCAATCTTGCGAAAGATTGGAACCAGCAGAATGTTAATACTCACATCAAAGCAGCAGCAGCAGAACGTCACAACGGTTGTGTACCAGAAGAGGTAACATCTAAACTTGTCTGCAGCTCTAGCTGACACATTTGGATAGCTGTGTCTGCCTCCAACTTTTGAATTTCCAGCTCCCTGGACCTGAAACCCTCGCTCCTCCTGCTCCAACTAGAGACGAGCTGACCGCAGCTTGGCATCTAATTTAGAACCAGTATGAGAGGAGTCACTCAACACAATGGAGGTCATATTTGTTACGTTCCTTTATAATCTAGGAGTAAAAGGGAAGTAACAGATAAAACTAGAGAATGCAATTCCTGAAGAAATTGCTAGTGGGAATGCTTTATGCTGAAAAGCTGACGCTAAACTGCTATGCTGAAATGTAATGTGTAAGAAGAAAGTGAAGAATTTAGATTGAAATGATACATGAACACTGGGGGCTTGAATGTGTGATGAGAGAAGAAAAGAAAGTAAAAAGGCTTGGAAAAGCAGCAGAATATTTGAACTGCAAACTTTTGAAATAACTTGATGGTGAATGATCTGTCGCCATGGCAACGGCATTTGATGACACCCCATAATACGCTTAGATGCGTTGATGGCTGCATCGTTACCAAACCTGTGAAGTTTTGGGCCGTTTGGAACATTTTCACTGAAGTTATGAGAAAACCATGTTTCATGGCGAGCATTGTGTTGCCATGGCAACGGCATTTGAAGAAACCGGCATTGTGTATTGTCCGAACAGCGTCCCTCAGAAGCTCTGTCAGCCAGAAGGGAGAGCGAGCAGTCAGGAGCAGAGGACAAGAGCAGTCTGAGCTCCAGCCTGTAGGTCCTGTTAACAACTACAGCTTTAGGAAAAACATAAATCATTGAGGAAATGTTATTTTTATTTATTATTTTACCTCCTTTTTTAAGGTCCTCAAGGTCACACCATGAGGATGAGCAGGTAAGGTCTAACATGCACTACGTAACATATTTGATTATCTTACTGTAGTTTATTATCCGTTTATACCTTTTTGATAAGGAAAAAATCATTCCAAGTATTTAAATTAAGTAGTTTGTTACCATACAGATGCACACAAGAACTGTAGTAACAGTCAATCAGCGATTCAATACATAAGAAAACGGCTATAATTAACCATATGAATAATAATAATCAGTCTTATTTTCAACCGATTTCCTGCAGGAAGAGTCCTTAGGGGAGATCAGTCCGCCGTGCATCTGTACGATGTGTGAACAGGAGGACTCCCTTCTGAAGACAAAGGTACGAGAACGGAATATTATTCCTACCTTCGTGTCCCACAATACATTTCACAATATGAAGTGCTGCTATAAATCAAAAGCCCACAGCCTCTGTCTTTACCCTAACATTACTGGAACTGACAACCAATGATACAATTAAATGCAAGGTTTACACAAATGGGATTTGAAGACCAATTATTCTTCATACCAAATTTTAACTTGGTCATGGCACTCCTCCATTATGAACTTTTAATTCAAATTAGCATCAATTCAATTTCACTTTATCAACTAATTTGTATTATATTTACCATATTAGCCTGTGTGGATAATGCATTTGTGTATGTGGCTAATCTCACATAAAGTTTGGTCACATTTTTAAACTGAGCATCTGCAGATTATTTCCTGGATGCCTGTATTGATTTGATTTTATACCATTGACATGTTTGGTGAACCACTCGAGCTCTGAGTGAGACGTACAGTAAATTGATTTCTTAAGATTTAAAAATATTGACATTAAATAGACAGAAAGTTTGGCCGCATTATGAAACTTTCTCAACAGCAGACATGAAAACAGAATTACAAAAGAGCTGTTACTGCTCTGAAGTAAAACATACCTTGTTTTAAATCTTCAGTTGGATCAATGCGGTGCTGCATTTTTGAATACTTAAAAAGTAGTCACTTGCCCAAAAATATCATTAATTATAATTTGAGAAAAATGGTTTGTTTCAACTTTTTGAAATCAGGATATAAATGGAACAGCCAAAGTGCTATAAGAACTATTGAGGTGTGAAATAAATAATACTTTGTGGGGTTCAATCTGCCAGCGTCCTTCACTTCCTGTCCCAGTGTGTTATAACCCTGTTCTCTTGTGTGCAGAAGCAGTGTAAGAACTGCGGCGGGGTTTTCTGTGAGAGCTGTGTGTCCAACGAGCTGCCGTTACCTTCCTCCATCCTCCCAGAGACTGTGTGTACCTCCTGCTTCTCTCTGTTGCTCCAACAATACGCTTCAACACCAACCTGAAACAACTCCGCATTTTACTACAGGACACCATGATCGGACACATGGAAACCGAGGCATTCAATACAAAGCTGGCACTGCAAAAATGCACTTTTTGACTTTGTGTCCTGAGACGTTATGAAAAATCTGATGGCGATCCGAAGGAGGTCTGAACTCTAATGTCCAAACATGTGCCAATTAGAGCTGTTTTTTTTGGAGGCAGGTTTTTATTCTTTCAGATACTGTTGTTATCTGTTATTCTTCCTCCGGGAAAACCTGCACTCAAAAAGCTGTCAAATGGCACCTGGATTGAAATGTATAGAAAAAGTCAACTTGAATCATCTCATCTCGTGCATGAAAACTGACTCTGCACAATGTCCACTAAGTGGATGGTTGATTAAGAAGGTCAACTGTTATATTTATATTAAAAGTAATTAGGTTTTAAAATACAAGACTTTTTTGTTGTTTTAGTCACAACTGTTCTCCACCGCTCTAAATCATATACAGATCAGTAAAAGATCCAGTGGATTAGATGAAGCATGAAGTTTCACACTTTTGACCAAATACTTTATGAAACATTGTATTTAAAATGTGTCAATATTTGGAGAAAGCTTTATTATCCACTCTAAATTTGAATTTAAAGAAATTCTATTAATACATGTGTCAAGTCTAATGAGTAATTTTAAGACTAGAAAAAATACAAATATTTAAGATGTAGGCTACTGTATCACAATGGCAAATTGCTAGTCTGTGCCGTGTTTCTTATCACAATATCATTATGTGATGGAGACTTCACACTGTGCTGTTCAGACTGTAGAGTGGAGTATGCTGTTTGACATTTTGGGCAGTGTGCTGATTCTGTCTTGCAATGAGTTAATGACAAAATCGTTACAACTACATTCAATATGAAGCTACAGTCAGCAGCAGGTTAGCTTAGCTTAGCACAAAGACTAGAATTGGTATATATATTTTGTTTTATAGTACGAAAACAGATAAAGTGTAAAAATGATGGTATGGGGGGACTCTTTTTTTCCTGGGCACAGTAAATTCCTTTAGTGTTGAATGTGTTTTAGTGACTTTTAGAATTACTGGAAGGCAAACCTTTGGACTGAGTCAGATAGTCTTTATGCTCGGCTAAGCTAACATGCTAGTGGCTGTAGCTTCTTCAGATATAATCGTATTTCCCATGATGCCACACTAAGTTTACAAAGCTGAATATTCTTGGTAAAATATTTATTTACTATTGTGTTCAGTATTAGTTAGGAGTGGCATTAACACATTTTCTTAAAGACCCTGTTCGGCAGTTGAGGTTATTGTTTTCTGGATAATTTACCTTTCTTTTCTGGACATCTAAACATATTACGGCACTTTTAAAAGCATGGCTCTGGCTGTACTGAATAGGGCTTATAGCTGCAACAGCTTTTTTATGTTTTGATTTATATGAAGAAAAATTAGAAGCTCAGTAAAACAGCTTATTGTTCTTGTTGAAGCTCTTTAACACATGAGATGGAAATGCGTGTTAGATGATCAACAATAAACTTTTATTAAATGTTACTGTTTGAATGGATTATCCAGTCATTTTTATTTTAATCCTTAGGTTTTCCAAGACATTTTCAGTGTGCATGGTGTTCTTTATTGCTTTGAGCTATTTTGTATAGATTTATTTTTAGAATAGATAAAAAGCTCTTAGGTTAAGTGGATGACTGTTAACAATAAGTTATCTTTGGTTCACAGACACAACTTTGACAAGATGTATCTGCAATTAGTTTTACCATTCAAATCAACCTTTTTATTTCTGATCGAAACACAAATCACTTTAGATGCTAGTTTTTGTAAAGCATAAGCACTTTCTGTAAATTGATTACATAATTGGATGTTATCTCAAAGGTGAATCAACTAGCGCGTGGTGCCTAATATGCCAACAATCATGCTGCTATTTTCATTGCTTAATACAATGGTGGTGGTCAAATGTGAAATAGGTTATACTATAAGGGGAGGTCCATTTACTTAAATTTGGTTAATTGCTTCATAAGTTTAGCAGATATTGAAACATCAGATTTAGAGTAAAAGTGTCCACAATTTTGCTAATTGTATTGACAAGAATAATTAAATGGTTTGGTTTCACTACACCTTCAAAGCAGATTAGCATGCATCATTATGGAGGAGTTGAAGAAAAACTCAGCTGAATCTCACACGGTTCCAGTTACAAACTTATTTTTATTTTGACACGGAATGTTTCTTGTTTGAAGTCCAAGTAGGGTTGAACATAAATACAATAGTCCTGTGTACTGTATGTGTGTTTTTTGGCATCTGGGACGGCATTCACCTGCAGGAGACGGTACAATATGTCAAACCACATCCAGAGTTGAAAAGTATAGCAGAGATTAAGTAAGGTAAAACAAGTGAATTCACATTTAAATATTAGAATATCTAATAATAACCTGTCTTTTAGAAATGAAGAAATGCAGCAGATTTTTTAAAGTTGGAATTTTAAACTTTGTGGACCTAATTCAGTGTTTCTCACCTTAAATCTTCTGAAGAGTTCAGGAATAACTCCACGTATCTTTGTCCTAAAAATCAAAGAAGGTTCAAATGTTCAGTTAAACCCGCAGTGACACAAACACAACAGTGATTATTATATCATTTTTTTATAATGTAACATAATGTTGTAGCAGACCAGTAAAACTGGGGATTATAGTAAAGATGACATCCAATCACATTTAAGATGCTTCAACCATAACATACATAGAAGATGTTGTTGACTGTTTACTTTATCTAAAATGATAACGTACATTAAAAAATATACGAAACTGTTAAGAATACGAAGGCGTTGTACGAGGATAAATAATAAGTTATGGACATTATTTCCATCATGGTGATGCAGTGACATCTAAAAAAAAAAAACTTGCTATAACATCCTGACAAATGAAAGTAAATAACAAACACCATATCTACACCAGCACCAGCTGTCCCTCCGTTCTCACCTATGTAATCTCTGTCTCTGGACATGGCGCTCAAGGTGTCCTGGTGGGTGCTGAAGTAAACTTCGGCCTCTCCATTCGGCCGCCCGTCAGGACCGCGCTCAATGGTGATTTGAGACACAACTAGAGGACTGAAGAACTGCGAGAGAAAAACATACTCAAAAATATCAAATCACATGAGGATTGACCTTTAATAAAACAAGACAACCATCTTCAACTTCTCCGAGTTATTTAGTTTTTACCTTAACAATGTCTTCTGTGGACACCTTGTAAGGAAGTCCTCTCATGTGGATGTGGTGGCCATGAGGGGATCCTGATGGAGCATATATATATATATATATATATATAAACAGATTAAATCATTTACCACAAAAAAAGCCAACATACATTTATTATCTTTAATAAGTCACCACTTAAAACAGCTAAAGAGATAATCACTGTTTTAAAAGAAAACATGTATTACCACAGTTTAGGTTGTGTGAATTGTGTTAGTGTAATAGAAAAATACATTGTAAATAAGCTGCTGATTAAGTCCATCTAGTGCCGTAAAAGGCCCTCACCTTGTTTGTCCAATGAGTCAGAGGCCTTATTCCTGTTTGAGGACTGAGTGCCGGTCTGAGGAGAAACTGAACTACTGTTCCCGTCCCAACTGGAGTAGATCTGGTCAGTACTGCTGGGAAACACCTCGATGTATCTGCAAATCAAACAACAGGGGGTGAGCATATCCCTTGTGCCTCACTAGGTTGATTGCCTTTTAGCATTGTGCCTGTGTTAATTAAACATTCTGGCGGAGGTGTGTTTCCCCTCCCTCCCTTTTTCCCTGTATTTTGGATGTTCAATGTCAGATTCCTGTAATAAGTATGTCTCCGTTGAGAACCACAGTTTTTGATCCCTTGTCCATTAAAACATGAAATCCTTCATTTTATTATTACATGGTTTTTCAATCTAAAGCGGTACCTCTAAAATTGTAGTTTCTTACCATTTTCTGCCAGAAACAGTTCTCATGTTTGGGGCAACAGTGTCTTTATTAAACAAACTTGCATTTAAAAGGCTCTAGATTCTGAAAATAAATAAATATTTGGTATTTAGTAGTTAAGAAATGTAACTCAGTGAAGGTGGAAAAATATCATTAATATTAACTATTTCCATGGCAGTTTCTTTAATTACCCTATCCAACACATTGTTGTCCTGAGAGGTACTATTCTTTTTAAACGTTGAGGTTTAACTAGGGTTAAAGGAGTTTTCTGGTATTTGCACAGTAACACCAGCGGCTGTCAGTTGGAAGTGAACAGATTACGGGTGGTGCGAGCGCAGCAGCATCCTACCTTTGTCCAATGAGCTCTCTGTCTTTCTGCAGAGCTTCCTCAACTGCTTCTTTAGAGGAAAATTGCACAAAGGCCTCTCCAGAGTTTTTCCCGCTGTGGTTTTGGATGAAGGTGATCCCACTCCCCACTATTTCCAAACCTGAGGGACGCAAAGACACTGAATGAAATGTTTGGCATTTAAGAAAAATACCTTTTTTCAAATATTGATAATGTTTTCCTTTATCGTTCTACCTTATAACATCACATATGTAACTTAACTAGACTTCACAACGCTCTGGGATTATTAGACATGTTTGGATCAAACAATAATAAGCAGCCACCACAGGATAAAAACTTTTACAGAAAAAGAAAGCAGGCCCATTTAAAAGGTGGGGTAGGTACATTTGAGAAACTGGCTCGAGATACACTTTTTGTTATATTCCATGGAATGCTCTTAACATCCCGATAGCAATGAATATCTTAAGTGCTTTGACAAAAAATCCATAAAAAAATGTCATCTGTGCACACACTTATCTCGTGCCCTCATTGGTCATGTGCGCGTTCGTGTGTGTTGGCTCTGTAAGGAAGTGGCAGATTTTCTCTGGTTGTATATTTTCAAATTCTAGCGATCTCGAGCCGGTTTCTCAGACTTACCTACCCTACCTTCAAGCTTAATCTTTTTTTATCCATCCGCGAGCACGACGCCATCCGCGATCGATTAACTACCCCTCCTGTACCTGTTCGCTCCCCCTGTTATCAGCTACCACCACAAGTATATTTCAGATCTGTGGGAAACACAGAGTCCAACTTTTTTTGCCCACCCAAAACCCTCTTTTTAAGCTCGTGCTCTGCTCACATAGATAGAAAATAGGGCTGCTCAATTAATCGTATTTTAATCGCAATTACAATTTTGGCTTGCAACGATTATGAAAACAACATAATCGAAATAAAACGATTATTTGTTTTATTTTTATTATTTCTTTTATTGGTTTTTCAGTTGAATTATACTTAAAGTTCAGGGTGATCAACTGTTAAAAACATACTGTTCAAATTTTCAATAAATGGATGTTTTCAAAGTAAATGGATAATCGTTTTTAATAATCGTGATATCAATTATTGACCCAAATAATCAAGATTATGATTTTTGCCATAATCGAGCAGCCCTAATAGAAAATAGATTCGGAGAATGAAACCCTCTCACACAGTGAAATGTGACCTCTGCATTTAACCCATCCTAGTACTAGGAGCAGTGGGCAGCCATTGTACAGCGCCCGGGGAATGCCATATCTCCAGAAAATGAGAGAAGTTCACCTGAAAAAAATTGGACAATGTCGTCCTCGGTGCAGGTGTAGGGGAGACCTCTGATACGCACGACTCCGACATCAGATGGAACTTGGACGGCTTTCTTCAGGATTTCTTCAGCTTGGCTGCTATTCACTTCATACACTGAAAACCCAGCAAGCAGGACATGAGCATCCGTCTGTATATTACATGCGTTAATAAGCCAATTTTTCAAATGAATTCTAGTTTAAAACATTTCGGACAAATCTTACTTGATAAAAAAAAGCCCAATAACTTATTTGCATAACAAGATTGAAATACACACTTCTGATTTCCCCTAACCCCTCTGGACACCCATGACTGCTACATGTTCCTGTTCCAGCATGTCAAAATGTCCCCTCAGCATTTGGTTTTTGACCTGTAAGAATACAATGATACGAACCTTCCACATATCGCGGGCCGAGGTACTGTCGGTGCTTCTCCAGAGCTTTTCTGACATCGTCTTTGTGCTCCACCTGGATGAAGGCCTCTCCTGACGGCCTCCCGTTCCTATCCACAGTGATATGGATCCCCTTCTCCCCGTCAACGATCCTACACTCTAAAACACGTTAAACGTACTTTATTAGTATTTACTATCTCTCACAACCTTCATTTTTTACCATTATCATTCGTTGTATGCTGAGAGTCGTTTTATGGTTCTCTGTTTTTTTATGTTAGACAATAAGGAGGACAACAGGCGTAATCATTTTATAGCACAGTGAACAATAAGGATTTTAACTTGAGACCCATGTTTATGGTATTGATACGTGATATTAGAGTTATGATCAAAATAAAGGTCCTAAAAAAAGTGTCCCCACCACTTTCTAACAAAGTGACGCCCTTGTTTGTGACAGTCGTTTTTTGACTTCTCCCAGAATGCTCACCTGAGAAAAACTGCAGGAGGTCCTGCACCGAGCACGACCAGGGGAGCCCTCTGACCTCCATGAAGTACACCTCCTTCTTCTCTGGCTCTGGTTCCGGCTGATATGGCGTCAGCGGAGTGTATTCATCTTCCAGCGGTTGTCCTGCCTGAAAAAAATATGGAAAAGTCAGTTGCACATCATCAGCCATATGAAACCAACAGATAAACTACAATCACTTGAAGAGGTATGATGTGGATTTATCAATCTGAAATGGACCATTCTGCATACCGAGTATAAACGCTAGCATTTCACTTGAGTGGGGTTTATTTTGATGCAGTTTGACTAGAGTAGGACTTTGAATGCAGGAATGCTAATTCCCTGTGTAAGAGACTCACCTTGGTACAGAAGCGGTACTGGCTGGTTCTCACTGCGAGCTGCAGCGGACAGACTGCCCGGGTTGTGGATGTCCATGTCGACTGTGAAGTGAAGCCGGACCCGGCCGACAACACGCTGCTGCTGCGTCTTGTTGTGATGCATGTCGGTAACTTTCTTACTGCGACACACCGCTGCAGTAAACACAACAGAGACTTACTGTTCTGTGACATGTTAGCAGAGCCTATCCGGGTGTCAGGTCAGGGGTTTTAGAATAAAATAAGTAGATGTAACTAGCCGTTTTACGTTAGTTTCTATTTTATTTTTGATCAGCTAGATTCGCTACCAGTTTAGACTGACTCACGTGGGTTAGTGGGGTTAGTCAAGGGCATATTTTAAGGGATGGAACGGTGCTGACAAGCTGTCACTACCCGATCTGTCCCCCTGCCCGATCTGTACTGCGCATGTGCGAGATGGTCCGCCATATTGGACAACTACATACGGGGGCCGTGGGTCCTTCTCAGGTCGATTAAATGGAATCCTTGCGTCCCTCACTTGCGTCGTTTCCCTGCGTTTAGTCCCTCCCACCAGGGAAGCATGGAGAGACGCAAGGGAACCACGAGAAGCAGGGAAATGAGTTTTAAGAGCAATGGGACGTCCTTTCCTCCGGAGCGTCACGTGAAGCGACGTCCGTTTGTGATGACGCCGCACAGCTGTTCGTCTGACAGCAGCTCTGTCCCCGTTATTTTCACAAACACCCCCGCCTCTGTTAGTACACATTTACTGACACAAACATTTGTATCATCTGTTGTAGACCCAAATACATTAAATAAAATAAGAACTCATTCTCAAAAAAGATAAACGCCATTCTTAAAATGTATAAACGAACAATAGTTGGATTAATATTGATGAGAGTGCACAATAGAAATAAAATAATTCAGAGAAGAAAAAGAGATATGTTATCTATTAACATTCATTAATCATTGGATTGCACACTTTGTTTGTGTGGATATGTAGCAAATTAACATGTTAAATAGCACTTAATGACTGACTGAATGGAAATGACAATAAATGAAAATGTAAAACGAAAAAGCGATCATGAAAATGTTTCCAATAAATGAATACAATTATTTTTGACCACTTTGTTGTTCAGATATATCACATATTTGTAACTGAATGATGCATTCATTGAAACAAAACACAGTATAAACTGAGGAGTGAGTCCCGTGAGTTTCATGTGTTTTCTTCACTCCGCTGGGAAACTCTGCTCTCATGTCAAGAAGCATCAGATCAGTGCATGCGCTGCATCGTCCAATCAGTGAGCGATACACAGTAAGGGGGCGGGGAGAGTATCTGAGGATTTCACCGGAGGATGGTCTGGTGGTACCTCGGTTATCGCTCCTCCATTATCGCTCCTCGCTCCACGATCCTCGGTCCTCCGGCAGAAATAAGAGCCATGGGACGCTACTCAAGATGGCGCAGACAAATCAACTTCCGGTGATACCGAGGACCGAGGAAATGAAAATAGTCGACCTGAGAAGGACCCCGAGTCTCAATTCAGGGGCTGCACCCTTCGGAGTACGCAGCCTACGCGGTCCACGGAGGACCCAGCCCACGTAGACCGGGGCCCGTTCTCATGTCTTCAAATGTCCCTCCTCGACTCCCCTCCTCGACTCCTATCCTCGAGACTTAGTCCCGCCCACAGGAGATGCGAGCGGAGGAGCCGAGGAGGGGAACCGAGCAGGCGCGCCGGATTCATTTTAAAAGTGGGGGGGCCAAAAAAGTGCGTGTGTATGGCCCAATCCCAAACCACGCCCTACACCCTACCCCTACACACTCCCCCAGTATATGAATACTGCTGAATACACATGCTTGACAGAGATGCTGTATGCGAAACCAATGTGAGTTTGGAAAATTGCACAGTATAAATCTATTTTAGTATACCTCAACAATGTAATTATGATCAGTGGAAATGGCCATGACATGGGCCCTTTAAACTCATGGTCAATGTCCAGTAGAATGTTGATGCCAATTGGTCTGGCATAATTGTCACCTGCAGAATGGCACAACCTTTATTGGATGTCTACATTTTACTCTAACTGTTAAACGTGTGGCTTTAATCCCTTCATGACACAGGCGACAGTCCACGCCCTTGCAGCTGTACTCTCGGTTTCCCTTGAAAGAGCCAAGGAAACGTATAAATGTGGAACCGAGTATGACTGGAGGTAAGCTGGAAACATGAGGAGAATGCTAATACAATTTCCATTTAAAGTGTACAACCCCTGATGCATGTGCATTTATAATATTACATATATGACTTCTTTATACCATCTTGTCTTATCAGTGAGATGGAACTTTGTTCTCATTACCTCACCAAGAACATGAGTGAGGAAGCGCACCAAAGGCTGAAGGACTCCAGTGAAAGATTCCGAAGAGCTTTGGATTCCGAGGAGTTTTTAAATAGGCTTTAACCTCCTGCAGGTCAATCCTGGCTGCTTATATTTTTATTTAAAATCATGTTGATTTTACTGTTGGGATCAATTTAAAAGGTTATATATTTTTTTTTTAAGTAGACCAGCTTGAATAGTGCCCCTCTGATTTTCCACATGATGTTCTGTTCAATACATGTTCATTGCGGAAAACGGTATCAGTGTCTTATTGTATATTCATCACAGTGAATGCAGTGAATGCTGAACTTGCCGGACCATATACTGTAGTTGAAAGTACACAATGAAACACTGGCTTGCTTGTATCAAATCAATACAATTCCCACATGCCCTACCCCGGAACCTGCGGTCTTCAGACTCTGGCCCCCCGCACCAACCTGCGATCCTTCGGGGACAGAGCCTTCAGTATGGCAGCCCCCACTCTCTGGAACGCTCTCCCTGCGGAGATCTGCAACATCCCCACGCTTGACGCCTTCAAAAGGGCCCTCAAGTCTGCCAAGGTCTTTGGCCCCAAATCTATTTGTTTTGTCTGTCTAACTGTTCGTCTGACTGCCTTTTGTTATGTTTGTTTCTACTCCTGTTCTTTTTAAAGCGACCTTGGGTCTCATGAAAGGCGCTATATAAATCCAAGTTATTAATACATCATTGGAACGGTAAGAATCTCAGCTACAACACTGACTAAAGCCTTCCCATCTCCAGTATGCCTACATGACAAGCATTTTTATAATATACAGTAAACATATCTTTGACTTATTGCAAAATTATAAAATGAAATTCACCCCTGCTGTCATTCTGGCTTTGACTGTTCAAATGAGATGTCAACCATCAAAATGGGATAAGGGGTTCCAGAAATATCACTGTGCAAAACACACCGGCCAATTTTGACCGATAATAATATGGGAAGGGGGGTATGACCGAACGCAAGAGAAGAGACAATCATCAAGCCAGATACCAAGGTATTTACAACAGGCAACCACTTCAATTACTTTTCCTTTATGTTATTGTTATTTGGTTTTTATTAGTGCTTTTGTCGTTTTGAAGGAAATTAAAATACTGTATTGAGTTGGTTTCTTCTGTTTTGGAAGCCTTGTATATCTTTTTGGTCTTGTTAGAAATACCCCATGGTAAAACTGTGTTCTAGCAGCAGTTAAAGAAGCTTAGTTTGCTGTCTTAGACTGCCAGATATATTAAGATGGTTTGTTCACAATTTACACATAAAACCTAAATGTTCATCTGTTTATTGTTCTTCTTCCTTTATATTCAAAGCATGTTGATTGTCTATTGGCTATATCTTGACATTATGTTAATTTGATCATACTTGCCATACATTTATTTTAATTGATGCGATTCCTTCAAAGGTTTTGTAATAGACCCCTAGTACTTTTAATTTATAAAGTAATAATAATACATGTGAATGATTGAGCTCATTAGTGGCCTGACTGGCCCTCCTAATTTGTTCCTTAATGACCCCATGATGTGATTATGTATATCTTAAAACCTTTAACAACTATATTTAGATGTTCACAAATATCTACATTTATGTATAAAATACATGTGTAGCAGTTAGACAAACATAATCAATAGATTATCTCATTAATACCTATTTTATATATTAAAAAAAAGTTTACTAAACCACCGTTTGTTGACAAAATGATTTGGGTTGAAAGTTATACTGTTGTGTCTCAAACGGATAGACTAGGTTATTAATTTATTTGCCTAATAGTTGCTTAAAATGCTGCAATAACATTTGCAATTCGTTTTTAATCTGCCATGTACGATCTCAATAATAATAATAAGTGTCGTCAATTCGCTTTTAATCTGCCATGTACGGTAATGTCTCTCAGCCACCGTAGTGTCGTGTCAGGTGGGCGTGTCGTGTAGGGGGCGTGTCGTGTAGGGGGCGTGTCGTGTAGTGTCGTGTACTGGCCGCGGCCGCAGCTAGACCATATAGAGTGGCGAAGTCACGCCCACCTACTTCCGGGTAATGGGACCTTATTTCGGAAAAATTATGCATTGAAGTCAATGGGGAGAGAAAACTTATCTTTCGATCCCGTTTGAATTGTGCCATGAATTACACATATGATGTTTGTCAATCTTAACAAATAATTTCCATGTCAAAAAAGTCACAGTTTGTCGTAAAACTGTTGAAATATAAGACTATGAAAAATACGCAACTAGAAAGACTACAAATCCCAGAGTCGCGTAAGTGATGTCACAATTGTTTTCCTCCACCATTCAGATACCTAAGATCAGCGCAATATAGATATAATCTATCTATATGGCGCTGGCTAAGATAAGATAACTTTAACAAGATGCCTGTGTGCTTAGTACCAAGTTGTTATTATACCAGCAATGGGTCTTGCTCGTTCTTTTGCTTCCCGTCTGATGAAAGGACCAGGAGTGGCTTAATCAAGTTAGCTACCTAGCTAGTAGCTAGCACGTTAGTTAGCATTACAGCCTTGTCATTTTTATTAGCCTTAACATGAAGTAACATTAAGTAACCCAAAATGTTAAACAGTAAGAGTAGTAGTCATATTTCGTGAACCCTTTGAATAGTACTGTCACCGGTGTGATCATTCTATAATACACCATTTAAGCCCGGGGGAGAAATGCTAACGCTAACGTTAGCATCGGCGATCTTCTCTACTTCATGCTATCTGCACAAATGGTTGACATTAAACATTAAAACGACCAGGCAGTTCAGAGAGAATCAAAGGAAGGCAGGCAGGCAGCTTTGCATGACATTCTTCAGGACGTGTTTCATTGTGGTGATAGTGAGGATAGTCAATCGTTTTGTTGACAAGACAGTAGTGACGGCCATCTTGGTGACGTGTGTTGTTGACCAGAGATGTAGTTCATTGAGCGTTTCACACAAACAAATGTGTTACTTCACAGTTTTACGACACATTTTTTTTTTTGACTTGCAAAATTATCTTTTCAATTGACAAACATCATATGTGTAATTCGTGGCACAATTCAAACGGGATCGAAAGATAATCTTTCTCTCTCCATTGACTTCAATACATAATTTTTCCGAAATAAGGTCCCATGGAGGTCCACCGGAAGGGGAGGGACTTCGCCACTCTATTGGACTCAGATGAAAATATTCGTGCTGGCCAAACGCCGGTACTACACTTCCTTTTGGTTGCCAGGCCCGGAAACACTTTTTCCCATTGACTTACATGGGGAAAGAGTGGTCTGTAAATCGTTGGATAATTTTTTTTAAACTAAATAAACTACCCAGTATGAACACTTGTATAGCCCTTATTAAAAACATTCGTTCCTCAAGTTGTAAAAATGTGCTAATAACGTTATTCTGAGAGTTATTTCCCTCTGCATTATGAACGCGCATCTAACCCACGGGACCGCGCCGCCCGGCACATTCATGTTACGTGTTCAGCACTAGTACATGCGTTTATCTTTACCCATGGATGTACAATAAGAACGGACGCATATCGCCTTACTGCCAGCCCACGGAGCTGTAATAATGGATATATTGCACATGTTTGCTGTAATTCATCATTTGTAAAATATTATACTACATGGGCTGTATGATTAAATCTTGTACCGTAAATGTTGTATTAAATAAAGTTAATATTACCGACGTAGATTAACGTCCCTGTAGCTTCTTATTGCACTAAGAAGCTTATTGCATTGTATATATATATACATATATATATATACATATATATATATACATATATACAGTGCAATAATTCTTTCATGCTAAATGAAGCTCTGTTGCTTGGATATCACTAGATCCTGTTACAGCGTAATATAAAAGTACATAACGATTGATGTGTAAATTAGCATAATTACTAGCTAACCGCTAGCTGCTAACTGCCGCCTCGTTAATATCAAATCTATCATAATAACAAACCATTACCATGCTGTCATGAACGTGCGGTGCTGTTACGTGTACGCAAATTGACGTGGTTGATGTGAACGAGCATTTTGGGGGTTATGGTTAAAGTTGCGCATGCGCTATGAGCGCACATACGGGTACTTCTCAGGCATGCCGGGTAATCTGTGACGTTTCGCTCTCAAAAGTTGGGCCATTTTATCATCATGTGCGAATGAGCAACTCTCATAGGAATGAATGAGGCCCCGCCTCCCACGCTGTATCCAGTTCTTATTATACATCCATGGGTGTTTCTCAATCGCGAGTAAAGCTGCTCCAGAGCCACTAGGCTTGTTTGAGACGAGCTGCGGCTCGCCTCGAAAGTAGACGAGAATAGCCGATCGCAGCCAGTGGAGGTCTCAAAAAGCTCGCCTGAAGTCGGACAGATCGGAGTCGGCTTCTTCCTCTTCTTCTTCTTCTCTCGTTTTTTTGGCGGATTGCAAACAACTTTAAGGTGCATACCGCCACCTCCGGAGTCGGCTTGACTCGGTTTGCATTTATAAAGAATGCACAAATGTGTTTAATCGTCAGATATGTACTAAGTAAATACATTTGTTCCTGCTCAAGATTAGATTCAACTTTATTGTTATTGCACAGATTACAGGTACTGAGACAACAAAATGCAGTTTAGCTTCTAACCAGGAGTGCATAAAGCAGTAAAGTGAAAAGTAATGTACACAATCTACAGAATAAAATATAGAATGAATTGAATGATGAAAAAACAGTGAGGGGTATGAATACACTATATGGGGCATTCTACCGAATTTGTGCAAAGTGCAGTCCCACAACAAGAAAAACTATTTAACAAAACAATTAAGTATTCAGACATAGATATTTACTAAGAATATGTTATGTTCTATTAAACACAAGGCATTAAATTAGATAGTGATAAGCTTAATATATACAAAAACATCATTTATAGGGTACTTTCTATTGGGAAGTAGCTGTGCCCAAACCTGACATCTAAATTTCATGTTCTGTAAATAACACTTAAAACATTTTTTTTAATTTTGTTCGATGGTGTATTTAGAAGATCTTTATGATTACATTCAAACAGAAGTCGGAATATTTAGATTTATTGTGGGTTTAATTTTTTAATAAAAAAACTATACTCAAAAAATCATGTCCCCAGTTTTCATGTCACTACCGAAACACAAGGGGTTTTAGTCCAATGGCTGAGCCTGGTTTTTAGCCACACCCCTGCATTTTTGACAAGGCAGTGACACTGCATCCCTGTCCCTCATGGCTGAATGGTAAGTAGCTCGATCCCATACTTTTGATATAAATCTGTTCCAAAATCTGAAAATCGGCGTGTAACCTTAAGAATTGTCACTACCGAACACATATTCTCTTCTATTAAGTCAACTTTTTGGGGGTTTTATGCAAAGTATTAGGTTTTTATGTGTGTAAACCTCTTCAAAAACGTGTATGCTAGCCATGTAGTTGCTAGCATTCTTTAGTTATGCTCAAATTTAGCTAGAATCGTCACTACCGAAACAGTCACTACCGAAACATATGGTTACGTTTCGGTAGTGACATGATTATTTCGGTAGTGACAAAAATGAATGGTAAGCAGGTTATTTTGAAATAAATGTTTTAAAGTTCTCCTATTATAGTATTTTTAAGCATATATTATAGGTCTTGGATATATAAAAAACAAGTCTATTAAGTGTTTTGCTCAAAATACTAAGCAGATTACCCATTCTAGCCTCATCCCCCTCTATTTCAGCCCTGTTACTAAAGTGCTAGCTAGGGCTACTTACCTAAGTAGTGTGACCACAGTTTAGTCTATGATGTAAGTAACTATGTAGGCTAACATTAGCTAGGCTATGTTTTGTGGACTAAAGTTTAAACATGTAGATAATGCTAATTTCTGTCTGAAATTGTTCAGGGAGAGAGAATCATAAGACACCAACATGCCAAAAGGAATTAGAAAAAGTGGATCAGAGAGGCTGAGAGAATACAGACAAAGAGTGAGGGATGACCCACTGAAACACGAAGAATATGTAAGAAAGGAAAGAGAAAGAAATAAAAACCGAAAGGAAGAAGGAAAATTGAAATGTATCAGCGATTTATCGAACAGGGAACAAAGGAAGGTCAGAAAATCATGGAGGAAAAGACAGCAAAAGCACAGGGTGTCTGTGAAACGACAGAGCGAGATGGAGACATTTTGCAGGGCTTCCACACCACCTAGCACTTCTAGTGAGGCTGATCAGACACCAGAGCATAGGCCTGCAGACCAGAAAAGGACGAGAAGTGCAACTAGCACTTCTAGTGAGGCTGATCAGACACCAGAACATAGACCTGCAGACAAGAAAAGGAGAAAGGAAAAAATGTGTAGCTCCAGAAAATTACAGAAGCTAGAGCAGAAGGTCCAAGACATGCAGCGGAGGGAAGCAAAATATAAAAAAAGGTGTTAGAGGTTAAGGTTGAAGTTGACATCAGATGGGTCAAATTGTTCCCCAAGAACAAAAACATGGAACAATGTACAGAAGCACAGAGTTCCTGCTAATATCAGAAAGACCCTTCTTTTTCACAATACACTTCTACACCAAATTAAGAAAAAATACAAGTCTGTCAGCTACAAAGAGAAAAATGCATTAAGAAGAGCTGTCTCAGACAGATTGCTCAGAAAATACAAACTTGTTAATTTGCTAAAAAAAACTGTAGGTATCGGCCACAGAGAGTTAAACAAGACTTTAGACAAGCCACAATCGAGGTTCACCTATCAGAGAAGTAGTAATAAAAAGACCATGGAGATAGTCAAAATGTTCTTAAGTCGAGATGACAATAGTCGGGCATCAGCAGGGAAAAATGAAACGATCACAAGATTCAAAAAGAAGAAACAAAAGAGGTTCCTCTCTGACACAATGCTGAATCTGCATCAGAAGTTGATGCTGGAGATGCCTCATCTGAAGCTGTCCTATTCGCTTTTCTGCAGGAAAAGACCTTTTTGGATTGTTGCCCCAAACATCAACAACAGGGAGACATGTGTCTGTAAACTGCATGACAATAGGCGCGTTCACACCGGAGTACTTTTCCCACAATAGTTCATCAGAACTACGATATATTTCCATTCACACCAAAAAGCCCCAGGAACTAAAGTAGTTCAAATTAGTTCATCTGACCCGCTTTTCAGTCCCTGCTAGAGGGGACTGTTGTGGGAGAAAATAGTTCATACGTCTGATTGGCTGTGCGGAATGCAAACCACGCCCGTTTGACTCTGAATTTTTTTTTGTAAGCGGCCATTGTATTTGCTCGCTTCGGGCAGCGCACCCGAAGAGATTACTTTTGTGAAAGCAGTTATTATAGCAACACTAAATAAATCATCGGAGCGGTGGAGTGATGAGGATGTGTCGGCGCTTCTGGCGATTTACTCGGAGGACGCGAAGCGCCACATTCAGAAGCTTCTACTGAATGCAGTTTCCGTGGCTCAGCAAAGTTAGCAGACCTGGCAAAGTCATGTCGGGACGACTACGAAGGTAAAATAACATACATGCACTGCACTGTTTTAATCTGCACAATACTGGTCTTAGATGTACTTTTATTTGCTCAGTAGATCGAGCTAGCCATGCTAGAACTTGCTATCATAGGTCCAAGCTGGCTAACAACATCTAGCTAGCTAGCTATTCTCAGCCGTAACCGCTATGAACACGTTTTGACTTGTGAATAAGTGTGCAATGTTCTGTAATTTGCTTCACTAACTCATGGCACTAATCGTGTGTTTCAGGCGAGGTGTTTCTCTCAGGATTAGAAACTAGTTTTCCCCTCCGGGATAAAACGATAATATAACGTTAGCAATTAGCATGCTAGCTGGACATAATGCTACCTCTAACAATACATTGTAGTTGCTATAATTTCAAGTAATTTGCAACATTCATTCTACATGTTAATGGTAAAAGCTTAAACAGTTGATTACCTGCATGCCACAAAGACTGATGTTCTAATATTTTTTGCACATTTAAGTAGAAATGTAATTGAAATTCAATTTATTTTTCCTTTTTTTTATTGATTGTTATAATTGTACTCAGCCATGTTATGTTAGATGTCAATCCACTTACACTGTAACTACTCTGGCCTTGAAAGAAGGTTACACATCTAACTGATGTCCACTAATCCCTATAAAACAAAGTTCAAGCATACATTAAGCACAAAACAATAAATAAGGGCACCATGTCCAATGTTGTCTCTGTTGACAACCTACTAGGCGATTAAACTGATCTTGCATCTTGCTTGTTTCTCCTTAGGAAAGCGGGCACGGCATGACAGCTTCCTTGACACCATCATGGCGATGGACTGCCATGCCATGGTCAGCAAGGAGAATGAGGACCTGCGTGCCAAGGAGATGCACGACGAACGGCTGCTGCATTCACACAAGGCCCAGGAATCGGACGACCAGCTGCTCATGGTGATGCAGCGCCATGCTGACTCGGCGGCGCGCCAGGTGGAGGTGTCGGCGCGCCAGGTGGAGCAACAAAATACCTTTCAGGCTGGGCTTCTGGCAGTGCAAAGCGAGCTGATTAAATCCAACAGGCCTTCAATAAAAAAATTAAGAAAAACTTGTCGTCGTTGATAAACTGTTGTTGAGAGGCGTGTGGTGCAGTGGTCTGGTGCGTTGGTGTTCGGATCAGGGGAGCACAGGTTCAAACCCCACTGCAGTCAGCATGTCGTTGTGTCCCTGGGCAAGACACTTCACCCCAAATTGCCTACACCTGGGACAGTTAATTTTGTATTATTGTGATTATATATATATGCCACTGTTATTAATACTGACACTTCACTTTGCACTAAGGTGTGTCTGCTGCTGAGCCTATCTATTGTTATTATATATATATATATATATATATATATATGTTTTGATACTACTGACACTTTATTTGATATTGGTTAGCGTTCAGAAGCCTGACAGCAACAGCATAATATCAATTATGTCAATGTTTTCTTCTGAACCCACCTGGATAATTATTTTCTGTGTACTTTAAATGTACTTTTATGAATGAACAATTGTTATGTCTTCAAAAATAAAATGATTCTATTGACCCCAAAACATTTGTGTTTGTAATATTTCCAACATAAGGCATGTAATGAGTTAAGATTAAGCAATAAGGTTGAGGGAATATGATACAACCTTGAGAACAAAATACTGTGGTCACTACCGAAACAGTGCAGTCACTACCGAAACAGTGCAGTCACTACCGAAACACTGGATGTTTTTGTAAAAAATAAAGTATATTGAGTTATCAACTAAAATGATATGATACTGATTGGTTTAATGTATGTTCAATTTCAACAATCATCAACTCTGGAATCAATATGATCAGTATTATGCATTTTACAAAGAAAGATTGCATTAAGATTTTTATGAATTGTATAAATTGAACTTTGAAATTTGATAAAAAATTCACTTTTATTGATTTAATTGTGAAAACCTTCAAGAAATATTTGTTAAAATACTATTTAGAGAAGGGAAGGTAAAACAATTTTAACAGGTTAATATAATACCTTTTTACTACAGTGTATGTACTATGTTTCGGTAGTGACAATTTTTGGGAGAGGAAGAACATTCCAATACAGTCTGAAAATACGATATAAACATGTACGGTTCTTTTACTAGATATGTGTAATTTAGATATGGGACAAAATATATATGGACAACATTTTGGGAAAAAAACATACAAAATGTCAAAATATTTCCAACTTTACTTTGGTCCAATTCGGTAGAATGGCCCATATATACACAGTAGCCTAGCCTAGTATGAACAGTGTGTTGTATGAATATGCTAAGATATATAAAGTATGACAACGGTAAGCAGTGCAAGTAGCCTATAGTATAAAATATATAGATATTAATTTAATGATGATAAACATTGTGGAACAATGATGACAAATGTGAATGGAAGTGGCAACGTAAAACTGACACAAAACAACAACACACTTTTGCCGAGCCAATGGAGAGTTTCATCACCAGCACGGTGTAAAAACCACCAATGAGCGCTCAGCTCGAGATACCAGCGAGTCGTTTCCCATCAAGCATTTCGCTTCCGCAGCCCGTGGAGAGAAACTGCGCCGCCTCGCCAGGCCTCGCTCTCAAGTCTGCGGGCGTCTTTGTCCCGCGAGATTTCAACGTCTCATGTAGGCGAGCCTCCTGAGCAAGTCGGACAAAATGACTAACCATCATGCAACGCACTAGCAAGACGTTGATCGCAATTGCGCAGGTCTGCGCAGGTCTCGCTTGTCTCAAACAAGCCTACTATTTCCAATATGGTCTAGCTGCGGCCGCGGCAAGTACACGATACGCCCCCTACACGACACGCCCACTACACGACACGCCCACCTGACACGACACTACGGTGGCTGAGAGACATTACCGTACATGGCAGATTAAAAGCAAATTGACGACACTACACGACACGCCCCCTACACGACACGCCCACCTGACACGACACTACGGTGGCTGAGAGATCGTACATGGCAGATTAAAAACGAATTGCAAATGTTATTGTAGCATTTTAAGCAACTATTAGGCAAATAAATTAATAACCTAGTCTATCCGTTTGAGACACAACAGTATAACTTTCAACCCTAATCATTTTGTCAACAAACGGTGGTTTAGTAAACTTTTTTTTAATATATAAAATAGGTATTAATGAGATAATCTATTAATTATGTTTGTCTAACTGCTACACATGTATTTATACATAAATGTAGATATTTGTGAACATCTAAATGTAGTTGTTAAAGGTTTTAAGATATACATAATCACATCATGGGGTCATTAAGGACCAAATTAGGAGGGCCAGTCAAGCCACTAATGAGCTCAATCATTCACATGTATTATTACTTTATAAATTAAAAGTACTAGGGGTCTATTACAAAACCTTTGAAGGAATCGTCATGCATTCTGAATGTTTCTGTACTTTAAAAACATCATGGCTCAAGATCCTGTTCTTGTTCAAGATTATTCATACTCATTTGTGAATTTAACATCCATATTCACTCAAAACTGAAACAACACCAACATTTTTTTTTAAAGCATTGCAGGCCTAAAGCTCCATGTCAGTGACCTATATTTTAATTTCTTCCATCAAACTTTAAAAATGGCAAACAGCATGTTTTTAAAGATTTAATCTTTTAAGAAACAAAATATCAACTTTGAACAGAAGGGTTTAAAAACACGTTTTTAATGCAAATAAACTTGAAACATAAACCTATTTGTCATTTCAAAATTCACTTGTATTGTCTGCGTGAAAGGCACAGTAGGCTATGAGCGAATACATATCAACATTAAAAAAATGACAAAGTCGTACAATATATACCATGTGCTACTGTCTAGGATTAAGTATGATGAGACTTTTCAGCCCGTGACCCCCAAAATAACAGTGCCAGAGACTGGGCGACCCCCGACGGTCGCCAGTGATCTCCAGTGTGCTGGGCAGTGTGGCGGCGGAGGGAGCCGAGGGCACCACCGGAGGAGAGGCGAGCGATGACAGCAGCATCACCGTGGTGCAGCTCCCCGCAACAGACTGAGGGGACTTGTTACACGGAGCCCATCACCGGGGAAGCCTGCGGCGGGAGAAGGCGGTCTGCTCGGCCTGCCCTTGGCTCTGGGGTCCCTCCTTAAACAAATAAATAAAAACCTTTTAAATGAAACATTCATCTTAACAGATAAGATTTGATCATTTATTTTAAACGTCAGGCCTACAGCATGGCCAGAAACCCCATCTAAAAACAGAGGCTCTGTCCTAATTACCTGATTGCATCCACCTGGGTTACTTGGCTCAACCCAGCGCCATATAGAGAGAGAGTTATGACAGCGGAAGTCCAAAATGCTTGATCGTCACGTGGTTCAGGGAGAGTCAATAGTTCCCCGGAAGTTCGTGGCGGGACATATGAATGCATGATTACCGGAGATAGAACTACGATTTTTGGTAATAAGTAGTGAATAAAGGTCTTGATTTGCAATATTTATACAACATACCGATATGTGTATGTATTTACATCAATATGTTTTAAAAAATAAATAGAATCTGCTAATATTTATGGATAATATTAGGAATAGTGTGAACAGCTAGTTTACTTGTTAACATATACATGTTAGGCTGTTGCCTTGGTTAAAGAGCCTGTTGCTGTTGTGTATTGCTTTGAATTATTTAAAACAAATATTATCTTCTTAAACAGGTATGGTAGTCAGGAGCATCACTTCCTAATGTTTATTGATATATTTAGAGGGAGGGGATGACAAGGAATGCTTCAACATTTAGATTAGATTCATTTCTACCATTTTTTTAATTCATGGTGGTTTCAGTAATCCCATGGTACTTGAGGACATAAGTAATCTAAATGACTAATGTAATCTTTATGACTTTCAGAAAGGACAGGAGACCAACAGGTGACTATCAATGGACTAGCAGCAACATGATTATGACGTTAAAAGTGTTGTTTTAGGAACATCCATTGTAAATACATGGAATTCAATAAACATTGAATAGCATGTCATGCAGTTTGTCTGTGCCTTTTCCTCCGTGTTGTCCTGGCATATCGTCTCCACCATGGTTTGCTGTGCTGCCTGGGGATGCTCCAATCGCTCAGAGAAAGGAGTAAGAATCAGAATGTACGGCTTCCCCACTGACACAGAGAGGAGGAAAAAATGGCTAGCTCAAGTCAGCAGTAGCAATTTAACAATCAAAACAGACAGCCGCAACAAAATATGTGAGGTAATCATATTCAAACACTGCATTTGCACTTTTTCACAAAACGAAGACCACACCATTGGGAAGCTTAATGTTTGGTTTAATACAAATAACAGGGAAAGGCTTGAAAAACTCTGAGAGTTGAGACTCAGGGTGCAGGGTGAGGGTCTCAGTGCAGGTATTCAGGCTAGATTGAATCCCCCTCTGGTTCTTGTGCTGAAAGAGGGAGAAACAGACAGGAGAAAGGGTTATACACACCTATATAGCACACCTATTGGATGGGAAATTGCCTTGGGGAGATAAGGTGTGGTCTTTGTTTCCAACTGAAGTTATGGAACTTTATTATTTGTGAGTTTAACAAAGTATGACAAATGGCATCAGTAATGGATGTGATATGAATTTGTATAAAGTTGTCTCACATTCTTGGTCGTATTTTACGTACAGTATGTAATGAGTGTATACATGTCCAGTAAGTCCTCCACCTGTAACATCACTGCCCCTCCACCTGCCATACATTAGGTTACTAATATACACTAACAAGATTACTTATATAATACAGTGATAGAATACATGTTTAGTATGCTTACTTATATACAACAGTAGTATTAAATGTACCTTGTGTTTTCACTCTCACTTTGCCATCATTTCAAAATCAGCTGTGCTGCAACATAATACAGACAGGTAATAATCAACAGAATACACTAAAAACACTCACCCATAAATTACGTTTTTGTTTACTGTTTGGAAGTCTCAAATATGCACTCTAAATTCATATCAATAGCGATGTATCACACAAATAGCTCTCTTCCTTATTATTGTGTAACGTTAACTTTATTATACTAGTTTGTAGGCCTACTCCAAAATGGAGATCGTAATTTCTCCACCTCCACTCATTACAATCACACGTGCCCCAATGTTATATTTAACTAATATTATATTCCTCCACCCCACAAAAAAATCACGTTTAGAAGCCCTTTTTCTCTAATTCCACAACGTTGGATGAAATAACATTAGGAGAACGGATTAATAGCTGTTCATGGTTAACGTGTGTTGCTAACTTTATCCGGTATCCTAGCCTAATCTGTTATCTGTAAACGTTCCCTAAATCTACTGATTTAGGGATAATCCACTAACATCCTTTAATACACATGTTCATTTGACTCAGATGTGCTGATAATATCTGCAATATAAATCTTTAAACGTCTTCTTACCTTTAAAAGTCCATCACGAACGGTCTATTATGCTGCAACTCTACTGTGTTGCTGGCCGCAATAGTTCCCCGGAAGTCAGCGGCAAGCTAACTTTCGGGGAACTTTTGACGGCTCCACGATCCGCCATTGCTGTAAAAAAACTGGTCCATTGGAGTGAACGGAGATGTCGTAACTCTTCTATTATACGGCTCTGGCTCAACCCAATAACTTAATATAAATTTACTTTAAACCACACTTAAAATAATAATATAATTATACATAGTGTAACGGACTGGTTATAATGTTGATGTTTGATGTGTTTGTTGTTCAGAGTTTGTTTGCATTTTACAGAGTGTCAGTGAACGTGCCACTGTTTTGATGGACGGTTCTTGTGACCTGTAGCTGTGGGTTTGGGTGGGAGAGTGTTGTCTGGTTGGTTGGGGCTGGAAGAGGGAGGCTCCTGGAGGGGGAGACGCGGGAAGCGAGAGAAGAGCTAGGGGAATATGTGACGGAGAGTGAGGATATACGACAGAGTTAGTGGATTGTTTGGCGTGGTTATGGCCAACAGTAACCTGTGATCTGTATAATAAACTCCCGGATAAAGGACAAACCAAGCCTCCCTGTGTTCCTGTAGCGAGACGCTACATTTGGTGTCAGAAGTA
Organism: Trematomus bernacchii; assembly: GCF_902827165.1. Classification (NCBI taxonomy): domain Eukaryota; kingdom Metazoa; phylum Chordata; class Actinopteri; order Perciformes; family Nototheniidae; genus Trematomus; species Trematomus bernacchii. The sequence goes on from NW_022988043.1 coordinate 17,729,205, forward strand.
AAAGTTCAACTCCGGATTAACGACAGCTAACTAGCGGCGTGCTACAGTGATTGCTGCCATACAGCCTACAGTTTCCATCTCGGTGAGAACATGTCGCTGTGGGACTACTCTAAAATTAAACGGGAGGAGGAAGCTGACGAGCGGCAACACTTCGGTGCTACTGAGGGTCGGGGAAGGGGAATGACTATGAGAATGGCCGCTGAGGCTGGCTTTGACCGCCCCGGCTACTTCCCCGATAGAGACGCCACACGCGGGAAAACAGAGACAAAGAGGGCAGGCACGAGTCAACACACTGAGCAGCACAGAGAAGCCCTCCCCTCATCTATGAAAACACCCAGGTATGATGGCAAAGCTAACTGGGAAGCATTCCAGGCACAATTTGAATTGCTAGCCAAGGCTGGCAGGTGGTCTGCTGAAGAAAAGGCCCTCCAGCTCGCAATGTGCCTTACTGGGGATGCTTTAACCAGCCTGCTGCTACTTAACCCTGATGATAGGAGTGACTATGATGCTTTGGTGGGAGCTTTAAAGAGGCGCTTTGGACTATGCTCTGCAGCTAGCCTGCTCCGCTCTGAACTGTGTAGCCGCAAGCGACGGCCTGGGGAGCCGCTGAGGGAGCTCGCCAACGACATTGAGGGGCTGGTTCACCGCACCTATACTCACATGCCTCCTGTTATCCAGAGTGAGTTAGCCCGGGACTACTTCCTCCAGGGCCTACTACCAGCCAACCTGCGTACACAGACTTTGCTCGCCCACCCCAAGTCTCTACAGGAGGCTTTGGAGCTAGCCACAGAGAGAGAGATGCTATGTACTGCTTCATGGAGTGCGGATGACCACACACCGAAGGTGAGCGCCGCATGCGGTATTGAGCTGAATACAGCAGAGCCGGCCTGGGTGGAAAAATTGACACAGCTTGTGCGTGCCACCACACTGAGACAGGAGGAGTCTCAGAGACCCCGCCAGAGGATCTGCTGGGGGTGTGGACAGCCTGGCCATCTGGTTCGAGATTGCCCTCGCAGCACAGCTAACCAGGGAAACGGGGCCGGGTCTGCATAACCGGGACAATGCGGACCCCTGATGATGTGTCCCGTCCCTCTTCAAATGAGGAAACGTCGCAGCGCATTAACCAAGTAGAAGTGTTACAACCAACAGAAGAGGCTGACGGCCAGCCGGAGCGAATCATCAGGCTGAGCCGAACCTGGGTTGAGGACTGCTGGTATGCCCCAGTGACTATTGCGGGAACAGACTGTTTTGCGCTGGTCGACACAGGTTCTTCAGCAACCCTTGTGAAGCCTGAAACAGTGAGAAATAAAACAACTATTTGCCCCACCATAGTGAAATTACAGACAGTTACCGGGGAACGATGTCCGATGGTGGGAGAGACAATTGTGACAATGGGGGTGGGAAAGAAGTCTGTTCGCTGCCCAGTGTGGGTCGCAGACCTGGAAGATTGCATCCTGGGGCTGGATGTTCTTGGGACATTAGACTGTGTCATTGACACAAAGAGGGGTACACTCACTTTTCCAGATGGACAGGTCGTTCAGATGTGTAGGCGGCCACCCCAGACAGGCTGTCGTGTGACCCACACCATTATAACACAGACAACCGAGACAGTGACCGACGCCGTTGCTTGTTGCGACTCCCAGATGACGGCACCTGCACAAACCCCCACCCTGCCGACCCTGGACCCTTGTCTTCACCCAGTCATTGCTGCAGAACCTGTCGCCGATGAGAGAGTTTCGGCAGTGACAGAGGTCTGGCAGAGAAACTCTGATGGACTAACTCCCAATGAGCAGAACCTGCTGCTGCAGCTCTTGCTGGAATTCAAAGACTGTTTTTCACCGACCGATATTGGCCGGACAGATCTCATCGAACACAACATCGACACTGGAGATGCACAGCCCATTAGAATGAGACCACGACGCCTCCCTCTGGCCAGACAAGCTGCAGCGGATAAAGCACTGGGGGAGATGCAACGGGCTGGACTCATCGAACCCTCCAACAGCCCCTGGGCCGCTCCAGTAGTCATGGTTCCTAAGAAAAAGAAGGAGGACTTTCGGTTCTGCGTAGACTTCAGACCGCTCAATAAAGTGACCAAGAAGGACCTGTACCCACTTCCTCGCATCGATGAGGCACTCGATACAGTGGCAGGGTCTTCCTGGTTCTCCTCCCTGGATCTACGCAGCGGATATTGGCAGGTCCCCCTTTGCCCTGAGGCCAGACAGAAGACAGCCTTCATCACCAACGGGGGTTTATGGCAGTTTAAAGTTCTTCCATTCGGCCTCTGTAATGCCCCTGCCACGTTTGAGAGGCTTATGGACCAGGTACTGGCAGACATCCCCCGCCATGAGTGTGTTGTTTACCTGGACGACATCCTCGTCCATGGGAAATCCTTCGAATCAGCTCTCGGGGCCCTCAAACGTGTACTGGTGAGAGTGGCTGGAGCAGGACTGAAATTGCACCCCCAGAAGTGCTGTTTTGTGAAGCGTGAGGTGACTTTTCTCGGTCACAGGCTAACGGAGGGCGGCGTCGGCACCATGGGAGAGAAGGTGCAGGCTGTGAAGGACTGGCCCACCCCCAGCTCTGTGCAGGACCTGAAGAGCTTCCTGGGCCTGTCCTCCTACTACAGGAGGTTTGTGAAAGGGTTCTCCTGCATAGCTACGCCGCTGTTCCGCCTGTTACAGAAAGGAGAGGTGTTTTCATGGACAATGGAGTGTCAAGCAGCATTTGCTTTACTACAGGAAGCCCTAGTGGAGGCACCGATCCTCTTTCCCCCTGACCCCACCCTTCCCTTCATCCTCGACACCGATGCCAGCAACAGTGGAGCAGGAGCCGTGCTGGCCCAGGTGACACCAGAAGGAGAGAGAGTAGTGGCCTACTATAGCAGAACATTTAACAAAGCTGAACGCCGCTACTGTGTCACCAGACGGGAACTGCTTGCTGTGGTCAGCGCCATCCGGCACTTCAGGTACTACCTAGGGGGCCTCCACTTCACAGTCCGGACTGATCACTCTGCCTTACAGTGGCTCATGTCCTTCAAAGAACCAGAAGGTCAGCTGGCACGCTGGATTGAAGAGTTACAAGCATATGACTTCACCATAATTCACAGACCTGGCGTGCAGCACGGCAACGCTGATGCACTCTCCCGCCGCCCCTGCTACAGTGATGACTGCCGCTACTGCGTGAAGAGAGAGACACAGGAGAGGGAATGTCTACAGGCTGAGGTGATATGTGCAGCTGTGGGACCAGTCGGGGCATCAACTGACCATGGACTTTTAGCTGTAGATGCTGCCGACTGGAGGAAGAATCAGGAGGGGGATGTCGACATCAGGCCGGTGACCGCTTGGGTGGCTGCACAACACAAACCCCGGTGGGAACAGATCTCTGAGTTTTCTCGTGCCACAAAAGGGCTATGGTCAATGTTCGAAGCCCTGCGGCTGTGTGATGGAGTGCTGCAGAGGGGGTGGAAGGAACCGGCTACAGGAGAGACACGGTGGCAGGTGGTGGTGCCGAGGACCCTGCGGGAGACGGTACTTCGGTCAGTGCATGGAACTCCAGGATCTGGTCACTTTGGGGTCTCTAAGACTCTCCGCCGCCTGCGACAGAGATTCTACTGGGGCCAACACAGACGAGACGTGGAAGATTACTGTCGCCGCTGCGACAGCTGCACTGCACGTAAGGGCCCTACCGACAGATCTCATGCCCAGCTCCAGCAATTTCCGGTAGGGTGCACAATGGAGAGGATCGGGATCGACGTTCTTGGGCCGTTTCCCCGCACAGAAAAAGGGAACCGCTACATCCTCACAGCCATGGACTACTTCACTAAGTGGCCTGAGGCATACAGCCTACCAAATCAAGAGGCAGAGACTATTGTGGATGCTTTGGTGGAGGGAATGTTTAGCAGATTCGGGGCGCCTGAAGTCATACACACAGACCAGGGCCGGAACTTTGAGTCCCGAGTGTTTAAGGCTATGTGCGAAAAACTGGGGTCCCATAAGACCCGCACCACACCCCTTCACCCACAGAGCGACGGCCTCGTAGAAAGGTTCAACCGCACACTGGCTCAACAGCTTGCCATAGTGACGGCGAAACACCAAAGAGACTGGGACGCCCATGTCCCCCTCGTGCTGATGGCGTACCGGTCTGCGGCCCAAGATTCCACTTCCTGCTCCCCTGCCCTCCTCATGTTAGGAAGGGAGATGCGCACGCCAGGCGAGATGATGATGGGCTTACCCCCCGACGCTCCTGTGGACCCCCCAGGGTTCGAATATGCCAGGAAACTCCAGGAACGGTTACAGTCTGCTCACGACTTTGCCAGGCGCCAGCTACAGAGTGCAGGGGCGAGGCAGAAGAGGAACTACGATGTGCATGCTAGAGGACGGCATTTCAGTGCTAGCGAGTTGGTCTGGGTGTATAACCCACAGAGGAAGAAGGGAAGATGCCCAAAGCTGGACAGCAACTGGGAAGGGCCCTGCAGGGTTCTGGAGAGACTGAGTGAGGTCGTCTACAGGGTCCAACTGCAGAGGAGAGGGAGAATAGTTGCTCTTCACCGGGACAGGTTGGCACCCTATCGGGGTACAGCGACACCACTAGGATCAGTTGGTGAGACACAGCGGGCTAGGGACACTATTCTTTCTTCTTCCCAAACCCCCTCCCATGACCCAGCGACCTTGCCTGGTTCCCCACAACCTGGATTTTTTTTCCCTTGCCCTACTCTGAGCCCCACGGTGGGCCTGTTTCCCCCTGCCGCAGACCAGGCACGGCCGCAGAGAAATCGCAGACCCCCTAACCACCTGAGAGACTTTGTTTATTCCCTCGAGGACGAGGGACTTTGAGGAGGGGGGAAAGTGTAACGGACTGGTTATAATGTTGATGTTTGATGTGTTTGTTGTTCAGAGTTTGTTTGCATTTTACAGAGTGTCAGTGAACGTGCCACTGTTTTGATGGACAGTTCTTGTGACCTGTAGCTGTGGGTTTGGGTGGGAGAGTGTTGTCTGGTTGGTTGGGGCTGGAAGAGGGAGGCTCCTGGAGGGGGAGACGCGGGAAGCGAGAGAAGAGCTAGGGGAATATGTGACGGAGAGTGAGGATATACGACAGAGTTAGTGGATTGTTTGGCGTGGTTATGGCCAACAGTAACCTGTGATCTGTATAATAAACTCCCGGATAAAGGACAAACCAAGCCTCCCTGTGTTCCTGTAGCGAGACGCTACAATATGTAGGCCTACATGTCTACAGTATAGCAACCAATACATGTTTTAAATACATAAACATTCAAATGTGAAAGACACCCCCAATGAATATTTAAAACTTACACAAAATCAGATTCTTGTAAAAATTAGTGTACATGCATTGTTCCATCTGTCAAGCTAAGATACATATTTAGCTCTTAGCTTGACATGCTCGTCCAGTTAGCATGTATGCTAACTGGACACGCTCGCTCAGTTAGCATACATACATATATATATATATATATATATTATTTATGTATTCCATTCCTTTAAATTGAATATTTAAAATACAAATTAGCTAACTAAAGACAATTACACTGTGCTAAACAGCCAAATGGACAAACAACCGAGAACCTAAATAGTATGTTATTATATCTAAAATCACAAGACGTTAATTACCTGTACTTGGTGCGCCATATTGTCTGTTGTCTGTTCTCTGTAAACCTCCCGTCTCATTAAATATCCTTGCGTCAGCGTCTCACGTGTTGGGCGCGCTCTCTGACCATATTTGGAAGTACAACTTCCTACAACTTCCTACAGGTTCAACCTCCACTGGTCGCAGCCGCAGCTGGACCCTTCTCACTAGGCTTGTTTGAGACAAGTGAGACCTGCGCAGACCTGCGCAATTGCGATCAACGTCTTGCTAGTGCGTTGCATGATGGTTAGTCATTTTGTCCGACTTGCTCAGGAGGCTCGCCTACATGAGACGTTGAAATCTCGCGGGACAAAGACGCCCGCAGACTTGAGAGCGAGGCGCGGCGAGGCGGCGCAGTTTCTCTCCACGGGCTGCGGAAGCGAAATGCTTGATGGGAAACGACTCGCTGGTATCTCGAGCTGAGCGCTCATTGGTGGTTTTTACCCCGTGCTGGTGATGAAACTCTCCATTGGCTCGGCAAAAGTGTGTCAGTTTTACGTCGCCACTTCCATTCACATTTTTCATCATTGTTCCACAATGTTTATCATCATTAAATTAATATCTATATATTTTATACTATACTTGCACTGCTTACCGTTGTCATACTTTATATATCTTAGCATATTCATACAACACACTGTTCTAGGCTAGGCTACTGTGTATATAGTGTATTCATACCCCTCACTGTTTTTTCATCATTCAATTCATTCTATATTTTATTCTGTAGATTGTGTACATTACTTTTCACTTTACTGCTTTATGCACTCCTGGTTAGAAGCTAAACTGCATTTTGTTGTCTCAGTACCTGTAATCTGTGCAATAACAATAAAGTTGAATCTAATCTTGAGCAGGAACAAATGTATTTATTTAGTACATATCTGACATTAACAATTAAACACATTTGTGCATTCTTTATAAATGCAAACCGAGTCAAGCCGACTCCGGAGGTGGCGGTATGCACCTTAAAGTTGTTTGCAATCCGCCAAAAAACCGAGAGAAGAAGAAGAAGAGGAAGAAGCCGACTCCGAGCTGTCCGACTTCAGGCGAGCTTTTTGAGACCTCCCCTGGCTGCGATCGGCTATTCTCGTCTACTTTCGAGGCGAGCCGCAGCTCGTCTCAAACAAGCCTCTTATTTCAAGCATACTACGTCATCGAGTGCCGCCGAAGTACTGTTCCAATCTCCAGCATACTTGGAAATACTCCGTTTGGAGAAATATCGAGGCTGCACATGAGTAGACTCCGCGGTCTTAAAATCCCCACAATGCTTTGCGCACGGACCAATTTCCCCAAATCTGTGACGGAAAATGTAAGGCGGGGCCTCTCATATGACGCACACCTGCACACTTGCTAGCCTGTTCCACTCTTTGTTTTCCGAATGCCAGGAAGTATTCTTGCCTCGCTTCTGAAGCAAGATGTTCGGCAGACATGTGCTACCAAGCAAGTGTACTCGCGATTGAGAAACACCTACGGCAACTCTACTAGGACACTTGACACAGTGGCCGTGTCTCAATTCAGGGGCTGCACCCTTCGGAGTACGCAGCCTACGCGGTCCACGGAGGACCCAGCCCATAGACCGGGTAGGTTGGACCGAGCGGCCTACGAAATGAGACGGTCTAGCCTACGGAGCGATTCGTATTTACGTCACGTGATACGCGCTGTTCGGTTGCGTTGCTCCAGCAGCTTGCTAGCAAATTAGCTTACAAGCTAACTCAGCTGAAAAGGATCCAGAAACTTTACTTTTACTTTTACATTTTTTGGAGATCACCGTCGGCGATGAATTAAAGAGGACCATGGCCAGGTAAATAAGATGAAGCTGTTCCTTTAGCCCCCAGTAATGTTACATTAGTAAGTTAACAAGTAAATTATATATAGCTGATTTAATTTAATCATATTATTTCATATTTAAAATAAGTCTTAATTTTTCTGTACTAATAAAACAATATGTTTTTTAAATGAACAAAAGTATGTTGTATAGATTGATTGATTGATTCTTAACTATATTAGTGTTCTAATCTTAATAGCTGTGATCATAACAGTTTATATTCTCCTTCTTCCCCTAAACCTGCCCAGATGATGTCCCACTGACCCCAGGTCAGCACCTCCAGGTCCAGCAGCACCGTGACCCCCCCCCCCATCTGCTGAAATACACAATTAAACATTTTCTATGACCTATTTTTTGTATTAATAAAATTAAACTGAAGACAGTTTTATGACCTATTATTCCACTGCTTATGTACACATGTTGGAAATAATGGTTAAAACCTCAGTAAATGAAATAAACAATGTGTTTAACAATTACAATTTAATATTGTATTTTCATCTTATCACAAAGTAGAGGTAAGAATATATCCATCCTCTCTCTGCAGCTTCATGTCTTCTATTATTATAACTTTCATCATTGAGACAGAGGAAATCAATCATGTTATTTACATCATCAGCAGTAAAACATATCAGCAAAAGTGTGTTTATGGAGTTGTTTATTTGTATTATATGTGCAGCAAGTATATAGAAGCAGTTGTTTGGGGAATCAGACAGACTCAAGCTATAATCGTTACATATCTATTAAAAGAAAGGACACATACAAAATCAAATTCTGAAACTAAGACACAAGTCTGTAGGACGGCAGTAAGCAGAGGTCTGGGTGGAGGATGTTCCTGATCGCCGTTTTGCTTTCTTCAGCACCACGGGGTGTCCAGGTGGATGGCAGCTCTGTCCTGATGATCCGCTGTGCACTTTTCAGATTAGGGGTCCTTCTCCAGCAGATCCATTTTTCCAGAATTGTACTAATTACAGAGAAAAACAAGAGAAAAAGAAAAGAGTGAATTAATCATATTAAACACAGGGTTGCAGAAGTATTATTGCAAAAATTTAACTCTAAGCATTTCAGACAAACAATCCCTAAAGGATCATTTAAAATTATGTACTGTTCTGGCTTTTAAAAAACTAAAGAGATGAAATGACAGTCACACGTGCATCCCTTTGACAGCACGGCACAAACTAACATCAAGCAAAAGGCTGCTGTCTATTTGTGATTGTGTTATTATTATGGGATTAGGATACATTAAATACACTTTAACCTAAATAAAAGATGGTCAAATCTGGTGCAAATATTTAAAATAGGCTTTTCTTTTAGCCCTACCTCAAAGCAGCATGAGCTGAACACAAAGGTTGTAATGTTGTCCCAAAGTTTAATAAACAGTAAAACATTGCAACATGTCAGAGAAATAAATAAAGCTAACAGCAGCTACACGTCAGGGTAGCATTTTATAAATCCCACCGTACTGTAGGCTATACCGGTCTAAATGTTTTCACTTTGGTCTATTTATGTAATATAAAGTATAACTTATCTATAACAGAGCCAAGATCTCTGTATGACTTTAGTAAACTTCTGAATTGAATTAAAAATAAGTGTAAACAACAGTGCAGTACGTCCAGCTAGCTAGTTAGCGTCACATATTTATCCGTATTATTTACGAAAATGTACGTTTTAATGCCCCTTGGGTTTGACGTGTGTGACGTTAGTTAATTTAAAGTAAGTTAAAACCCAATACTCACATTTATTAGTGATTCCTCCGCTTGCTGCTGCTTTTAAATCCACTCTGCTGGGGAGACCGGAAGCCATTTCATTTGAAAAAAACTCACTCTTCCCTGCGCGCATTGCACCCTGGGATATGGTAGGCCGCGAAGTGTACATCAAGGTTGCGGTCGAATAGTCCATTTAGCCAGAGTTGGTAACGCGTTACTGTAATAATATTACTTTTGTCGGTAACGGAGTAGTGTAACGCGTTACATTTATAATTCAGTAATCACACTACAGTTACTAACATTGCCCCGACACGCGTTACTTCGTTACTTTTATAAAATCAGTCATAATCACACTGACAGACAAGAGGGGTTTCCGCCGCAGGTTTATATGTACGTAATCTGCGCGACTTGCGCGTCCACATCTCCGCGTGCAGTGCTGCATAAACATGGCAGAGTCAGCGATAACTTTCGAGGGGTGGAGGTATGCCCATTATTTTGAGTTCGTCCGAAGAATAGACAGGAATGTGACGGTGAGGTGCAAACTGTGTCCAGGCCAGAAGCTGTTATACACTGCCGCAAACACCACGTCAAACCTCAACAAACACCTGCAAAGAACACATGCTAAGGTGAAGCTAATAGCTAAGGACCGGACCCCCGAACCCAGAGTGAGGATGTTGTGAGTGCGCCGCCGACGACTCTGAAGCGGCACAAATTAGAATTTGGAGGACCGGTAACCAAAGCAGAGATGGACAGGCTTGTAGCATCCTTCATAGTAGAGGTAATGTTGCCCATTTGCACAGTGGAATCACCATCGCATCGTTCAGAGATATACTGCGCAAAATACAGATAGCAGGAGACAGAGGACAGCCATAGTCAGAGCTATCTGGATCAGTCTTATGGAAACTGAACTAAAGAGAACATTTGAAACTTTAGCAGTCTGCGTGATCTGCCTGTAGGGAGGGGCGGGCCGGCCCTGCGAGTAAAGTAACGAGTAAAGTAACGAGTTACTCTCTACATAAAGTAACGAAGTAGTGTAATATATTACTTTTTTTTAAAGTAATATGTAATATATTACTTTTTTTTAGTAACGACCCCATCTCTGCATTTAGCTTAGGAACCTTCCTAACGGAGTGAAATGACCCGGAAGTCCCTCAGTGGCAGCCATGATAAGTGCCGTTCGAATTCTCTAAATTAAAAGGAAAGGAGGTTTCAAACTTCCTTTATAACCTCCTTTAGCTTAGGAACCACTGGACCTCCCTAACCGAAAGGAGAGGAGAAAATGCTGCCCCACAATGCCTTGCGGCCGCGGCATTTGCCGTCACACAACAGTCGGCCGTTCACGGAAACAACCGATTATGAACGAGAAATTGTTACGATATCCGATAGGACCCAAACGCAGGACACGGCAGAGTGTTGGAAAAAGGTTTATTGTGAGGTGGAGGAGCGTGGAGAGTAATCCTGTAGGAATGAAGACTGGTGAGCGTGGAGAGTAATCCGGTTGGAATGATGACTGGTGGCTGCAGGTGATGGTAACAAGGCGGCTGGAGAGTGATCCACTGGGGTTTAAACAACGATCTGGCGCTGACATGTTGTGGAGCCTCCGTTGATATACCATTAGTAAATGGCTGAATGGGAATCAGGTGTGTAAAGCTGATTGCAGCAGGTGGAGATTTGCAGCAGGTGGAGATTGAGCCGGGAGCCAGGAGTGACAGCCACCACGCCCACACAGACAGGGAAAGGGAACACACACTCACAAGGGAGGTGGCTGAAGAGTAGAGCCACCACAGTACCCCCCCCTTAAGGGACGCCTCCAGGCGGTCTACCAGGTCTACCAGGTCTACCAGGGTTATCCCGGTGGAAGTCCCGAACCAGGGACGCGCCCACGATGTTTCGCCGGGGAACCCAAGACCTCTCCTCTGGACCATAGCCCTCCCAATCCACAAGATATTGGAATCCCCTTCCACGGCCACGAACGTCCAACAATCGCCTGACGGTGTAGGTTGGGTGATCATTGATGATGCGGGGGGGTGGGGGAACACTCACTGGAGGAGACAAGGGGCTGCTGGCAACAGGTTTCAACAGAGAAACATGAAATGTCGGATGAACCTTCATGTGTGGGGGAAGCTTGAGTTTTACTGCAGATGGGTTGATAACTGAGTCGATGATGAAGGGGCCGACATAACGTGGCGTGAGTTTCTTCGACTCTGTCTTGAGTGGGAGATCTTTGGAGGAAAGCCAAACACTCTGACCTGGTAAGTAGTTGGGAGCCGGGGTCCTGTGGCGGTCTGCGATGAGGCAGTTGCGGGCAGCGGAGCGGAGCAGGGCGGCTCGGGTGTCCCTCCACACCTTATGACAGCGACGAAGGTGGGTCTGAACGGAAGGAACAGCAACCTCCTCTTCCTGGGATGGAAACAGGGGTGGTTGGAAACCCATGGCACAATGAAAGGGTGAAATACCTGTGGCTGCATTTGACAGGGAGTTGTGGGCATATTCGATCCATGGCAGATGTGGGCACCATGACGAAGGGTTCCTGAAAGCCACACAGCGAAGAGCCGCCCCCAGATCCTGGTTGGCCCGTTCCGTTTGCCCGTTCGTCTGAGGATGATATCCAGATGACAGGCTCACTGATGCTCCCAGAGCCTGACAGAAGGCTTTCCAAACGTGGGAAATGAACTGGGGACCCCGGTCAGAGACGATGTCGGTGGGAATCCCATGGAGTCGAACAACATGATTGACCAGAAGATCTGCAGTCTCTCGGGCTGTGGGAAGCTTGGGAAGAGCAACAAAGTGTACCATCTTGGAAAATCTGTCCACAATAGTTAGGATGATGGTATTTCCTTGTGACAGTGGAAGTCCAGTGACAAAATCCAAGGCCACATGCGACCAAGGACGCCTAGGTACCGGCAGCGGGCGAAGCAGGCCAGAGGGAGATTGGTGGGAGGACTTGGCGCGGGCACATACTGTACAGGCAGCAACAAAGGCCCTGGTGTCTTGAGCCATGGAAGGCCACCAGAACCGTTGTTTTAGAATAAACAGTGTGCGATGGACACCAGGATGACAGGAGAGACGGGAGGCGTGTGCCCACTGCAGGACCTTGGAGCGAACAGGGGTAGGCACAAAAAGACTATTAGCTGGGCAGTTACCTGGGTTAGGTTGCGCCCGCTGAGCCTCCTTAACCAATGACTCAATCTCCCAGGTAACAGCCGCCACCACGCAGGAGGCAGGCAGGATAGTGTCTGGATTGGCAGCTGGTCCTTCGGAAGCGAACTGGCGAGAGAGAGCGTCCGGCTTGAGGTTCCGTGACCCTGGACGGTAGGTAAGGGTGAATGAGAAGCGGCCGAAATACAGGGCCCATCGAGCCCGACGAGAGTTAAGGCGCTTGGCAGATTGGATGTACGCCAAGTTTTTGTGGTCTGTCCATACAATAAAAGGGAGCTCGGCTCCCTCCAGCCAGTGCCTCCACTCCTCTAGGGCAAGTTTAACAGCCAGCAGCTCTCTGTTACCCACGTCATAGTTCTTCTCAGCTGGAGTGAGGCGGCGAGAGAAAAATGCACAAGGATGTAATTTTTGGTCTCGTTCCGAGCGCTGGGAAAGAACTGCCCCTACCCCGGTGTTGGAGGCATCGACCTCCACCACAAACTGGCGAGAGGAATCAGGGTGGATGAGCACAGGGGCAGTGGTGAAAAGTCTCTTTAGCTCCGAGAAGGCTGCATCGCACTCTGGGGTCCAGAAAAAACCAGTTGTAGGGGAAGTGAGTCTGGTTAAAGGGCCCGCCACTCTGCTGTAGTCTCTGATGAAGCGCCGATAAAAATTGGCGAAACCAAGAAACTGTTGAAGCAGTTTAACTGAGGTTGGTTTGGGCCACCCCGCCACCGCTTGGATCTTCTCAGGGTCGGTCCTAATCTTTCCTTCCTCAACGATGTAGCCCAGGAATGAGACTGTGTTGACATGGAATTCACATTTCTCCGCCTTCACAAAGAGTCTGTTTTCAAGGAGTCTCTGCAGCACCTGCCTGACATGGATAATGTGCTCCTCCTTGTTACGGGAGAAAATGAGAATGTCATCCAAGTAGACAAAGACTGACCGGTTGAGGAGGTCACGGAGCACATCGTTCACCATTGACTGAAAAACTGCTGGGGCATTCGTCAGTCCAAAAGGCATCACCAGATACTCAAAGTGACCGAGTGGTGTGTTAAAGGCAGTCTTCCACTCGTCCCCTTCACGGATTCTGACGAGGTGGTAGGCATTGCGGAGGTCCAGTTTGGAAAAGATGGTGGCTTCCTGGAGGGGTTCAAAGGCGGAGTTAATGAGGGGTAATGGATATTTGTTTTTTATAGTGATGGCATTGAGACCCCTGTAATCAATGCAGGGCCGCAGTGAGCGGTCCTTCTTGGACACGAAGAAGAACCCAGCACCGACCGGGGAGGAGGATGGGCGGATGACACCAGCAGCCAGGGAGTCATGGATGTAACTCTCCATGGATTTTCTCTCAGGGCGAGACAGGTTGAACAGACGTGAGGAAGGCAGAGGGGCCCCGGGAAGGAGGTCAATGGGACAGTCGTAGGGTCGATGAGGAGGAAGAGAAAGAGCTCGCTGTTTACTGAACACCTCTCCTAGGCTATGATATTCCATGGGGACAGATAACAGGTCAGGCGGCTCGATCTTGGGTGGTGGAGCGGCGGTCTCTGCTGGCGGCAGGGCAGACTGCAGGCATGAGGATAAACAAAAACAACTCCAACTAATGATTTTGCCAGTTATCCAATCAATCTGGGGGTTGTGTGTTCTTAACCAGGGATGACCCAACACTATGGGAGCATGAGGTGAGGAAATAAGGTGAAACTGAATAAACTCACGATGGTTTCCAGACAGAATGAGGTTTACTGGCTTGGTGCGGTGAGTGACTTGGGCCAGGAATTGTCCATTTAGAGCATTGGCATTAAGAGGTGAATCTAACACTTCGCAGGGAATTCCTGCCTGAGCTGCAATGTCAATGTCCAAAAAATTCTCGTCCGCCCCCGAGTCCACTAAGGCGAGCAGGGGTAGTGACTGTTGGTTGCAGCAAAGAACGGCTTCTAGCTGCGTTCTGGGTCGGGGGTTGAGAGAGGAGGAAGGGCTCGCCAGAATCCCCACAGCTACTGACGAGCCTGACCTTTTGGCAGATTAGGACAGGAGGAAACTAGATGACTGGTTTGGCTGCAATAAACACATTCCCCAGCCTGGATCCTTCTAGCCCGCTCAGATGGTGAGAGGCGGGCCCTTCCCACTTGCATGGGCTCATGGGTGAAACCGAGAAAGGAGTCGGAAAGGATCTGGAGATTGGGGCAGTGGCAGTGCCAATTCGGGGATCAAGTGAGGAGTAGCTGGGATTGGGGTGACGGCTATTCCTATCCCTGCGTCTGAGGCGATTATCAATCTTGATAGCTGTGGCAATTAAATTATCCAAGCTAACTGGATCATCCCTAGCAGCTAGCTCGTCTTTAATTGCTTCGTTCAGCCCTTGAAGAAAAACATCTTGCAATGACTCGTTATTCCAGCCTGAGTCAGCAGCAACTGTTCTAAACTCAACTGAAAATTCGGCTACACTACGGGAGCCCTGCCGGAGAGAAAGAAGGCGCCTAGAAGCGTCCCTCCCCCGTACCGGGTGATCAAAAACTTTTTTCATTTCGGAAATGAAAGTATCAAATGATAAGCAAATGTGTGGCTGGCTCTCCCTAACGGCTGTAGCCCAATCTAGAGCACTCCCCCTCAACAGACTCATTACATATGCTACCCTAGCCCCATCTGTATGATAAGTACTAGGCTGCTGCTCAAAAACTAACGAACACTGGAACAAAAAGGCTCTACAAATACCCAAATCTCCAGCGTATCGCTCCGGTGTAGGAATAACAGCCTCTCGTAGCTGATGGAGAGGTGCGGCAGGAGCGGGGGGAGGAGCTGTCGGCTGTGCAGCGGGCTGCGGGGGAGAAAACTGTGAGGTGAGCAGTTCCACTTGTGTGCCGATCCTTTGCACGTTAGCGGAGAGGTTCCGGAGAGTCTCCACAACCTCACGGAGAACCACGTCGTGATGCCCCACAAGAGCACCTTGATTGGCCAGGGCTTGGCTGAGTTCGTCCGCAGTCTTGGACTGGTGGCCTGTGTCCGCTGAGTCCATACTGGCCAGATCGTTCTGTTACGATAGGACCCAAACGCAGGACACGGCAGAGTGTTGGAAAAAGGTTTATTGTGAGGTGGAGGAGCGTGGAGAGTAATCCTGTAGGAATGAAGACTGGTGAGCGTGGAGAGTAATCCGGTTGGAATGATGACTGGTGGCTGCAGGTGATGGTAACAAGGCGGCTGGAGAGTGATCCACTGGGGTTTAAACAACGATCTGGCGCTGACATGTTGTGGAGCCTCCGCTGATATACCATTAGTAAATGGCTGAATGGGAATCAGGTGTGTAAAGCTGATTGCAGCAGGTGGAGATTTGCAGCAGGTGGAGATTGAGCCGGGAGCCAGGAGTGACAGCCACCACGCCCACACAGACAGGGAAAGGGAACACACACTCACAAGGGAGGTGGCTGAAGAGTAGAGCCACCACAGAAATGATATCATGAAAGTTACGGTGCTTATTAAGCATTTTAAAACGTATGTGGTAAGTTGCCAAAGTGCTTTGTTTTGAACGTTCATCAGTATTATAATCAAAAAGAGAAATATGAACGTTAGTTTTTACTGAAATGATCAAATAAAGTCAACATTTCACAGTCTTTACTGAGCTGTGTGGGGTTTGTTCAACTTTTAAAAGATGTTTGAATGGTGATATACATAGTGATAGATGTTAAGGACTAACGTTTATAATAAATACATTTGTATTGATTTTAAGATCTTTTCATACAATCATACGTATTGGGATCATTTGTATTAATGTGGACCGGAGGGAGAGGGTGACGAGCATAAGTTTCACTTTCCTTTTTTATTTCAATTCCAACTTTGGTCATGAAGAATATGTCTCTCTGTTGTCCCCGTTCATAAAGCATAAAACAACAGCATCAGAGCACGGTGCAGAGTCTCTAGATGAGTTTACAGTAGTCCCTCGTTCTTATTAAACATCCATGTTGTAGTCCGCTGTATAGAAAACTGTAGTTTCCATAGTTTCCCCACAGCAGCAGGCGCACATTTATGACCTCCGCTGGCGCATCATAAACACGTCGGATAGTGAAAGTGCAGTCGGATTCTCTAAAGTACCGCAGTCTCTTCTCCTAAATCCTTTTGAATTCTCCTATCGACTATTCCTTAACCCCATGACGTTTCACTCCGAGGTCAAGGAATCAGAGGTGGGACCAAGTCATTGTTTTGCAAGTCCGAGTCAAGTCTCAAGTCTTTGCGCTCAAGTCCGAGTCAAGTCTCAAGTCTTTGCGCTCAAGTCCGAGTCAAGTCTCAAGTCAGGATGGGAAAGTTCAAGTCAAGTCCAAGTCCTAAACTTTGACAAAACGAGTCTTAAACAAGTCCTTATGTGCTTTTCAACAAATGTAATGACATCGATCAACAGAATAATACTTAATGATCAAACTGCTCTTTATTAGTCACATTAATAATTTAATAATCAATTTTCTCTCTGCTGGTAAAGTAACGTGTTTTTCTTCTATTGTAAGAGGGATCAGTAAGGTAAGGCTACCGTGACGGTTTGATTCAGAAGGAGTTTAATGTACAAGATCCCTGATGTTAAGGTAACCAGAATGTTTATTTCCACTGTGTACAGCATGTTATAAGGGACCCACGATCTATCTTTATGCAAGGGATAATGTGCAGCGAGGCGTCTCTATGGGGAAAAGAACACCTGAATCTAGATCCCTCTGCAGGTGGTACTTTAAGTATATTTTGATGCTAATACTTTTGTACTTTTACTTGTAACATTTTGAATGCAGGATCTTTTATTGTAACCGAGTATTCCTACACTCTGGCACTGTTACTCAAGTACAAGATCTGAACTTCTCCCACCTCTGGCAATAAATCCTGAGTGGTTACCAAAAAAAAAACCCTGCTCTGAAGGTTATTTTCATTTTACAAATCCTGCACTCAGCTTTGCTTTCTCCAATATCATTGAAATGCAGCCAGATGCTGCTTCTTTTTTTGGTTTTCGCAAATGTCTTGACTTTTTCCGACGCGCTTGCATTTAAATCGGGCTCCCCGTCTCCCCGTCGCTCTGTGTAGCTGGCCTGTACCACTACACCTGCTGTCTTTGGAGCGTCTGCCCCCCACCCTTCTTTCACATAATGGTATGATCCTAGTGTGTCCTCGCATATGATTGGCCGCATGGTGGCTCAGCAAAATAAAGTCCCGCCCCTGCCTGCATGGATTCTCAGCAAGAGTTGCAGCGGCTGAAGATTCTGCTCTCCCCGACGGGAGTCTGCTCTTCTAGCGGCATCTCGCGATCGGCGTGTTGGAGACCCCTGAATTAAATTATCAAGTCACCTCAAGTCAGAAGGCTCAAGTCCAAGTCAAGTCCCGAGTCATTGGTGTTCAAGTCCAAGTCGAGTCGCAAGTGTGATTTTGTCAAGTCGAGTCCAAAGTCATCAAATTGGTGACTCGAGTCTGACTCGAGTCCAAGTCATGTGACTCGAGTCCACACCTCTGCAAGGAATAGACGATAGGGTTAGAATTTAGGAGCTGTTTTTTTGGAGTATTCGACCGCAACCCAGATGTATCCTTCAAATTGGGGAAAAGAAGGCTGCATTCGTGGGCCGCATTCGGAGGAGTCTCGTCTTTTTTTTTAATTGGGACAGCCTTCTTTCGGCGGAAGTGACGTATGCGGTCTACGAATGCACCCTTCGAAGGATGAAACCCCTGAATTGAGACACGGCCACTGGCTTTTGGCAAAGCAGAAAAAGAACCGAGAGAGATTATTGTTATTACAACGTGACTTCACTATTATTTAACAACTCTTTTTATTGGGTTCTTTTATTTGGGGTTAAATACATTGTCAGAATAAGTGAGACATGGATTTAACTTCTGTTAGACAGCTATCATACTGAATAAATATTTACTGTGAATGCATGCAAAAATGTATGGCATAGAGCTGTCTAACAGAAGTTAATTGATTGATTTGAAACTCATATGGAGCATTTTATAAATTATCAATATCAAAAGTGACCACCAGGCTCACTGGATTATTATTTGAATTTAGAAACGTCTAAACACTGACTAGAATTATAACACAAACGTTACAATAATGGCTATTAAAGTCCCTTCATTTTAATTTGTATAGGAAAAGCTGATCGTACAAACTTCTGCAAACTTGTCAACCGTCTATTCCGTCAAGTACTTCCGGTCTCTCACTGTGCTCTTGGTAAAGTCTCCTGTATGCTGCCACCTACAGGTCAGGAAACCAAAAATCCTCATTTAGCGTCAGGAAAAGCTTAACAATAGAGTGGCAAAGTCACGCCCATCTACTTCCGCCCCATGGGACCTTATTTCGGAAAAATAATGTATTGAAGTCAATGGAGAGAGAAAACTTATCTTTCGATCCCGTTTGAATTGTGCCATGAATTACACATATGATGTTTGTCAATCTTAAAAAATCATTTCCATGTCAAAAAAGTCACAGTTTGTCGTAAAACTGTTGAAATATAAGACTATGAAAAATACGCAACTAGAAAGACTACAAATCCCAGAGTCGCGTAAGTGATGTCACAATTGTTTTCCTCCACTAAGAGATAGCTAAGATCAGCGCCATATAGATATAATCTATCTATATGGCGCTGGCTAACCTGTTAAGCCCGAGAGACCCCGGTACCGTGGCACTGCCGCAACATCTTGCAGGAAACAGTGTATGAGGGCATGTTCATTTAATAAACTATGAATGTTTTATATCCATGTAACGGGAAGAAACTCAGCTAACTGATCTTTTTAATTTTTTTTTCCAAAAAAAAACCCACAATGCTAACACTCAGCCTCTGAATTAGCCACGAGCGGAAAAAATGTAACCTATCTCTGCAACTAAACTCACAATAACTCCCTTATTACTTATCCTAGATACACAGCCAACCACTCGTTTTGGGTGTCCTGGAGACACAGAATCGTTTGGTGCCCACCACAACACTCAGTGATAAACATTTGCGACGCTATAAACGAAAGCGTACATCATAACATGTGGAGCTAGGTAGCTAGAAACGCTAACATGGCTTACCTTGGTCAAAACTGGTCTTCAATGGCATTAAAACGATAAAAAAACGATGCTGCAGTTAATCCATAGGTTAATACAATGTGTCTGTGTACTCTTTGAAATTATTTCTGATAATCCATAAGCAATAAAACTGCTTTTTCGTTTCCAAATGTCAGAGGGAGAGATCGGTCCACTCTGCTGCACATTTACATGCGCGCAGCCCCCACCTTTGCTCTTCACAACGTGTGTGTGTGTGGGGGCCTCCCCCTTCGATTCTATTGGCTCTAACGGTCAGAAAGAGGTGTCAACCATCCAAATTGCGCAAGGGGGACCAGAGATATGGAAAAAAAAACATTTTCATCCAAATCACCTCAGAGGAGGGGTGGTTTTGGCTAAACCTCTCTAAAAATGTCAAATGTCACTTGTTTTGCATCAATCTTGATACAGGGTACTTATTATATGTTGTACTTTGGATTCCTAAAGCTTTTAGTCTACTAACCCATCATCCAGGGGTAGTTTTCACTATCTGTAAAAAAGAATTTTTGGACGGACACTATAATTTACAGTTTTTTACTATGTAAAATCTGAATTTTCTTTAAAATAAAAAACATCTATATTGATTCTGACTTTTCTACATCCAACTCACAGGTTTAATTTAACCCTTTTAGAAGGGAAGATATGGTCATTTGTTCTGGGAATGTCATTTTCGAGCCTGAGACCTGAAAAACAGGCTCAGGGCTTAACAGGCTAAGATAAGATAACTTTAACAAGATGCCTGTGGGCTTAGTACCAGGTTGTTATCATACCAGCAATGGGTCTTGCTCGTTCTTTCGCTTCCCGTCTGAGGAAAGGACCAGGAGTGTCTGGATCAAGCTAGCTAGTAGCTAGCACGTTAGTTAGCATTACAGCCTTGTCATTTGTATTAGCCTTAACATGAAGTAACATTAAGTAACCCAAAATGTTAAACAGTAAGATTAGTAGTCATATTTCGTGAACCCTTTGAAGAGTACTGTCACACCGGTGTGACCATTCTATAATACACAATTTAAGCCCGGGGGAGAAATGCTAACGCTAACGCTAGCAATCTTCTCTACTTCATGCTATCTGCACAAATGGTTGACATTAAACATTACAAAGACCAGGCAGTTCAGAGAGGAAGGCAGGCAGGCAGCTTTACATGACTTTCTTCAGGACGTGTTTCATTGTGGTGATAGATAGTGAGGGTCGTCAATCGCTTTGTTGACAAGACAGTAGTGACGGCCATCTTGGTGACGTGTGTTGTTCTGTGAGACCAGAGATGTAGTTCATTGAGCGTTTCACACAAACAAATGTGTTACTTCACAGTTTTACGACACATTTTTTTTTTTTTTACTTGCAAAATTATCTTTTAAATTGACAAACATCATATGTGTAATTCGTGGCACAATTCAAACGGGATCGAAAGATAATCTTTCTCTCTCCATTGACTTCAATACATAATTTTTCCGAAATAAGGTCCCATGGAGGTCCACCGGAAGGGGAGGGACTTCGCCACTCCATAGAGAGGCGAAGTCCCTCCCTTTTTAACATTAAGTGCGTGATGTCACAGTTAGAGGGTAGGAAATCGTGAAATGTGCCTTCATATTCTTTTTTAAAACTGCCATAATTCCCAAACCCTACATTCCTGTGACATAATTTTTCATGACAAATATAGGAAAACATCTCTTGCTTGAAAAATGACAAATAATTAAGCAAAAATAATTAAACAAAATGCCTCTTGAGGGCATGAAGTGACAAAAACTTTCAACATGTCTCCATTAAAACCCATTGTAATTTCAGGCTGATATTTCCTCACAGCAGCAGCCGCACACCTTTAGTTAAACTGCCAAAAAGGCCACATTATTAACCCGAAAGTACACAAAAATTACACTTCAGATACTCAACTTCCTTGACATGCTTCACATTTTGAAATTTCACAGATATCTGTTATGGTTCTTCCACAAAACGTTCACATGTAAGAGGTTTATCTCTCATTCAGAACAATGCAAACCTTTGATCTCTACAGAGCTCGTTAGCTCAACTATAAACACCTGTGTCATGGAACACGATGATGTCATCACTCCAACTGACATGCTCAGGGGCCTCATTGATAACGCCTTGCGTAGGATTCATGTGGGAAGGTTGCTTACGTAGTACAAAGCAAAAAAATAGGTACAGAAATTTTCCGACATTTTCCGATTCACAAAACATTGCGTACCGGCAAGGGAAGTGCGTACAGCACTTCCTACGCCTGTTTCCCTTTATAAATCACAATCGACTCGAAATGCGGTGCAGCTTTTGTGGGCTTCACGTAACGCCCATATTTGCCTATAAATAGTCAAAGAAACGCCCATTCATTCATTCATTTTGACTGACTGCATGAAGTAGATCGCAGGAAATGACGACAGAACAGCTAAAAAACAAAATCTCACACCGTGTCAGATTTTGGTTATTTTGGGGAGGTCGAGATAAATCATATTGTTTGGTGGATGCAGTTTGAACCAGAGTAGCAGCATGGAGGTCGGATCGTCACCAAAATAAATAAATAAGTGGTCCGAAAAAGGTTAATGACAAAAAAAATACACATAACCTTCCTCAGGCAGTGTGTCAGTGTGTTTGTGCCGGGGACAGGAGACCCCCCCTTGATGAGAAACTCTAAGAAATGATCGGGGAATCCCTCCGGAGTGGAGTCATGACGACTGGATCTGAATTACTTTTTTGTATTTGGTGGTTTGTGTTCCAGCTTTCGATCAGCAACTATATATCCATAATCCACCAGTTAAAGGAAATACAACTAATGTGTTGTGTTAGTATATTAGCTGTACAATTTACCACATATGGTGTTCTTAGTTTCCATACCTCCTATGTTTTACGAGCGACTTATCAAGTCTTGGCAAACGGCATAAAACACGATTATACATGATAGTATATAAAACCATGCTCGTATCTACAACCTATAGAAATGCAAAACGGCGTCAGTTTGACGTAATTCTGTCCTCCTGCTTACCGCATCATTTATGAGAAAACATTTCATAACATTAACACAACATAGGTGGTTTTAAATAACATATCCGTATTTATTTATTTCTCCAAGTTATGTTTTTGTGAGCATCTTAAAATGATTAAACAAACGCCTGTTTGCTTAATCATTTTAAGATTGGCTTTAATCAATGTTTGAAAATGAATTATATGATAAACTAGAGAATGCAATTCCTGAAGAAATTGCTAGTGGGAATGCTTTATGCTGAAAAGCTGACGCTAAACTGCTATGCTGAAATGTAATGTGTAAGAAGAAAGTGAAGAATTTAGATTGAAATGATACATGAACACTGGGGGCTTGAATGTGTGATGAGTGAAGAAAAGAAAGTAAAAAGGCTTGGAAAAGCAGCAGAATATTTGAACTGCAAACTTTTGAACTAACTTGATGGTGAATGATCTGTCGCCATGGCAACGGTATTTGAAGAAACCCCATAATTGACGTAGAACTGTTGAGGGCTGGACCGGTGATATACAAGCGAAGTTTAGGGGACGATCGGACCGTTTCCATTGGACTTACAGCGACATCGTGCTTCATGGCGAGTGGTCTGTCGCCATGGCAACGGCATTTGATGACACCCCATAATACACTTAGATGCGTTGATGGCTGCATCGTTACCAAACCTGTGAAGTTTTGGGCCGTTTGGAACATTTTCACTGAAGTTATGAGAAAACCGTGTTTCATGGCGAGCATTGTGTTGCCTTGGCAACGGCATTTGAAGAAACCCCATAATTGACGTAGAGCTGTTGAGGGCTGGACCGGTGATATACAAGCGAAGTTTGGGGGACGATCGGACCGTTTCCATTGCACTTACAGCGACATCGTGCTTCATGGCGAGTGGTCTGTCGCCATGGCAACGGCATTTGGTGACACCCCATAATACACTTAGATGCGTTGATGGCTGCATCGTTACCAAACCTGTGAAGTGTTGGGCCGTTTGAAGCATTTTCACTGAAGTTATGAGAAAACCGTGTTTCATGGCGAGCATTGTGTTGCCATGGCAACGGCATTTGAAGAAATCTCAAAACTGTCTCGTAGATGTCTTCACGGCTGAACTGTTAGCACACATGTGAATTTTGAGCACTTTTTGAATATTTTCATAGCGCAAATGCGGCGCACCTACAGTGTACACGCGCCACACTGTAGGTGTAGGTGCTCGCGACACAGAGGGCCTCATCATATAACTTTGCGTGGGGGCCACAAGTTGGCCAGGGGCGGCCCTGGTTAACATAAACCCATCGTGGCAGCCTGCTGCAGGGTGGTGACATTCTGCTCATTTAAAGCTCCCATGTCATGCTTTTCTGGTTATTACCCGTCCCCTTGTGTGTTATGAAGGTTTTTATGCATGTAAACGGTGTGCAGAGTCAAAACCCTCAAAGTACACCCCTGTAGCGAGTAAAACTCTAACACAGAAAATACCTCCCCAAAACGCCTCGTTGGAGATACGTCACTGCCCATTTCAGTCTTCCATTTAGTTCCGGGTACGGCATGATGTCATGCGGTACCCGGAATGAAATGGACCAATCCCGAAGAGCTATGGCCACACCCAGCGGCGCTGACCGCACCCTCTGCCAGCCTAACATTTACTGTTGGTAGCTCTGGTTCAGTTCACAATCGATCCAGTCATGCCAATGCCAAGGACCTGTTTCCTGAAAGGTGAGGAGAAATCTGAGCTGTTTGTCCTACCGACGGAAGAACCACGACGAAGTCAGTGGTTGAAATTTATTTTCCTTCAGAGGTTCGAAGAACCGGCATTTCACAGACGAAAGCTTCCAAAACATTGCCCAGGTTGAGGCCGGATATGCACAGCATTTGAAACTGAAGGACGATGCTATTCCTAGTTTGTTTGGACCGTTTGGAGCAGGGGAAGATTCGGGTACACAACCTGTAAGTTTGCATTGTTATTTGTGTATCTACCACGACTGTTTAAATGTGTAAACATGTTTCGGACTGCTAAGCCAGTGCTAACTGTGCTAACTAAGTTGCTAGCGTTTCCATATCAACTCTAATATCAGCAGATGGCCTTACATACATGTATCTCATAGCAGGAGAATGTCTGCATTCACACATGAAATACTCATAGACAGTATACTCCGGGTGATTTGCCGTACGGTCAGTCGCGAAACGTAATTACATTATAGCTGGCGTAGCGTGTATGCTACCGAGCTAAACAACAAGGCTACTAAGAGCTAGACATGAGTTTGCTCGGAAAAACATTTTTTTTATGCCAGCTACAATGAATGTAGCAGACTACCCATATAAGATTGCAATTGTAAACATGTGCTTGATAGCCTAATATGAACCACTATCTGTTGTTCATAGTATAGTATAGTATAGCATATTGAACAACTGAACAACTAGCAAACGTAGATTAGCATTGTAATCCAGCTGGCAAGCTGACGAACATCAAACAACTAAGTTTATTTCACACTTCCAGCAGAGACAACGGGGAAATCCCCTCTCTTTGCCCGCTCACAGACCCCCAAAGGACTGTACATTACAGTTAGCTTTCCTCCGACGCTGATAGCATGTATAGCTAACGAGGCTAGCTATACATGCTAGCGGGAAACATTGTATGACCGAACATAGCAGACTACCCGTATAAGATTGCAATTATAAACACGTTATTGCTAGCCTAATATGAACCACTAGCTTTTGTTCATAGTAGTTTTATTACACTCCATTATAGTTGCCGTTCCTCCGAGCTAACGTTCATATCGTGTTTGCTATCAAGGTAAACAAGAAAGCTAGGTTAGCATATTAGCTGGCAAGCTTCCTGTGTTGATTATATAGAAACATTGTATGACCGAACGTAGCAGACTACCCGTATAAGATTGCAATTATAAACACGTTATTGCTAGCCTAATATGAACCACTAGCTTTTGTTCATAGTAGTTTTATTACACTCCATTATAGTTGCCGTTCCTCCGAGCTAGCGTTCATATCCTGTTAGCTACCAAAGTAAACAAAGCTAGGTTAGCATATTAGCTGGCAAGCTTACTCCACACTCCTACCACAACTACTACTAACGAATCTAAACTAAACTAAGTTTCTCTAATATTTTGTGATTTGCATTTGATTTCGTCCAGCCAGATCCTGCCGGACAATACATGACGGGACTACCACACTGATGCATCGTCCTAAAAAGCCCCAGCTGCGAAAGGCAAGATGCCGACAACGGGGAGGAATTGATGATATACCGTGTATATATGTATATTTATGTTCATTTTGTACATTTCTAAAAATAAAGTTTAATGGAAATACTTAGTAGGCCTATCCTTTCTTCCCTGAATTATTTGCTCCTATAACATATCATTCATATATAGCAAACCATGATTTGATTTCTCATCAAACAGTAGTAGTTTATTACAGGTAAACATAACTTACTCTTTGTTATGACCGGCTCGTAGGCCATAACGGAAAGATAAGGAGACATACACGAGTTTACAAAACCACGGCACATTTATTGTGGTAAATGCAGAGATAGGTGGTCGAGGGGAGAGGATCGCCGAGTTCGTCCTTCTGCAGCCGCTTTGGAGAGAGGCAGGGGCCGCCGTGTGACTCCGGGCAGCTGGGCTTAATAGCACCTCGGCTCCGGCCAGGTGTCCGTGATCGCGCTGATTAGCCTCTTCAGCTCCACCCCATCGTAAGACCTGCAACACACCTGCACAAAGGCCCTGGGGCCGTCACACTCTTCTATAACAACAGTTGTAGGTACAGTTCAGTTAGTTAGCGTATAAAATATACGGCTGTACCGACGCCATTATAAGACTGATGTTCTGAGAGCGAGCCGAAAAAAGCACTGTTAGACATGGGCGGAGCCTCTCTGGTGGTTGACTAATCAGAACAGAGTGGCCGAGCTGACCAATCGGAGCACACTAGGCTCACAGGGAGGGGGGGGCAAGAGCTCCAACGAGTCGTTTAGTGGAGAGAGTGAATACTGCTGAATACACATACTTTACAGAGATGCTGTATGCGAAACCAATGTGAGTTTGGAAAATTGCACAGTATAAATCTATTTTAGTATACCTCAACAATGTAATTATGATCAGTGGAAATGGCCATGACATGGGCCCTTTAAGTAAACAGTATGTTTGGGCCGACAGTTTTTAAATTCCTCTAGCTCACACACGCTTTAATTTCCTTACACCTTTTTCTTCAGAAGGTTTCTTTTCTCCATTGCAAAGTCGACAAAGGTCTGGCCAGGTGCTTTCTAGAGCCCATGAAAGAAACACTGTCGTAGGCCTCAGGCCCTAACCCATATGCCTTTAGGATAGCACCTTAAACCTTGTCATACACAAGAGTATCTTAAACAGGAAGAGAAGAGCAATCCGTCTGAGCCTCCCAGACTAATTTACACTGTTAAAGTATGGCCCACACATCTTCCAGCCAGCAAAGCAACAGCAATGTGTTCAAACACACTAAAGTAGGACTCAACTTCAATCTTGGGAAAGATTGGAACCAGCAGAATGTTAATACTCACATCAAAGCAGCAGCAGCAGAACGTCACAACGGTTGTGTACCAGAAGAGGTAACATCTAAACTTGTCTGCAGCTCTAGCTGACACATTTGGATAGCATGTGTCTGCCTCCAACTTTTGAATTTCCAGCTCCCTGGACCTGAAAATCCTCGCTCCTCCTGCTCCAACTGGAGACGAGCTAACCGCAGCTTGGCATCTAATTTAGAGCCAGTATGAGAGGAGTCACTCAACACAATGGAGGTCATATTTGTTACGTTCCTTTATAATCTAGGAGTAAAAGGGAAGTAACAGATAAAATAACCGGGAGGAAATGAAAAAGAGGAAACTGATTTGCAAACCAATAGATAATGTATTAATGAAATTGAATTAAAACAAAGAGGGCTCACCCAATTTACAAAACAAACTCAAGAGAAAATAAGTAACTTTCTTACAAAAGAAAGGGATAAAGGTAAACAATGTCAAAAGATACAATGGAGCACATCTCCAAGCACTAAAAAAACACAATAACATGTCTCACACTGTGTAGGACTACACATACTGTATAACTGGACTGACATTTTAACTTCCATCCAAACAATACACAAGAATATTTGGAAAACAAAACAATACAGTATCAATTCATAAAAAAAAAAAGAGTTGCCTGATTTCTCTGCACAATGTTGTATACCTTTTTCTATTTATATACATCTCAGTGTCACTTAAATCATATCCTAAAAACTACATTACAAGTAAAAGTCCTGAATTCAAAATGTAATTATGTAAAAGTACAAAAGTATTTAAATTAAAATGTACTTAAAGTACAATAAGAAAAGGTTCTCATTCTGCTCTCTGGCCCATTGCAGAGTAATATAAAGTAAATAAATAAATTAAATCAGCTTAATGTACTACTGTTAAGTAGCGAAAGTACAATTACTAGTTAAGCACAATGGCCTATATTCGAATATTTTATTATTCTAGAATATTATATTATATTTGTATTGCCAACAAATACGTGTCATATCATTTTGGTGTTGTAGTTTCTCAGTGTGGAGCTTTTTTAGAGACTTCAGAAGATATTGGGGACATTTGTATACAGTAGTTGATCCTATCATATATTTTTTATATGTAAAAAGTAAATACTAACTGTGGAGTTAACTCAGAGAGTTAAGAGAGATGGACACGCCACCATCGCCATCAATGGGACTACGGTGGAGAGAGTCAGCAGCTTCAGGTTCCTCGGTGTCCACATCACTGAGGACCTGACATGGACTCATCACACTAACACCATCACCAAAAGAGTTCGACAGCGGCTCTTCTTCCTCCGCAGGCTGAGGAGGTTCAACATGGACTCCAGGATACTCTGCAACTTCTACAGGTGCACCATAGAGAGCATCCTGACCTTCTACAGGTGCACCATAGAGAGGATCCTGACCACCATAGAGAGTATCCTGACCTTCTACAGGTGCACCATAGAGAGGATCCTGACCTTCTACAGGTGCACCATAGAGAGGATCCTGACCTTCTACAGGTGCACCATAGAGAGGATCCTGACCGGCTGCATCACGGCCTGGTACAGCAGTTGCACCACCCTCAACCATAAGACTCTACAGAGTAGGGCTGTGCAATTAATCGTATTTTAATCGCAATTACGATTTTGGCCTGCCACAATTACGAAAACAACATAATCGAAAAAAAACAATTATTTAGCTTTGCTATGTTGTGACAGTGCACTACAACATATTTGATCTAATTAATTTTGGTCTCATTTATTTGTATTTATCATATTTATATATGTTTAGTAGCTTGGGGAAGTGCGCTCCAAAATATTTGTTGATCTTGTTTATTGGTATTTATTATTTTGATATTATGTATATGTATATATATATATATATGTAAATGTATCATTTATTTTATTTATTTTTGTATTGGTTTTTCAGTTGAATTATACGTTCAGGGTAATCAACAGTTAAAAAGATACTGTTCAAATTATTATTTGTATTTGTTTTAAAGTTCAATAAATGGATTTTTTCAAAGTCAATGAATAATCGTATTTAATAATCGTGATATCAATTATTGACCAAAATAATCGTGATTATGATTTATGCCATAATTGCACAGCCCTACTACAGAGGCTGGTGAAAACTGCACAGCACATCACCAGGACGGAGCTGCCATCCATGGAGGACCTCTACACCCAGCGGCTGCCGTCTGACAAGCGGTACCACAGCATCAGGACAAAGACCACCAGACTCAGGGACAGTTTTGTCCCACAGGCCATAATACTGCTTAATTCCTAAGCTTGCACTTGTATTGGTTTATTTTAAATGTGTTTTATGTCTTTTATATATTTATGTTGGATTGTCTGAGGAAGCTGTTGACCCAAGTTTTTTCCTTACACTGTACAGTGTACATGTAGCTGTGTATATGACATCATAACCTTTGAACCTTTGAAAAGTAAGCATTTAACTGTACATTAATACTGTTGATACTTAAAGTACTTTTTGCTAATACTACTAACATACTATGAAGTAGGCTAGTATTAAAAGCAGGTATTTTACATTTCAGTGCAGTAACAGTTTTTTCTCTGTGTTATGCGCCCTATTATACATTTTTAGGGACCTGCATTGATCAATCTCCTTTTTGGAATTTTGTTTTGTTTGCCCCATCTAGATCCCCTGATCTTTACATAGCCCTTTACTGTTTTAGGTCCAATAAGAATGGTTAGTTTTTATTTTCATGCCATGTAATTTGGTAGCAATATCCTAATGTTAATCAAAAACATAATCTCTGGATTTTGTATAGGTGAAGAGTTGTTCATGTGTAGCCCAGGCTTACTAATATTTTGGATCATAGAAATATCAACCATCAAAATAGACTCCTAAAGTTCACCTTTAAGTAGGATGAAGGAACTGGATAGTGCGTTTACATCAAGATCAACCTTACTGAATAGCTTGTCCTGCTGAGTGGAAGCAGTACCTGGAGGCTTCACTGGCCATCCAAAAAGTAAAGAGGGAAATAAAAAAAGAAAACAGCGGATCACATGACCGCCTCCGTTATTTCCTGCAGCAGCAGCCACTTCTCCGCTACTCGCTCCTGCACAGCAGTGGTGTGGCCGCTCTGAACGCACTCTGACGGGAAGAAGAAAACACTCAAAGTGAAGGCCTCTAACGTGTTCACAGCGACGAAGGATATAACACTCATATAACTGTTTTCTAGTCTTAGTTCCAGTTTTTTGTATTTGATAGCCTTGTTCAGAAACAAGAAGGCTCATAATGGCGACAGCTGCGGTGTCTGCCCCTGCTGGCCCCAGCCCCGGGTCGGGGACGGAGCTAGTCCGCGGACAGGCCTTCGACGTCGGGCCTCGGTACAGCAACCTCTCCTACATCGGAGAGGGAGCCTACGGGATGGTGTGGTGAGTGTTTCTCTGTTTACCTTCCTAGCTTTGTTTGCTCTTTTATTTTTACATTATGTAGTTTATGGACGTTTCTCTTTTAGCCCGACTGAACGTTCGCTAACTTACATCTTTTACGTTAAAAACATGACATTTAACTAGCTTTAATATTGTTTGAGCTAGCAGGCAACAGTTTGAAACCGATGTTAGTTTTATAAAGGCAGCGTCTGTCTGGGAGAAAAAACGGGTTAATTCACGGCTGAATTGGCTTGACTTTTTGTCAGTGGTATGATGATTGACTAGAAGTCAATGCAACTTTGGTAAACGTCGAATTCTATATTTTTGGCGTTGGTTAAAAACGAATTATAGATGTTTCTCCATGAAATATAGCGTTTTCCTGGATGTCTTGCATCCTCTACGTGCAGTTTATAAAATGTACACGTTGTCAATAAAATGTACACATGTCAATAATAAATAACAACAGGCATCCAACTCCAATTTAAATTTACAGTCACTTTAATTGACTTTACGGTGGTTTCTCTCTCCCAAATCAGCAATTTTAATACAAAACCACTGAGTAGGCTATACAGGTTTCAGTTGCAATCAATACAGAATATGTACTAGTACTACTCTGACACTGCTATCTAACATTTTCTTAAATTGATTTTCACAATTAAAGAATAACAATCAAAACAAACTAGGCTATATGCATTGCAGAAAGAGGCAGGAAACCCACTGGGCTTATTTGAGGCTCAATAAACCCTGAGCAATGGTTATGACACTGAGAGTGAAACAAATACAAAACTAAAATATGAATACAAGGACAACAATAAATGGGGAAAAGCTGTTAGAAAAAAAAGAAGCATAAATGGTCATTTTACTTCACTTTATAGAAGAAGATTTGTTGGTGATTGGGGAAAGCCACTTTATACTTTGATACCCCTCAATCTGAAGGACCTTTGCAAGTGATTAATATAGTAGCAGGAACATCTGAAGATTGACCTGATAGCTTTACACTTTGTTTAATGCTTTGGGATGGTTTTGTCTATCCCCCAAACTAGCTCTTGTAATACCTTACTTTGGAATGAACAGGTTATCATTCGTAATCAATACAGAATTTATACAAATTCTGACGCTACTAGATGCTATTTCTGTCCATTATATAATAATCACCGTACAATGTCAATTTGGTCTCAACCACAGTATGTTTACATTTACAGCGATTTCAATTGACTTTCTGATGAGTTTCCAATTCATAGTTCAATACTCCGCTATGGTAATTTCCACATGTTCTCTCTGATTTTTGGTGCACATTGTGTTTTGAATTAATTGGTCATATTTGCTTAAAATGTACTAGGGTTTTTTTCTTGTACATCTGTTCCAGTATCTGATGCTGATGGCTGGTTACAAATTAATAGGCAAGACCTAATCTAAAATCAATATTTCCTGCCTAAATGATATTGTACCAGGGGTGTAGTGGAGGAAAAACTCATCAAAACTACATTTATGGACACTTTCTTATTAGATTTTACCCCATTGGTGTAAAAGTCATTGTGTAAATAGTAGTATTCATTCTGTAAAAACTAACATAAATTATGTTAATTTAATTTGAATGGCATTACAGATTGTATTAAGTCAAATTCTACTCTCGTCTTTTAAAAAATACTTGGTGTTTCTTTAGCCTGTGGTAATGTAGTTGACCTCAAATATGCCACTGTACTGTATTACATAATATGTTGTCATTGTGTCAAACAATAGCAGTGTAGTTCTTTCTTTCTTGTGCTGAGAGGAGCGGGGTTTGTTTTATTATCTAGTCAGCCTACACTAGTAGAGCTACAGCAGCATCTTTCTGTTCGCCTAATGGAACAGACCCACCAAAAGCGCTCATCCAGGTTTCTCAGTGTGTTACCCGATCAACAAATCAATGCTACATGTAGCTCAACGCAAGCAGACCATATACAATACAGTTAGCCACTAAAGCCCCTGTGTTGGAATGATTTAGATTTTTGTGTGAAGCTGTAAGCCCCATGCCCCCGGGGGCATGACGCAACATCTTGCAAGAAACAGCGTTTGAGGGCTTCTTAACATTTAATAAACTATGAATGTGTCATAACCACTTAACGGGAAGAAACTCGGCTACAGTATCAGACAATATTAACCATTTTTAGCAAAACGAAACATAAGGGTAATAACAAAGGCTCTGAATTAGCCCTGAGCGAAAAAATGCTAACGCAGTCAGCACAGAACTCAAGGTAAAATACCCTTATTACTTATCAGATCTGCACAAATAAGATATCGATTGGCAAGCTGAGATTCCACAGATTCCAGACATAAGTATCATCACTGGGCGATCAGAACTCGCGACAGGGGAAGCAAACACAGACATCACAACACGTAGCTTCACAGAGGAAACACAGAGATATTCTTACCTTAGCTGTTGTTCTGATCAAAAGTTGTGTTCAATGGCATCAAAACGATAAAAACGCTGCTGAAGGTTAATCCAATGTGTCTGTGTCACTTTGAAATGATTACCGATAATCCATCTTCATATTTACTAGTTTGAGCCTAGGTTTCAGTTTTCAGAGCGTAACCTTTCGACTGCGTGCGCATCACACTCACTCCTCAATGGTAACGTGTGTGTGTATGTGGAACTTCCCCTTCAATTCTATTGGCTCTAACGGTTCAAAAGAGATGTCAATCACCAAAATCGACCAATGGGTTCCAGAGAACCGGCAAATCCACCCAAATGACCCCAAAGGTGGTTTTTCTTTTGCTAAACCTCTCTAAAAATGTCACTTGTTTTGCATCAATCTTGATACAGGGTACTTATTAGGGCTGTGCGATTATGGCAAAAATCATAATCACGATTATTTTGGTCAATAATTGATATCACGATTATTAAATACGATTATTCATTGACTTTGAAAACATCCATTTATTGAACTTTAAAACAAATACAAATAATAATTTGAACAGTATCTTTTTAACTGTTGATTACCCTGAACGTATAATTCAACTGAAAAAAAAAAAAAAGATACATTTATATTTACATTTAAATAAATAATATCAAAAATAATAAATACCAATAAACAAGATCAACAAATATTTTGGAGCGCACTTCAACAAGCTACTAAACATATGTAAATATGATAAATACAAATAAATTAGACTAAAATAAATTAGATCAAATATGTTGTAGTGCACTGTCACAACCAAGCAAAGCAAAATAATTGTTTTTTTCGATTATGTTGTTTTCGTAATTGTGGCAGGCCAAAATCGTAATTGCGATTAAAATACGATTAATTGCACAGCCCTAGTACTTATTATATGTTATAGTTTGGATTCCTAAAGCTTTTAGTCTACTATCCCATCATTCAAGGGTGGTTTTCACTATAAGTAATGTTTTTCTTTTGGACACTATAATTTACATTTTTTTTTACTATGTTTAATCTGAATTTACTTTAAAGTGGACCTATCATGCTATATTTAAATGATATATGGCCATACCTATATAAGGTATATTTATACGTTTCTGTTTTCAAAATACCAAACAGATCATGCATTTTAGCCATGCCTCATTTCGCTCTATTTGCTGTTCTCCAGCCCTGTTTTTGCAGGGGGCTCATTCTGTGAGCTGCAGCTGACCACGCCCCCCTGCAGGAGAGGGGAGCCGCTCTGATCAAGTCAGAAGAGGGGGAGAAAAATAGATCTCCGTCCTCCGTGTTTTATTATAGCCTATTATTATATAGAGTCGTTATTAATTTGTTTTAAAGCTCAATAAATAACAAAGAAGACCTTTGACCGGCACTTTTCTAATTTTGTCCGGAAGATTTAAACTTTAACGGACATCTTGACCAGCGAAACAAACTGAAACTGATGGCCGGCCGTGGCCCAACCCCACATTCCCCTGATAGGTGGAGAGTTGGCCCAATAGCCGTAGCGCCACTTCTGTGACGACATAGAAGTGTTCAAATCTGGATCAGTCTGTATCAGATCCGTTGCAGCCCCTTTTTTTAGAGATTTGGGTATGGAGGAAAATAGAGAGGGTTGTGTTTTCTGACACTTGGTGAGTTCCCTGGAACACCGGGGACACATATTCATGTATAAAAGACGTACAAAAGTGCATTTTGCATGATAGGTCCCCTTTAAAATAAAAAAATTCTATATTGATTCTGACTTTTCTACATCCAACTCACAGGTGTATCATTGCTTTGAGAAAAAAGATTATTAATTTACCCCTTTTAGAAATGAAGTTATGGTCATTTGTTCTGGGAATGTCATTTTCGAGCCTGAGGCCTGAAAAACAGGCTCAGGGCTTAACTGGTTTAAAAGAGACAATAACACATTAGAGTAACTGTCTCTAAACTAGAAGCTGGATGACATACATACCTGTAATTTAGAAAACTGCATTCTCTAACATGTACTTTTGATAAATGCTTAAACACTTATCAAACATTCTGAAGTTGTGGCAGTTGCTTAATCATTTAAGTTACTGTAAAAATGCCTTTTCTCTACATTTAGCAGGACAAAATCTATATTTTTAAGACATCATTTAACTCCATGGTTATCTTTGCACTTGCCAAAGTATTAAAAACGAAATAAAGCAACAACAACAAAAGACCGTATGGAAACGGCAACTGTGATCACCCATTTAGACCATCAGTGCCTATTATTGCAAGTAAATATGGGATGAGACAAAAATGTGTCATCACTGCAATACTTGATGCTGTCTTGAAAAAAAAATGGCTTTAGTCTGTATTCTTTCCAAGGAAACAGCAATTCGGTATATTAGGAATGAGGATCTCAACAAACTACAGGAAACACCCCAAAAACACAATGAATACTGAGTATGAATAAGATGGCTCCTTTTATTATTTTCAAGCATACAAAAACAGGCACGGACAGTTTCGTCAGGCTAGACAAAGGTTTCAAGGAAGTATATTTGACTCTCAATGATACCATATCAGTTACAATAACTTTATGCCCATTTATCTTTTGTGTTCTTAAAAGCCTTCCTTGCTTGTCACGTCGTTGTTGAGACATAATATGCAAAAGCCATTTAATTTAAACAATAATTGTGATCAGATTTACTTTGAGTTTCCAAGGAAGAAACTACATTTGAGTAATGACTTAAATTACCTTTTAAATTGTTACCCTGACCATGACTAAACATTTCACAATATGCAACTGCTGTATAAACAGTTGAGCCTATTGTTCACTCATGTCTCCCAGTTTTTTACTTTGGTGTTTCTATGTTTTTGGTATTGAGTGGGTGATGTGTTAGACTCCACATCTGCTCCTCCAGCAGAGATCAAAGTCATGTTAAGTGGATGGTTTATGATGGTGACTAGTTGGAGCTACTGTGTGTTACACGCCACTGCAGGATTCTACTCGAATTTGGCGGTTGCTAGGTAACATTGGTAAGGACACACAATTAATAAGATGTAAAGTACATGTATCCTGTAAATATAATGTATGATGTCCTTTATTGTTTTATGTTTCATGTGGAACCTATATGCTGCAGGTCTCCCTTGAAAAAGAGATCTATGATCTCAATAGGACCAATCTGGTTAAATAAAGGTTTGAAATGAAATTGTGACTTTAACGACTTACTTTTTACGTTCAGGTTGATAGTAACCAGAATGCAAGCTTTTATTTTGAAATGCGGAAACCACGTTATCAGCAGGCCATCGTGTGCTATCCGAAAATGGCGAAAGTATATTTTCGTTTGGACCTGCAGAACATTTTTGTCAAAACTCTATGTGTGTGTAAAATGCAAATCCACAAACATAGAATAGAGATCCATTTTACATTTGCAAAATATTTTTAATTTTTGTTGAGTTCACAAATGTGTTTTTGCGTTTGTGGAAGGTTCTTTACATTTACAGATTACCCATTAAAACATGCATTGTCATACTATTGAAACAAATACTATTGAAACAAATATACCTCTATTTTGTAGACATACCATGGTTTACTTGCATCCAAAGTGACCTTAAATCAGGAAGTTGTTCTTCATCATGCCTTTTTAATCGCATGTTATTAAGGGCTCCCCGGGAACGCATTTGATAGGCAGTATGAGGCACATGAAAAGTTAGTGAGGCGTTAAAGTTCAAAAACTGTGTGAAAATGGATTAACCAAGCTTTGGTAATTATGCTTCTGAAGATAGGACGTTAAGCGCTACAGATCTGAAAACTCGTTATGTTATAACTTCCTTTGTCAAAAAATGCTGAGTATTTTTGTCAAATTCCCAAAAGGTGTTCCACTGTTCACCAAGCTTTTTGATTAACTATGTTGATTGTTTAGGTAAGGGGTAATCAAGATCCCTCCGCTGCACGTCAGGCTCCATGATCACCCTGTTGGGTGTTCTTTTTTCATTAATGACCGTTACCCGCTTAGTACACACCACATACTAAATAAACAAAAGACTTGACTCCCAATATGAATTTAATCAGAATTGAGTATTCAACTAAGCCGTATAATAATAACATTTCATCTTTTTTTATTTAAAAAGTGACAGTGTACATTAGCTAACATTCAAGCACATGTAAATGTACTCTAGTTTGCCAGTTGGCTAATTTCCATGAGAAGTCCCTTTGCTTGATGTTGTCAGGCTTTTCTGTTTATTTTTCTGAGAAGCTGAAGGGAGAGTGTTCAGTTAGTACAAGTTGTCCAAAGAAAGGTCTGCTTATCAGTATGTTTTGAGTTTGTCAGTATATATGCTGTATTACAAAATCTGGTTGTGTTTGTAATAAGAGAGTGTTCGACTGTGAGGCATGTCGTTTTTTAGAGAAGACCTATTTCTGTTTTCAATAGCCTCTTGTCGACTGTGAGGCTGTTGCTTGTCAGGGCTTTCCAGTGGATGAGGGCTGCAGATTGACGGTGTACAGAGCCTCTTCACACCAGCTTCAGTTTGTGCTTACACAAACTTCACATACTGTATCACCTTCTGTGATGTTGTTCAGAAGCTTAGAATGCTCTGCTTTTTCAACACACCCACATAAACAGTTAGATCATGGGGGAATGCTGTTCAAGTGGCTCCTGTTTTATATATAAGCGCTGGTTGTAGTTGGTCATGTTTGGTCAGTTTAGCAAAATCAGATACCTTATTTATCCCCAAGGGGAAATTCAAGTTTATGCCAATATGTAAGATATTTAACAATGGGATGGCATCTCATTGCTTCTTCCTAGAAATCTTGATTTCTTTGCTCAAAAATTCATGTAAACGCTTATCGCAGTTTGCCCAAAGCCCAATGGGACATGTTCAGATAACTTGTTTTGGCCAACCAACATTCCAAAACCCAAATATTTACAATTTGAAATGATAAAACGGAGAAAACCAGCTGTGTTATGTCCAGTAATAGCTCACCGTGACATTTTAAGGGTATTCATTCTTTGTTTTTGTTGCATTTTATACATAGTTGTTAACAGTATACCTTTTCAGCACAAAAATAAAAAATGTAAAACAAATATTGTTTTGGCCAACATTGACGCACATTTCATGTGTACTTAATATATTTCTAGTAAACATTGAATCATATTTAACTTAAACACTTTTTTTCCCCTCCTGGATCTCAACTCCTTGACCCGCTTGATTCTTGCTGTTGCTGATGCTCTGCTTCATTACACCATGAGCCGTCCTCTTGAAATACCACTGCGGCCGTCTCCATGGCAA
This sequence comes from Trematomus bernacchii, assembly GCF_902827165.1. Taxonomy (NCBI): domain Eukaryota; kingdom Metazoa; phylum Chordata; class Actinopteri; order Perciformes; family Nototheniidae; genus Trematomus; species Trematomus bernacchii. The sequence continues at coordinate 17,767,089 of NW_022988043.1, forward strand.
CCCCTCTGCCTCTGACATCAGTACCACCACTCAATAGCCAATGGGAGAGGAGGGGAGAGAATGAGAGCCTTGACACTCTGAGATCTTGTTGTGCGATTCAGAAGGAGATGTAATTTGGTTGATTACGCCTGCCAAGACGAGCACAGTGACTTCTGGTTCAACAGCGTGTAAAACATTCCACACATTGAAGCTGAGATCCTCGTTCATCATCAGGGCCTGGCAGACACAGTTTGTTACTCTGCTGTTGCATCAACATATTTTGTAGGAAATTGTCTGACTCAAATGAGCACAAACTTGTCTTGCTTGGGGTACAGTATTACGATTTGATTTCTGTGTTGTGGCCTGGGGGGGAGGAAATGAAGGTTATTTTATGCAAAGTCAAATTTGCAGAAGTGGTCAGACAGCTCTGATGTTATCTGTTGGTCTCATTTTTACATCAGAGTACGCTTGCAGAAATTGAAGTTGCATGGAAATCAGCACAGATGACACACAGTATGGGTTTTAAAGTACAGTGAAGCTTTGTAAGCAGCACAGAGCTGAAGGATTACATCGCTGCTCCTAAACTTTGTGCAATGTTAAAGTGCAGGAAATATGTACAACACTTTGCATGTAAAACAAATGTTTTGCATTTTGTACCATGGATCTCAACAAATGCTTTTTAATGGGGAATCAGCAGAGATGTGGTGGATTTTTCTTCAAGGTTGTGAAGAATGTGCATATACATTAATAGTTGTTGCAGTCCTCTCTGGATCTTTTGTTAGTGTCAAGGCTACAAACTTACAATTAGTTTCGGAACTGATTGATTTGGGGATTTTCTTAGTGGTTTTTTGTATTAAATGTAAGGCTTTGTCTGTAATGTGTGATTCATTTGTTTGTTGTATTATTATAATGTTATGATTACGTTTCTGTTGACATTCAGTGTAAGTCAATAAATTGCACTGGGCGTATATGAGGTCTAACACATTAATGTATATCCTTATTCCTAAAATGTTTGTTTTCCTTAACCAGTTGGTCCCATTGCTGCATTTCCTTGCACACTTTTGCCATTTGTCTGTCATTTGCAGCAAAATGTATCGCATGCGTTCGCAAGTCCAACATTTGAAAAATTCACTCAAACTCAATTTGCTGTATGAAAAGACACCTAGCTATTACTTTATTTTGGTTAATGATTCATTTTTTTATAAAGTATATGACACATTTTATGATGTCCATCACCAAGTGTTTCTTTGCGTCACTTGTATTAAACAGGATCTTACAAAAATGTACATTTTCCAGAAGGCAAGGCCATCCTTTTTATCTACAAACAGCCAAGGCCAAATTGTGTGAACTCCTGCAGGCATTCGTCAGTGTAGCCCGCACAACCTCTCAAAACAATGATATCAGTTCTAAGAAAGACTAAACTAAATTGATCTCTGTGCCCAAACCAAATGTACTCTGATTGGTTTAGTTTTTTTTTACTAACAATTCAATGATTTATAGTAAAAAGAGTTTTAATGTCTTCAAATGTCTTGTTTTGTCTAGCAAAGAGTCCAAAACCCCCAAAATGTACTGTACAGTTATAACATTGGTCAAATTTCAAACACATGTTTTTTCTGCACTTTTGCTTGAAATTAGTTACAATGAACTATCAAAAGTATTGCCAATCATCTGATACTGATTATTTTAGTCGTGAGGGAAACGGATACAAACAGTTGTGGTTAATGCACTGGCACTAGCCTTGACACATTACATCATATTAAAATCAAAAGAGAAAGTACATATCTGAGAGGATATTACTGAACACTTGTCATCAATGTAACAAATTGAACAATCTAGATTAATATATGTAGATCTGGACTCTAAAGGCCCTCTATTCCTACAGTCCCAGTCCTTAATGCACCATCAACCTGTTGGTCTGAAGCTCTTTGCTGCAATCTGTCACGATGCCTTTAAAGCCTTTGCATATCGTTGGACTCTGCGAAATCTGTCTGCCTTGTGCATGGCGCATTCATATCTGCACTTCTTGGCTCACGTCACCCTTAAGCATTGTGAGCTTTTCGCCTTCTTCCTTTAACCCCTTGAATGTCGTCATGGTAACAGCCCAATTGCATAACACAGCGGCTGCAGTATAAAGCCTTGTATTCTCATCTCCTTGGAAACAGAGTCCGCCCCCCCCCCTCTCTGCTCCTTCCTGGGCACTAAGCATGCTCAGAGACCCATACAGAAGCAGAGGAAATAGGAAAGGCTCAGAACAGATTCTCATTGCTGTTATATGAATGCAGTCCATTTACTGTTACAGTATATTTACTGGTGCATACAAGACACTGCTGCTCTTATTGTCAACAGAGCATCTTCTATTAAGCCCGCGTCACACTGTCCCGAAATTGACACCAGATGTACACACGATAAAGGAAATGTTCAAATTCGGCTCTGATCGTAACAACATCGGGCCATTCGTGAGGGCATGCTCATGTACTGTGAACTCGCCGGAGCCTCGCAGTGGGGCTACTGCGTGCGGAGCGCATAAAGCAGACTCTACACGCTAACGAAGGATCACTTCTTCAGGGCTGGGAAGGCTACGCAGTACGCAGGCTACTGTCCCGCAGCTGCTGCCTCTCTGTTGGACTCCGGTACTGCACATTACTCACGAGACGTTTAAATATTTTTTTTTGCTTTACGTGAAACATTCGGGGCTTTTCAGAAAACATCCGGGGCTTGAGCCCAAGTAGCCACCCCCTAGCGCCGCCACTGAACACGACTACGTGAAGCCCTCGCAATGCCGTCGTGTAGCCATCGTATTATAGTACAGTGACATCGAGATGGGACCACGGTGTGCAATGTTTCCTTGCAGATCGCTTCTCTGGTTGTTTTATTGCACACAAAATCATGTAAACATATTATGTAAATAACCCAATTTGTGTTCTGTGAAACTGAAAAGGATATTACATTGTTTTTGTTACTTTCGTTGCAGTTGTATGTCTTAAATGTAATTTAGGTTAACTTCCTGTTTTATTTAGATGCTTTTATTTTGAAGGCGAGTTTACGCTGTTGACAGGAAGTTGTTGTTGCTATGGGAACAACATGACGGAGAAAAATTAATATCTTCTACAAATAAAGACGGAGAAAGTAAAGAACAAAGTCTGAAAATATCGGTGACAATTTTTATTATATACAATCTCAAGTTTCCAAAATGTAAAGTCCCATAGTACTTTAACATAATTGTTTTTGTTACTTTCGTTGCAGTTGTATGTCTTAAATGTAATGTCAATGTTGCCTTCGTGTGTGGTTCGGGTGCCATTGTGTGGCCTTCTGTAGGCATCGCACTTGCTTCGGCTGTTGCTTCGGCTGTTGCTTGGCTGTTGACCAAGTTCGGGGCCATCTTCGTGCGAAATTCACAATTCCATATTCGTGTGTCCATCTGGTGTCAATTTCGGGACAGTGTGACGTGGGCTTTAGGATAAGCACAGGGGATAAATTACAAGAATATCCGACACTGACTGGTTGCCGGGTCAGATCACTGTACTGTAGGCACATTTTAGAATACAAGTTTTGCCTTTTAAATTGATCAGATTTTGTCAAAGTCAAAATTTATCAGATTTGGACTTTTCCTGAATATTCTGATCCATCAAATTAGGCGGCAGGTCATGATTGTAGTCGTCCTTGATTGATCTGCCTATCATCAATTTAATTGATTGGTCCATAATAAATCAAATAAAACGTTTTTTAATCAATTTTAATTTCCCAAATCTGAAGTTCACGTAATCCGATTGCTAGTACAGAGTCAATAGATCCTTCATTTTGAAATTGGAATGAATTCAAAAAGTAATCCCATCTGTTTGCAGCAAACAGTTTTTCCTAAAATTGCTTTTCTGAAGGCTTTAATTGAATAGATCGGTTCATAAAAAGTTAATCCACCATCATTTCCCAAATCTGAAGTTCACTAATACTGATTGCTAGTAAAGAGTCAAGAAATAATTAATTTTCGAGTCATAAAAGACTAAGAAAACCAGAAAGTAATCCCATCGGTGTAGCAGCAACCAGTGTTTCTCTTTTCCTAAAATGTAATCTTCTGCTTTTTAACAGTGAGGAATTACAGTCAGCTGTATTAGACAGGGGACACAATCAGCTGGTGGTGGTCTACTCCCCACCAGACTAACATACATCAGTAAAAGTCCTGAACGCCTGAGAGTGCCATTCACAGAATGAAAGTCCACCCTTCAGTGACATGACTCAGAAGGTCTACATTCGCCGTACCCAAAGGCGAGCATATTAATACTACAAACTCAACCTCAGTGTACTTTGTACTTCCTCAAAAAGCTCCTTCTGTTACACGCCTTAACAAACTTACAAGGAACTGAAGGGCTTGCCTCAGTAAACATGATGAAATGTACTGTGAACTAAGATAGTGTTCTCTCTCCACTTTGCACAGCCACTGATTTTTCTTTCCCATGAAAGCACTGCAAGCTTTTTGCACCCTATTTAGACAACATATTTATAGTGTTTCTATATTTATAAAAGGATTTTCTTTTAACCTATCATATATTAGGTTACATCTATTTAAAAACCTAATTAGGCATGCATTTGATCTTTACTTCAATGTATGCAAAACAAATGTGCTTTTCATTTATTGATACAGTTGTATATGGCATAGGGTTGTAAAGACATTGTGCTTTTTAGTTTATGTCATGCAGACAAAACAGTGTGCCTTGTCAAAAACAATTGGTAGAGCCTACTGTATACCATTGACTGCTCTACACAAATTCTGTAGATGTTTTCGTGCCATAGCGTTTTTGCCCTGAATCATATTTTAGCTGTAGCTCCCCGCTGCTTTGTACGTGAGGGTATCTGCAGTTACATGGAGCACGCACACACACACACACACACACACACACACACACACACACACACACACACACACACACACACACACACACACACACACACACACACACACACACACACACACACACACACACACACACACACACACACACACACACACACACACATTCCTCTCTCACAAGTTGAAGGGAAGGTCACTAATATTTCTCTCACAGAAGGTTGGCACACTTGTGTTTACATTTGAGTCCCTACAACCCCCATCACTATAGCAACTACTTTTCTTATTTTGTCATACTATGTGGGTGTTTTTCAGTCATGCCTGTCATTTGTAATGTGTAGGAATAAAATAACTATTGGCTGAAAATGTAAAAGATGAAACCTGGAGGCACAGCTTTTTTTGGACAATCTCATTTTTTGTATTGCTCCAAATGGCAGCAGCTTGTTTGACAGCAGATGACTTAGAAATCAATTAAATCTTAGACGCTGGAAGCGGTAATTAGCATTTCTTGGCAGTAGGTGGTGAGTTTTGGTGTGTCAGTTCCTGTTCACTGACAATGTCTAGCCAGATTGTGCAACCGACACAAGACTATAATATAAACTGTCATTCTTTAGGAGTTTATAACAAATGGTCTTGTATTCTTTAATTGCATTTAAACCTCCATGTGCTGTTTTGATCTTAAATCCACTCATTTATCGTAACACCTACAGTGAATATGCAAGCAATAGTCAGAGAACTTAAAAGTAACAACCAAACATATTCATTTTCGCTTTTTGTATTGAATTTATTACAGTAATGAAATGGCATGCAAGACGTAGTTTCAAACCTGTGTGGGAATTCAGAAAATCTCTACGCTGAGTAAATGTGGGAAAGTTTGTATAGCCATTAAGCCCGAAAAAAGAAACTGAAATGTAACAGTGGACATGTCTGTACCTGGAGTTGTGTGGAGGAGGTGTTTCACCGTGGGCACGGCCAACATTTTAGAGTGGAATATAGCAATTGTTCTGCCGATTGTAAACACACAGTCATTTGTATACATGTAAAACTTAGCTTAAAATCATTAGTTTGGAAAGCTGTGTTTTGTACGACAATATCATCACTCTCAAACTCTTAAAACACACACACATACACACACGCCCATCCTCAGCAGAGTGGGAAGAGGGAAATCCAATATCCCGAAAGAACTTAGTGATCATTGAACAGGTTAATACATGTTGATGCAATTAAGTCAATGTTAAGCGTCATCCTTAAGCTGCTAAAAGTTAGATTTTACCCAAATGTTCTCCCCCCTAATGGCAAATGGCATGCTGGGATGTCTTTCTTGTTTGCACCGTATCAATCACAGGAGTTTTCAAGTTCTGTACTGTACTTTTTCTTGATTTTATTCTAGTTTCCTCAGAAAAATGGCAGTGCATACATTATTATTATTTGAGATATATTTCAAACTCGGAGAAGTCTGTGAACCAGTCTGCTTTGATCTATGAATTCATGTCCATGACTCTCACAGTATCAGCTATCTGCACGCAGAGAGCTGTGTCTTTTACGCAGCGCCTTCACTGTGTTTACCTTCAGAACAGCTGAATAGAGATCGAGGCTGCTACGTTTTAGCCACACACACACACACACACACACACACACACACACACACACACACACACACACACACACACACACCGAACTGCCCGATTATTATTCCTCCTATTACTCGTTTTATGAAGGAGATGTCCGGTCACCAGGGCGCATGATGTGTAAATAACCCAATTTGTGTTCTGTGACACTGAAAAGGATATGACATTGTTTGTGTTACTTTCGTTGCAGTTGTATATGTCTTAAATGTAATTTAGGTTAACTTCCTCTTATTTAGATGCTTTTATTTTGAAGGCGAGTTTATGCTGTTGACAGGAAGTTGTTGTTGCTATGGAAACGTGAAATGCTACATGATGTGTGTGTGTTTGTGCTCTGCTCGGCTCAGCTCTGTGTGGGTGTGTGTGTTCGGTGTATGTGTGTGTCCGACACCGGCATTTGTTTTCAAATGACCATGAACAGTAATTTACACACATCTGGCTAACTCCATATGTGTATTCCCAAGTGAAAGAAGTTAGTTTAATCTTAATCTCGATGTAGGCTAGTGCTAAGTGCTGTCGGAGTGCACCGGAACGAACGCCACTATCATAATATCTTCTGAAAACATCTCGTGCGAACGAGAAAGTATGTCGTGCGCACAAATTAATAAAGCGTGGCCTCGTTTTATTTAAATTGAGGCCACGAATTACATCTCGTGCGCACAAATTAATAAAGCGTGGCCTCGTTTTATTTATTTTTCTCTCTATGAACCCTCCAGGGCTCCGTAGAATCTGGCTTTATTGTGATATCTGCAGGACTAAGGCATTGCATGCATGTAGACTTCCTATATCATTTCCTGTATATGTTCTGCTTTTCTTTATTGAAAATACAGATGGCAATATTGTGAAATAGAGCCCAGTTGTTCTTACCACTCTTTAAGATGAATTGTCAAATCACAGACACTACTGAGAGCGATTATTGGAAAAGATTATCTGCAATTAATTCACTTTTAATCAATACTTTGTAATATTGTTTCCTCTACGTCCATGCAGTTAAGATTCAAAGTCAGTGCTCAGCCTTTCTGGTACTTAAAATTAAATTAAAATCCTCAAATGTATATCTTGAACATTTCCAAAGAATAGAAAGTGGTTCATAGAAAGTACAATATACTAAAAATTAAATCATTTAATAAAATTTAAAAAATGCTTTTTGCTTAATTACTCAGTCAATGGATTCCTCAGTAGGATTAAGTGAACAATTATGCACTACTAGATGTTATCTCATGCTTGATAGTTTAGTATAATTCAAAATATTTTTTTGTAAAGCACTGATTTATTTTGTATTTCCACAATGTTTTACCATGGACTGCATTTAAACATGTAATGGTGCTCATGGTCCATTCTACAATAAAAACCTTTTTATTGTCTGATTTGCACAACACATCATACTCTGCACTTTTGTAGTATAGTCATAAACGGAGTCGGAAACCACAATGAGGTGAGCTTATTCGATCAAGCTATTCATCTGGCATAGATCTGCGGTGTGCAGAGTGGCTTTATCCTGTGCAATGTCCTGTTTGGTAGCTAAGCAGAGATGGTCTCTAAACTCCACTGGGCTGTGTCATCGTGGTAAACTCTCAGGTTTCAATACTTAAGTAGCTCAAATGTAGATCAACACTTTCTGTGTTTGGCAATTTTGTTCCACTCCTACATTACTGATTGTACTTGAATTTAACAGATGCAGCAGCCTCATTGTTTTCTGCTCCACACTATCAGAGGTTTAAGCGGCAACATTAAAAGCTTTCCACTGACAAACAACAGGAAGGAAGCAGCGTTAGTCCCAGAGGTGGTGTCTACACAGCAAGAAGGGATGTGAAGTTTTATGTTCTTTCATGTCAGTGGATCATTTATTCCTTACTGCAGTTTGGACTTACCAGGCAGTTGCTCACATCGCAGCTCTGTGTGGTATCCTAACCATATAGAAAGTGGATGTATTGGCATTTATTGCTGCTATCAATCTTTTCTGTAGCAATGCTATTGGATATATGTAAGATGCACTTTGGCTAAACAAAAATCTGTTCAAAAGCACAAAACAGGAAGTTAAAGGTGGAGACACATGGGTGAAAATAAGTTTGGTAATGCTGGGTCTTTTGTAATGGCTCCTTTAGTATTCTTCTACTTAAAAATGATTGTCTAATGTGGGTTCTTTTTCTTTCTTTTTTTATCCAGCTCTGCCTATGAACGAGACAACAAGATACGTGTGGCCATTAAGAAGATCAGCCCTTTTGAGCACCAGACCTACTGCCAACGCACCCTGAGAGAGATCAAAATCCTTCTGCGCTTCAAACATGAAAACATCATCAGCATCAACGACATCATCCGCACACCTACCATTGACCAGATGAAGGACGTGTATCCTTTTACTTACACTTCTCATGGTTTGAATGTGTTTTGTTATTAATGTGCAGTTTAATTCAAAAGCTTAGACACTACTTGGTCCTAAACGGCAGCATTTGTGCTTGAATAAACGTTTTCTGTTGCACTTTATTACATAATAGCCACCTGTCGCCATATATTTGGCAGAGACACTCATCACTATAGCCCGGCAGCAATAGAAGCTGCATAGTTACTGTTTTATAATGCAAACACTGTGTAGTTGTACACTCTGCCTTACGTAAAGAAATGGATTTGACCAATCCCTGCATCTAACCAGCTCACTTATTGTTGCTTGCCAGATAAGATGAGAATTCACCAAAACAAAACCATTTTAAACTTGGCTTCAGTACATTCTAACTATACTAGCACGGCTCATTTACCCACCATGGGTAATTTTAGATTTGACTGAGTTGAGAGGTTGCCCACAAAACTATGCAAGTCAGCAGTTTGGCTTTTTTTAGTTGCACTGCCAGCCTGCAGGAACAACAAAAAAAGGATAATTGTCAAGCTACATGATGCAAAGCATTTCATTTTCTGTGCAATGCTTACAACATCCAATTTCAGTGTGGTGGTAAAACCTCCATTTTGTTGAGATACTAGGGCTGGGCAGTACAAATAAACTGTCGAACTCCAGAGGTAAGGAGCTGTCTGTATGAAGGAATTGATTTATCGTTTTATTCATGTTGATATGACCATTTCTTTTTATCATAATGTCACTTTTTGTCACTTTACAGTTGATTGCCCAACGCTGAAACCTTGAGATGTTATTTTGCATGACTATGTGGAAATTATAAAACAAATTGCCCAGGTTTAAAATGAGAAGTTCTTTAACCTGGAATTGTGCAGATACATTGTCCAGGATCTCATGGAGACCGACCTGTACAAGCTCCTTAAGACTCAGCACCTGAGCAACGACCACATCTGCTACTTCCTCTACCAGATCCTGAGAGGGCTGAAGTACATCCACTCTGCCAACGTCCTGCACCGTGACCTGAAGCCCTCCAACCTTCTGCTCAACACCACCTGTGATCTCAAGGTAGTTGCTCAAAGACAAATGAACAGGAATCAAACTGAATGGGCTGATTTGAAAGCCTGTTTTAAGTCCCTGATTATACATATGTTGTTTCATATTTAATGCCAAAACTTACCAATTAAAGTCATATCATCCCAAACTTAATTTTGTCAGCGTGAAAAACCCTCTTATGGGAAAAATATAATGCTCACTATCAGGTTCATATTTGTATTTTTGATTTTGTTTACATGCTTTTAAGGTTAATAAAATGCAGTGTTTTAGAGCATGTCTTCTTAAGCCCCAATCCCAGAAAAGCACAGTCTGCTCTTATTGGTCAGTGTTTCCTGGCAATTTACATCGGCACTGTGTTCTCTGCACTAACGATGTCACAATACTAAAGTTATGAGTTTAATTTGATACCTGCCTATATCTTGATACCAAACTAATACCATTACCAACACCTCTAACATCCCAAACAATTATTTAATAATAAATGACATAACGTGTCACTTTTTGTATTTGTTCAAAAAAAGAGCAATCTAAGTTTATTGTTGTCATATCATATTTTTTTCATGCATATGAACATATTAATATAAGATAGAGTTCACATCTCAGCAGTCTCCACCTCCAGATGTCACACTGTGTAGGTTTAATCCTTGCAGAGATACGTGCAAGCAGGACATTATGTCGAGTTGCCTCTTGGCCACAGGTTAAGAGTTATTTTAGTGCCCTCTGGGAAGCAGTGGCGCTGTTTATTTGTCAAGGGCTTGGGAAGGGTGAGAACGGAAATGATTTAGACCAGGGGTAGCCAACACGGGGCCCGCGGGCACTTGGTCGCCCGCAGGGGCAACGTGAGTCGCCCGCGGGGCATGTTCTAAAAATAGCTCGCCAAGCAAATCCAAAATGTATAAAATACACAAAACAAAAAAGGAAATGTAAAAGAATCTACCCTATGCATAAACGAAACCTCAATCATAGCGAACTCTATCTACTTACTACAACTCTATATCTATCTAACACCCCTCCTCCCCCCACCCCCACAATGAATATCGACCAATCACGTTCTTGCTTGATTTGCGGGACCAGCGTTGCAGTCGGGAAGAAAAGCAATGTGGCACCTCCCTGCTGATTTTCCTTCTGGCAGAATCTACACAACACATCAGCCCCGTTGAGCAGCCTAGTCGTGCCAGCCTATACAACACATGGGGGGCAGAGTTTTACTGTGTGTGTTGCAACTTGCATATATATTTATTGCACTTGACGCACACACACGCATGGCGTAATTTCCACCTGTGACAGGGGGGAAATGTCCCCCGCTCTTTTCGAAATCCCGTTTGTGTCCCCCCACTTTACAAATATGTTTATTATAATTTTTTAACGCAAGCCGTCATCGCCACGGAGGAGCACACAGCCTCAGTGAGCGAGCGAGACAGAGGGAGAGAGAGAGAGCGAGAGAGCTAGGAAGGGAGGCAGGGAGGGAGAGAGAGAGAGAGAGGGGGAGAGAGAGCGAGCGAGAGAGCTAGGGAGGGAGAGAGGGAGAGAGAGCGAGCGAGAGAGCTAGAGAGAGCACACCTTTATCTATTTAATATAGATAAAGTAAGAAATCATTCCAATGTGTATAGGACAGTAAAAAAAACAAAAAACAGTTTGAAAGGGGAGTGATTAGTAAAATAAGCATAAAGAAAAAGAAAGAATGCTAACTAGGTAACATAAGATAAGAATAAACCAGTTTAAATGATTTGTTATTGGTTGTGATCATATTCTAAAGATGTTTGGATTATTGAAAAGTATACAGCTCTCTTTCATCTGAGTGATGAGAGCTGTTTCCATCAATTCATGTTGTGCTCAAAGTGCTCCAGATTGATGCATTTCACTTCAACATTTAAAAATAATCTTCCCGGGGGTGCATGCCCCCGGACCCCCCTAGAGGAGGTGAGGACCCCCCTAGAGGAGGTGAGGACCCCCCCTAGAGGAGGTGAGGACCCCCCTAGAGGAGGTGAGGACCCCCCCTAGAGGAGGTGAGGACCCCCCTAGAGGAGGTGAGGACCCCCCCTAGAGGAGGTGAGGTCCCCCCCTAGAGGAGGTGAGGACCCCCCTAGAGGATGTGAGGTCCACCCCCAAATAAAGCAGGTTAAAATAATTAAATTGCATACATGTTCTTTTAGTAAACACTGAAAACGGGTCCCACAGACCCAAACAGCACACAAAGGTTAAAGGTCAGCATATCATAATGTTAAAATGTGCTAAATATATACACTGCAAAAAAAAGAAAGAAAGAGGAGTAAAAGTAGCCCCCGACTTGTTTTATTTTTTGAAAGTAGCCCTCACCCTAAAAAAGGTTGGTGACCCCTGATTTAGACTATATTGCGCCTCCAATGACGTGGACAAGGTTGAAATAATAGAGTTTAGATGTGTCATGGTTCAGACCACACTATCTCTGTTATTATTGTATTACCTTCTTAAGAATATGTGCACTTTAGTGCTATACAGTATTTCACCCTGAGAGTCTGCTTTGCTGATAAGCAATGACAACAAGAGCACTTACAAATATTAGTACAATATGTACCCCTCTTAAGTACAAAACAACAATTCATCCGAAAATGTCAGTTTTGAGTTGTTACGAATTGACATCCATTTTATTTGTATCTTGTATCTGCTAATGCTTCATTCTTTCCCTGTCTTGTCACTCATTGTTTCTGCAGATCTGTGACTTTGGTTTGGCACGTGTGGCTGATCCTGACCACGATCACACTGGGTTCCTAACAGAGTATGTAGCCACTCGTTGGTACAGAGCACCTGAGATCATGCTCAACTCCAAGGTGAGTTTCTTAGCCTGCCGATAAAATGTTAACTGTCAAGGATTAAAAGTTGAGTGAATGTTTTGGGTTTTTGCTTTGCACCTGAAAATAGGATCTGTGAAACCCAAATCCCTACTTTTAAGTTTCTAAAGTGAAGAGGAGGCGATTCAACTTTTGTTGCATTATGTCTGATTGGTTCTTTGAAAATCATTCAACTTGATGAATGATTCAACTTGAAAAACTGCGCATATTTTTTTTCGGGAAAATATTCAGACTCAACTGGACAAGAAAGGTCGGGCTGTTTTTCTAGATAAAAAAAGAAGAAAAGCTTTTGATGCAGTATACAATAAGGTTCAAATTAAAAAGTTATCCGTATAAGTAAAATGCTCATCAAATGTAATGTAATAGATAAAATCATACCTCACAGACAGACACAAACAATGTGTCGGTCTAGAAAATGACACCTCACAAATGTTGTTGTTAATGATGTTGGTGTACCTCAAGGTTTAACTCTGTTATTTAGTTTGTATGACCTTCCTAAGATTGTCCACCTGTCAGCTCTAAGCTGATGATAGGGTCATATATCTAAAACAGGGGTGCCCAATACGTCGATCGACCGGTCGATCGCAAAGGTAGTGTGGGTAGATCTCATGGCATTGAAAAAGAAAAGTTAGCCTATCATCCATCCTTACTACGGCATTTGCCACTTGATTGATGTACAGGTAAGCCAGTCTGAGATCTCATCTTTTCTAACACGCAGTTCACCACGCATGAGCGGTCAACCGCGCCAGCTGCAAATCACCGGCGAGCTGATTACCTAGTTAGCCTTCCAATTTATACAATTCTACTAAAGAAAGGGTATAAAATTGACGTAATGACCAACAATGTACTGAGTTGTATTGTGCCATACGGGTTCATGCAGTTATGCAAGCTACACCAACATAAGGTATACTCAGCAGTGTTTCCCATACATCGATTCATTTGTGGCGGGCCGCCACAATTAAATATCGTCCTCCAATAGAATCAAATTCTGTGGGAAACACTGCTCAGTGTATATATATAAATAAATATATGTTTAGCATTTTTAATGTAGGTACATCATTTTGACTTGGTCATTTTAAAAGTAGCTCCCAAGCTGAAAACGTGTGGGCACCCCTGATCTAAAACATTAGGGGTGTTGAAATTAATCGTTTCTACGATGCATCGCGATGCGGACGTGGACGATTCTGCATCGATGCAGTGACAGAACATAATCGATTATAGCGTAGTAACGTTGCTTCCTGATTTTCCGGCCGCGACTTTACAATAACGTTTTTTTTTTCTGTCACTTTAATATAAAATCGGTCGGTGACGCAGAGATCAGGGAACAGACGTGACAGCGGCACAGCGGCACCAAACACGGAGCAGTCTGCTTTATCCACCAACACAAGAACACCAGTCCAGAACCAACAGCAGAAGGACCCGCTCTGAATCACTCGTGTCGCTGCGGCTCAGACACACATGGATTTATGTTTTAAAAAATACTCTCGTTAGCACCATGTCAGGTTTTTGGTGGATTTAATTAAGTCTTGGATTGCAGAGTAGGAATGTCCTCTTGCTATTTTCAGACGATATATACGTGTGTAAAGTTTGTGAAGGCAGGAGGAAAGCTTCCGCGATCACCGTCTCCTCTCTGTTCCTCCAAACCCCGCCCCCTCCCTGAAAATAATGAGTGACAGGCTGATAGTGACCCGATAGAAACTTTATTATTCACTTAATCACTGATTGAGATATGATGAAGCTAACTTAATCTCATACATTCATGGGATTTATGTAACAGTAAGACAGAGAATGTAAGTGTGCACCCACATGCACTATTTTTGTTTTTATATGCTATTGTAAATACTCCTGTTGTCTGCTGTGTTCAGACTCAAGTCATGTGTGTGATGCCACATTCAGGACATTCAGTGTCTTTTTTTTAACAGAAGACCGTTGCTAGACGCTGCAGCTAGACTGCAGAAGTATTAGTTTTTTGTTTTTGAGGATGGAACAATTTCACACACAGATACAGGGAGGCTAGACCTATACAATTAATTAATTTTGGTTTATAATTTAATGTCAAGACATTTATGTTATTGATTTCTGAAGCACTTTCTAAATAATAAAAAGAGAGTTCATATGTATTTACTGCATGTATTCATTGATGAAAAAGAAGCCATGTGCAGTAATATAGAAAATTGAGGATGCAACGCATTGGTATGAATCGTGATGCATCGTGATATTGAATCGAATCAAATCGTTGACAGGATAATCGTAATTGAATCGTGAGAGCAGTGAAGATGCACAGCCCTATAAAACATGCTGTCATGTGCAGCAATCATGCTTCAATTGTGCTTATATGATTAGATTAATGTGATTCTGTCTGTGCTTATGTGCTCTTGTATGTTTTATTTTAATGCAATGAGCCTCCAAGGGACTGCAGATTGAAATTAGCCTTCATGGCTAAATCTGGCATATTTTACAGTCCACCAATAAATGCTATTTTAACTTTAAATATATGTTAGTCATTACATTTTTCTCTCACTCTCAGGGCTACACTAAGTCCATAGACATCTGGTCAGTGGGCTGCATTCTGGCCGAGATGTTGTCCAACAGGCCAATCTTTCCTGGGAAGCACTACTTGGATCAGCTCAACCATATTTTGGGTAATTATTGTTTTTATTTCCAGTGTTTTTAGGATAAGTGTTTCAACGTTGTTGTTTTAAAATGTCTACGAACCCAGCAGAACTTCTCTGGGTTATCATTTTAGTTCTAATATTGTCAGTACATTTTAGGTTAACGATGCTTGGCTATTGACAGCAGTTTGAGACAGTAATCCACGCCTTTGTCACCACTCGGCTGGATTACTGTAACTCTCTCTACATGGGGGTCAGTGGGTCCTCCCTCGCTCGTCTGCAGCGGGTGCAAAATGCCGCAGCAAGGCTTTTAACTGGCACACGGAAATATGACCACATTTCCCCCATTTTGGCTTCGCTCCACTGGCTACCAATACATTTTAGGATTCATTTCAAAATCCTTTTGTTTACTTTTAAATCCCTAAATGGCATGACCCCACCATATCTTTCTGAGCTGCTACACCCCTACACGCCCAACCGCCCTCTCAGGTCAGCAGATCAACTGCTCCTGAATGTGCCCAGAACCAAGTCAAAGCTCAGAGGGGGCCGTTGCTTCTCTGTAATCGCTTCTTAAAACCCACCTCTTCTCCTTAGTGTATTAACATCTTTTAGAGCGTTGCTTTTATTGCTTTTAAATTGTCTATTGTTTTTACTTGTACTTGTTTTATGGTGTGTGAGCTGAGCTGTGTTACTTTTTGTATCTTTTGTTTTGTTTATTTGCCTGTACAGCACTTTGGTCTGGAGGTTTAAAGTGCTATATAAATAAAGCTGTATTGTATTGTATTGTATTGGTCAGGGGAAAAGAACCTGAATTAGCAGCCCTAGTCTGAATAGTTCACACTTATAGCGCAGTTCCACTACAGCGCGGAGCTCGCTTTAAGCGTGCCGTGTCGTGCCGTGCCCGTTTTTGGTTGCGCTTCCACTAGGCCTAGTTCCGGCCCGGCCCGGCCCGGGGCCACTTTTCCACGTCTTTTCTGGCCCGAGAAAATTGTGGTTCTATCGAGGCCAACAAACAGGGCTGAGTCGGGCTGAGTATGCTAAACTAGAGAGAGGAGCGCTGGCAAGGGGGCTACAACTACAACAAGATGGACATATTTGACCGTGATTTAATTGTAATACACGTTTCAAAATGATGCCGAAGTAACAACATACTGATACCGGTTAGTAAAAACCATGAATTAATGCTTTGTCAAGTGTGCAGACAGACGGCAGGGGAAAAACCTTTTAAAATGCGTGTGTTCTAAATGGAGATTGGCTAAGCTAACGCAGTATATGCTCCGACCGTCCACACTCACAACAACGGCCTATACAGACATAAATAAAGCAGCGACTGTATTCACCATGACACAGGCAGTCTGTGGTGTGTACTTGTTTAACTTTTGTCGAGTTTCTGAACATATATAAGGAGCTGTGAGCTCTGAGTGCTAACAGCTAACGGCTGTGTTGTGTTTCTGGAGTTCTCATTGAAGATGACGTCACGGCTCCGCCTACACTGCGTTACTATAGTAACTACCCCAGTTCCTAAACTGTAATGGAAGCGCAGCATGAAGTGAGTCGGCCCTGTTAAGGCCAAGCCGTACCGAGCCGTACCGAGTGTGGCCGAGGCCGACCGTGTAGTGGAAATGTGCCATTAGTTAGTACCAATAGCTTCCTGGTGCCACTCCATAGATTTTGTAGCTGTTAATATTCAATAATTTAGCTGTACTTTTTGGTACTAGACCACATATTGCTTGTCCCATCTGTCCTTTTGTGTTTCCTTCAGACTGTTAAGTACTCAAAACTTTAAGCAAGGGCTGTTTTCATGTAGCAGTTTAACTGAGATTTGTGAACTGAAACAAATGTTCTAAAATCTTCTTTGTTCTTCAGGAATCCTGGGCTCTCCCTCTCAGGAGGATCTCAACTGCATCATCAACATTAAGGCCAGGAACTATCTTTTGTCGCTGCCTTTACGCTGCAAAGTGCCGTGGAACCGCCTCTTCCCCAACGCTGATCCCAAAGGTGAGAGCCAGGGTAAACTTGTAATCGCTTAAAGCGTTGCCTCTGATCATGGAATTACTAGAATTGTATTATAATTAAGAAAAAAACATTTACCCACTACTAGCACAGCAGTCCGGCAAAACAAGTGGCAACGTTTGGAGATGGGAAACTAGAGGCATTGATTGTGGTTTCAAGGTACAAAACTACAATATATGTAGATTATTGAGATTTTAAACATGCAGAAGCTGAAGAAATAAACTCTCAGGGAGCTCAGAATTGAGTTAAAATAGCTATACTTTTTAAATGAGTGAAAGTAAGTCTCTTAGTTATATACTTGGTAATAATATGGTAACCATTTAGGGCTTAATGGTGCCCTCTAGTGGGCTAGCATTGTTGTTTCAGATGAGATAAACCTTTATTAATACCAGAGGGGAAAAGTTATTTTTTGATATGGGGGTCAGCCTTTGTTGTTTGGCGCCTTGGTCACAGAGGAGTGTCCGAGGTTTAGGGACCTCTTCCTGCTCCCCTAGTGATCCTCCACTGGTTCTTTGGTCTTGCTAATGTTCATCTGGAGGTGCCTGTTTTTACACCACCCTACAAAGCTCTCCACCAGGAGAACTGAATCAAGCGTTCTCCTCTTTGTGCTGCAGCTCTGGACCTGTTGGACAAGATGTTGACCTTTAACCCTCACAAGAGGATCGAGGTGGAGGAGGCCCTGGCGCACCCTTACCTGGAGCAGTATTACGACCCAACAGATGAGGTGAGAAAGTCGTCAGTTTGTGCTATATAGGACTATTGGAATGAGGACACTTAATCTTGTGTTTACCACAATGTAAGTTTCTTGGCGTCTGTATCACCCTGTCCTCTCCGCCTCCCTGTGTAGCCTGTTGCCGAGGCCCCATTCAAGTTTGACACGGAGCTGGATGACCTACCCAAAGAGACACTGAAGGATCTCATCTTTCAAGAAACTGCACGTTTCCAGCTCGCATTTAAGTCCTAACATCTCAAACAGGTGAGTCTACATCCCATGCAATCAAGTGTATAACCTGAAAACGTACATAAAGAGAGAGGGGCAGTGTGTAAAACTACAGGTGCATTACACAATTGCAATTAGCTACATTAAAGTCAACTTTTAAAAGTGTGACACTCCTCGCCTCTGCTTTAAAAAGGTAGCACAGTTGAGGGTCCATCAGGAAAACTATTTTAAACACTAATACTGCAGGTGAGTGCTGTTACAGCTTTAACAACTACTGATTTAATATGTGTTTCATTTCAACACTCAAGTGCTAATGTGAGGATCTTGCATTACAGTATAATATAGATTTAAATGTTGCTTTTAAGTGTAAAATGTAAGTTTTCATGAAGATAACGGCACTTTAAAAGTACACCATTAAGTATAATAGATGTTTTTCTGCTTCTAATTCAGTATTTGTCTTTTGGAGTCAGAACATTTAATAACCCTCAGGTAACTACGGACATTTTTAAGGAAACAAAAATGATGGAGAATTGATTCGGAAGCATTAGAGATGTTTATGGCATTTAATGTGCACTCGCAAAAATATCAAAAATGTTCCAATTTAGCTATATTACCATACATTGTGGCCTTTTTTAATGTAAAAAAAAAAAAAGGTAAAAGTATTTTTAAATAAAATTTCACTTGAGCAAAAGCGATAGGAGATGCCCACCCATTCTCTGCTAACCAGCAGCTGCTCCCTGACAGGCCTCTTTTTGTGATAATAACCATCCTTGCTGCCTTTTACAGCATATCATTCACCGTGTGTCAGCGTATGTAATTACTGTGTTTCCTGTGCAGCAATTCGATGCATAACAAAAGTCTACTGAAAAGCAATAGAGTGTGACATCTCCTTAATTAGAGCAGCACAAAGCTGCTCTGCAAAGGCAACAGTTTGATTGTTTGTGCAACTTTAAAATGTATTTTCAAACCCAATGCTCTTATGTCAGTATCTGTAATATGTTCTTGGATCTCAAATGCTGAAATATTACATTGCCCCTTAATGGGATCAAAGTAGAAGCAAAAGGTGATTTGACAATCATTTCAAATATAAAATACCTGTAAATGGTTTATTAAAGAAATGGAATATTCTTGCTGGCAAGAACACCTTCTTCATAGTTGAGGGTTGCGACTCTAAAAGGTTCAGAAGCAAGGCCCAGTATCATTTTTAATACGCAGAGGCAATACAAAAATGAAACAGGAAACAACACCAGCAACTGCTATTGCAACCATTTAAAATAAATACAATTGGAAACAGAAATACCAGATGGGAAATGTATATATTTAATAATGTTCTCTCATGCTTTGCTTCCGCTTACTACGCTGCTACTTAGTACGCTGCTACTTAGTACATATTGATTTATAAATGACCGTATTGCTTCCCCTAAAACAAAACATAACTTCAAGTGACGCCAGCACTGATCAAGGTTTTCTGCTCCCAAACTTTCATGTTCACTTTTCTTTCCAGAGCCCATACCATGTTCCCTATACGGTTTAATTCCTGTCTGTCTTCCTCTGTGGAGTTCTCTGTCCTACAGCTCTCTAAGTCATATCACTTCTTTCCTTCCTTCTATCTTGTTCCTCCTCTCTTTTTCTTTTCTTCACTGGGGACAGTTTATCCATCTTGAATCCAAAGTATAAAAATCAATATCCAAAAGATATTTCACAGGCTTTCCTGACCATGGAGTTTATTTTGCCATCGCTGACATTCAATCCGGATATTGATATGACTGCACATGGCCCCTTTATCAGATGTCCTAGGCAGTGGTCTTCTGTCCAAAAAGAGCAGACTGCTGAGTGTCTAATTTGAACAATCAGAATTGAGTATTGAACTAAGCCCTATAATAATATCCGTTAACAAATCTAACCAGTTTTTTTTTTCTCCTCCCAGATGTTTCTGTGGACTGGCTCCTGCGTGGCCACCTCCTCACCTCCACACTGTTGCTGTGATTGGTTTATTTTTTCTGGGTTTTATTTTTCCTCTCCTGTCGTCCACATCACCCACCCCCTTGGGTCTCACTCGTCAAGTCCACTCTGCTCAGGAATGGCGTCAGGAATCAACCAATCAATCATTCTCTTCTCTCTCTTCTCTCTATTCTCTCTCTCTCTCTCTCTGTCTCTGGGGTGAGGGGCAATGTGGAGGTTTACATCACAGCTTACAGTTTTGGGGGTGATTTTGTGTTTTAAGCCAAGATAAACAATTGTTTTTGTGTGTCTCAAAGGTGTTTGGCTCTGGCTATACCTTTCCAAGACCTTTGTATGTGCAGTGGAATGAGCGTGATACACAAGCTGTTGTGTTTATTTGGTGCGACTGTCCTGATGGTCACTCTGCGTTCATTGCAAGAACAAACAGTATATCACTTCTAAGAATCATTCAGCATAAAAAAGGGGTCTTTTGAATTTTCTAACCTTTGTTACAAGGGATACATTGATCTCTATCTTTGTCTCTCTTTATCTTTTTGCTGAATTAAATCAACTGATTTATGCAATGAAATAACATAATCAGCGACTTAACAGGCCAAAAGCCATGACTTGGTGTTGATGAGGATCTATATTTTAATAAAGACCTATTTTAATCCTCAACACTCACTAGGCCCAAATGCAAATATATATACATAAAAATATAGCCCAAAGAGTCTTAAGATATGTTAAGAGTGAGGATCGAAGGTGAATCAGATGCATTTATAACCAATTATGTTTTCCTTTTTTAATTATTTTTTCATCAAACACGAACAAAAAATGCCCATCTTCATTTCTCATTGGCTTTGATACAATTTCAGGGTTGTGTATAAATGCACAAATTACAAGTGCATTGAAAGATTTTCACCATCAATTTCTGCCTTAGCCACGAGCAACCTAAAGGAAATGTCTGTTTATATCATAAGAGTCTGTATGTACAGTATGATGTTTTTCACATGGGAGAACATTTTCCGCGCTCAGACAACAACGCAGTTATCACAGAACTTGTTTTTGTCTGGAGGAAATGTTGTCGTGCCTCGTCTTTCTATCTGTTACATGTTTTCTTTTCTCTTCATCTCCATTCTGTTAATTCCTCTCTCGCAAGCCTTGTTAGAATAATACTGTGCCCTTTGCATGACTGTTATAAGCTCTGTAAACAAAGACAACGATGTAAAGTGCCACACCAGCCAAGGGACAGCGCCCGGCTCTTTCTGTTCCACCTTTTGTGGTATGTCACACTTTTCAATCACATGGTGCTTTTTGTCCGGTATCCTTTTTTAGCTGTGTTTATGTAACTTCCATTTACAGGTTATAGACTCCTCGTTTCTAGCCAAACTCCATCCTGCATGCTGAGGTGTCTTGTTGTGGTTGCAAAATAGGAGAATAACCATATTACTGTATTTATGCCAACCACACAAAAAACACAAAACAAGTTTCCCAAATGGGACAAATGGGATCCAGGCATGGTACAGTTGAAAGAAATACTCAAACATAACAGATCGGGTTTTCCCATTTAGTCTGTTGTGACTTTTTTTGCGTTGAATTGCACATTTTCAGGCTGATAACAGTTGGCAGTGTCAGTAACTACTGACAAACGCATTTCAGCCAAAAAAAACAGCAGAAGTCAAGGCCACATTTTTCTGTTTTTGTCAGTTACCGCTGATTAAAGACTGTTGAATATAAAGATTTTTTATTTTAAGCAAAGGATCAAAGTCTAAATATATGTGGCGAAAAACAACCAACCATGTCATTTAATCTGAGTAGCACTGCAGCGTCAAGCATATATACTAGTTTCATGGTACACCTAGCCATTTGTCTGCTTACAGTACTGCAGCTTCAAAAGAAAAAAACATTTAGTGCTGTGTAAGTGACTTAATGAATGAAACAAAGAAGTATTAATCACGACACTAAAACGTCTCAAAGTAGA
This sequence comes from Trematomus bernacchii, assembly GCF_902827165.1. Lineage (NCBI taxonomy): Eukaryota > Metazoa > Chordata > Actinopteri > Perciformes > Nototheniidae > Trematomus > Trematomus bernacchii. The sequence continues at coordinate 17,789,245 of NW_022988043.1, forward strand.
TTGAAGTTCAAATCGACTGAAAGGATTCTTCAGGAATGCTGGCACTTAAAGTAAGACATTAGAGAGTTAATTATAAAATAAGACAATTTCATAGCTCTGCTTCAGCATTGTCATATATCATTTGTGAAGTATAAAGGTCTCATACATTTCAGAAAGATTGAGTCGTACAAATATTTCTCTAAGGGCAGAGCTGCTCTGGTTGAAATAAATCCGTTTTTTCTTTTAATTGTTCCGGCTCAATAATAATAGACTGAAATTGAGAAGGGGCTTAGTGTGGAGGCTCTGCTGAAATGCACTCAAGCCATAACTGGTCTTCAGACCACATCCAGCAGGGATGTCACGCTGTACCGACACACCGTATAGTACACCTCTACATCACTGCAGCCAGGGGGTTTTCAGAGGTTGTTAAGAAGTGACACTTCAGATTATCTGTAATTATCAAAAGCAAGATGGCTCGCATGCTGACATAACAGATGTGTTACTTGAAATTGTTATTATTTCCAGGTTTACTGCAAAGAACTATATAGTATGGCCATAATTACAAGTAAATAGGAGACGGGGTTAAATAGAGTTACAACAAACTATTATTTTCACCTGCCGATCCGACTATTTATTAATATGATTGGTCAAAAAAGAATGTCAGATAATCTTTCCCTGATATTGTTTTTTTCTTTAACGGAAAATGTTTAGTATTTTACCCTAAAATACAACCCTTGATCAGAACCTTTAAAGATTAAAGTCATCAGCTGGTGCTTGAATCCCTGTAGTGCTAAATTGGTCCACATAATTGCGACAATACCACAACCTAGTCTTTAAGGCAGAACGAAGGTTAGATTCAAAATTGTGCAATATTTGTAAGTTTACAGTTATTAACAAATGACATCCTGTTGAGGAAATTCCTCTGAACACATGAAACTCATCTGAAAAAAACTGTCTATAACTTTATTTTTATTTTTGTGTCCTATAATAAGTGCACAATTATACAGGGAGCTTTTAAGAAAATATTAGGATACACCAGACCTGCAAAATAGAGTGTTACCAGAACATATCATACAACTTAAGTATTACAAAAAAAAGATCAGTTTACTCTTTGCTCACACACAAACAAAAAATGTGTTTCCATCGACAGATTTAACCAATCTGAAGACGTTAATAAAAAAAATACCAAAACTCCATTGCAGAAATGACAGTTTTTGCACTCTCAAACTTCCCCTGTACACTCACTGAACACACCGTCTGCCACAGGATGATTCATGCACTTCTACAGTAGTTGGGAGTAGGACTTTTAATCCGAGGTGCCTGCTGGGACTTGACTTGCCTGTAGATAGTCTTTAGTTTTTAGATTCTTTTTTGGGGGGGGGGTTCAATTAGAACATAAAGGGCACTGGAAACCTTACTGGGACTAGTTGTATAAAAAAGCTTCTGCTGAGTTCTTCGTGCAACCTGTCTGTGTGTGCCTTTTTTGATAGTCTTGATATCCAAGATTTGATGTGCAGCTTTTGTTCAGTCGGGAATCCGTTTGTAATCGCAGTATACGCTCTTAAAAATGAACAATCAAGTCTGAGGGTGGGAGGGGTCGCGGGGGTTATCCTTCTCTTCAGTTTTGTAATTTTTTTTAAAAGATGTGTGATTTGTGATTGTATTGAAAATGCTAAAAAGCAAACATTTCAATTATTATGTGTTACCCTTTTATTTTCCTTTTTTTTGGGGGGGGGGAGTTTTGTGCGGATATTTTTTTATGTAAAATGAATGTTATGTTTCTATCAGACACTAATCTTGTTTGAGTTGTCTCCAGTAGAACCTCTTCACTGTATGTTTTGAAAATCAGTATAAACCTTTAATTGTGTAGTTAACATTTCTGAAAGAGAAAAAGTAAGATCCTTGGTTGTATTTTAAAGGTCCCTCTATGACCTGCCATAGACAATGTTTGAATTGATCGGTCAGTTTTATTTTGCTGTCGTGTGAAGGATCTGACTTGTACGAAGCATTTCTTTGCTATTATTAAAGACTGACTGCCACTTTGAAAACCCTGTCGTTTAATGTTTGTTATTTTAGCACATTGACATTTAGATAGAGGATCAGTATAAACACTATATTCCAAAAACATAATTTCAAAATGGAAGCAGACAATCATTCATTACAACATTAAAAAGTAATGTTTCTTGAGGGGTATGGTATAGAATTGGAAAAGTGTTTATTTTAGGTCACCTTTTATGCAAAATCCACTTTTGTCTTTTATACATACATATTGGTCCCCTCTGTGTAAAGAGATTCTGAAAGTTTCAGGAAAAAAGCTTCTCTCTCTTTTTCTCCCAATCCATTTATATAAAAACCTGTCTGAAAATGAGCTGATCAGATTTTGTCCACTTTGTGATGTGACAAGGTTGTGTAACCATTAGCCAATAACCAACCAAGGTAACCCCACCCCCCCACCTTATCACCTGAATCTCCTCCTAGAGAGCACCATTGTGTTCTTTTTAACCAATCATCATTTAGAAGGGCGTGGCCACCAGCAGCTCTTTGGCATCTAAAGTAACAGACAGAGAATCAGCACTTTTGAAACAGGGCTGAAACAGAGGGGGTTATGGGATGCTACAATGCATGATCTGTTTGGTATTTCGAGCCAAACACTTCAGAGACATGTTTTGTATATAACTGAGAACTATAATATATTGTTGAAAAAAAGTATAATAGGGAACCTTTAAAGTAACATTTTTCATGTGCACACAAAGCGTGCTGTTGGCAAAAGAGAGTAAAACAGACAGATATGACCGCTCAACAATGTGATCCTTTATATAGTCAATTACTTGAGAGGAAAAGCTTGGGAATACTTGTAAACAGTGACAAGAAATCTATTTGCACATAATCAATTCCATCATGGTTTTAAAATAATACTGTTTGTCTTGTGAGAAACAAAACAAACACCATTGCTTTGCCAAAAGTAATATTTTTAACCATAAAGAGCAAGCCTACCAAACGCACACAACTTCAAAAACATAATTGATTTGGGTTAAAGGTGGGCAGTGGCGTTTTTATAAGTACAAAAGTGGTGGGGCACAAAAAACTTAGATGTCTATATATAAGCTTCTGCAGTGACGTGCAGTGAGGTTCATGGCTGGTGAGGCACTGGCACTGACTCTTCAGGTTTACAAATATTATATTTTGACCTAAACCAAAATATAATATTATTTTCAAAAGCTTTTTTTGTCTGATGCTTCGATTAATTTTAAACAGACAGTTCAACAAAAGGATACCCAAAAAATGTAATTTTATCATTTAAATATTGAATTGTTCTCTCTTAGTAAGATCCCATTTTCAATAAAATTGCGGTCTTACCTTGACTTGAAGATGAAGTCCATTTGCCTATCCTTCTGGACAAAAATGTCTATAACTTTTTTGTAAAAGTCCTCCTTATCTTCTTGTAGTTTCAAAAGTCTATCATAAATCTAATCGATAGATTTATGATAAAAAAATTATAAAAGTAGGGTAGACATGTGGATATTATCCGGCTGAACAAAACGTGCATTTATCTAACAGGTACGTTTCCCACAGATCTTATTTCGAGCTATTTTCTAAAATCCTACAGTATGTAGAAACCTCATTGCTTTTTTGCAGCTTACTTCCTGGTTTTAGGACGCGTCACTGCAGCTCTCTCGTCTCCTCTTCACACAGCACACTTTTCGCGGTACACGTACTTACAGCCAATCAGCTCTGAATGATGTGAGATGACGTATGGTGGGGATGGCAGCTCTGTGCCCCTTTGGTCTTTTTTTTTTTTGCCACACACATTACATTGAAAAATACTCTGAGCATGCGCAGTGTAGTTTTTACAGTCACCGTTCACTTTGACAGTGAGTGGGTGGGGCATGGTCAGGTTTTGTCCCACATGGGTCAAAACGGCACTGTAGACACTAATTAGAAGAACACAGACTAAAACAGCAATGTACAGACGAATCAGATGATTAAACATGACCTTAAAATATATTTTATATATTTTTGTATTTCTTTTTTTGCATCTCTTTGCATTTTTTGTAATCATTGTGTAATACTTTCTGCTGACACTAGGTGGGGCTGTGCCCCACCTGCCCCTAATGACCAGTCGCCACTGAAGGTGGGGTATGTAATTTATTTCAGAAACACTTTTTGTTATATTCCATGGAATGCTCTTAACATCCCGATAGCAATGAATATATTAAATGCTTTGACAATAAATACATAAAAACATTTCATCTGTGGAAGCCGTATTACTGTAAAAAGCACGACCACGGTACTATACCCAATATACAAGCTGTTAATAAACTTTTCAATCAATCAATCAAACCAATCATTTTAGCCGGCCCGGCTAAAGTAACTGGATGGCCTACCTGCCTGTCAGCCTTCCATCTGTGCACAAACTTATCTCGTGCCCTCATTGGTCATGTGCGCGTTCGTGTGTGTTGGAGGAGGGGCTCTGTAAGGAAGTTGTGTATTTTCAAATTCTAGCGCACTCGAGCTGGTTTCTCCAAAATTACCTACCCTACCTTTAATGTTTATGAATGCGGCGAGGACAGCTTCTTACAGCTCATGATTACAAAGGAAACTGTTACATATCGAAGAACTGCCATGCTTTGAGATGTTTGCAAGTTTCTTTATACACCACAGATGCAGGTAATATATTTAGGCGATACGCTGGTGTTCTAACCACTTTTTTCCAGAAGTTTAAGCGATACTGCTCAGATCTATCCTTATTACTCTAAATATATGTTTTTTTGTTAAACTTCCTATAGTCTCAAGATATCAATCAGAATCAGAAACGGGTTTATTGCCAGGTAGGTTCACACGTACGAGGAATTTGACTTGATGTCATGGTGCATACATACAAATTTAAAACAAAAAATGTAAAAAGTACACAGATAGTGAACTATATTAAGAGCACTGTAATACAAATATAGTAAGATAGCAATAAAATAAAGCAGTAATTTACATCGAAATAGAATGCAATCAATTATAGAATATAAAATATGTGCAGTAAGCAATATTTAAACATTGTGTGAATGAATGTAATGCATATGAGTCTGCGTAGCCAAATATACCATTCATCTCAGTATTAAAGTCTACTCCTCATAGAAATGTGGCTCCACCCAGTTGATTAGAGCTTTTAGAAGCCATGAATCATCGCTGTCATGTAATGATGCAATTTCAATCATTTAAAGCAGGGGTGTCAAACTCAAATACACAGTGGGCCAAAATTAAAAAATCGGTACTAGTCGAGGGCCGGACTGGTTCAATGTTTATTGCAAAACTTATTGAAATTAACTTATTGCACATATTAAACCTGGAACTAACAAAGCTTAAATTATTGCATTTAAAAACAACATTAAACATTAAATAATTAGTTGCATTCATTTCTTATGGCTCTATCTGCAGCTTTTCCGGAGTCATTAATTATGATTACATTTTTCCACAGGCCAACAACAGCTTCAAAAAAACAATTTCCCTCAAAGAAAAAAACAAACATGCCCTGTTGTCTCAAGAAACAAAGTGCAAAAGGAAACATCCATTTAAACTCAGTTTGCTGCTCTGTGATGCTAGCTCAAGCCAGATACTTGGCATCTCATCTTGGGTGCAAGTTCATCAATGTTTGGGGTCAGGCTCTGAGCTGAGGAAACCCTCAGGATTGAGAGAAGGTGTGCGTGCAATATACCGGCGGGCCAGATCTAATAGTAATTAAAAATTATCCTGCGGGCTGACATTAAATCCACCAAGGGCCTGATTTGGGCCCCGGGCCTTGAGTTTGACACATGTGATTTAAACGAAAGTATTTTTAATTGTGTATCTATTTAGTTTTGGATCGAAATAAGATCCAGTGAAAATGTGATCAATTAAGTTCAATTTCAAGTAACCCTAGCCCTAAGAATTATGAATGACTGGTATTGGATGTCTATTTTGTCAATTGTGTAACTTCTACTTTTATCTTTCATATTTGATGCATGCTTCTTAATCAATAATCTATCTTTTGGCAACAAAATATGAAAATAGTAGTATAGATGTGTAACTATGGCACAACAAGTCTTAATGTTAATTAAGATGTTACTATCTCACTCATAGTAGTGTGATGTAGTAGAATGCCACAGTGTCCTCTAGGGGGCGCTGTTGTACCAGCTATAACATATACTGCAGTCTGTCCTTTGTCCATTCAGCAGTGTGATTCATAAAATAATGTCATTCCTTTATGTTGCCTGCAAAACATTAAAAGGTTCAGTTTTCAATAAATTGTTGACACAGTTGGGTAATCCTCTGTCTTTAAAAAAGAATAACAAATAATTAACCTGCTAAATCTACAAACATGAATACCAATGTGTGCCATTTGCTTTACAAACGCTTTATAAAAAACTAAAATAAATACAGTTAAATAAGAAAGTTAAGGAAATGCAATCAAGAATACATAATAATATATTTGTGAGCAGTAGGCTATTCTGAAAATAAGATTGTAACCCTGACAATTATGTATCATACATCTACAGTACAAATGTATATTTAAAAAGAATCAACTGTATTGATTTAAGCAGCGTCATATCGATAGAATTCTATTATATGGCTCTGGATTTAAGGGGTTTGTTTACTTGCCCTTCTTGACCACGTGCTTTTAATGCGGCCACGCATGCGCGCAGTGGGAAACTGGCTTTTGTCACGCATGTCGGTGGCGCGCACAACCAAAACAAACCTAGCCACGCGAGCGCGCTGTCGAGCGTCTGTCCTTGCGTTGATTGGCTGTGGGTGTGTAGCCCCGCCCTCATTCTCAACGGATTAGTCCGATTGCAAAAACCAAGGATCTCATATTTGAAAACTTGAAGAGGTTCTGCAAAAAAGAAACGCCACTAAATATGACTGGAGTTGTGTTCTGCTCACTTCGCTGGGAGGTTTGGAATCGGGCCGAACTCGAGATTCTCCCTCTCGCTGATTGGTGGCTATTTGTAGAAGCGGCTGTGTAGCTAGGCTGCTGATGCCTTCACGTACCTCTACAAAGATAAGATATTTTAGAGATGAAGACGTGCTTTCAGTTGTTTTGGTCGGAAGTAACAGCTGAAAGGCACCCAGCAGCTGGAGTGTTTAACCTTTAAGAGGCTATAAGATACATGATGAGTAAAAGTGTAATACTGAAGCACACGATAATAACAGGTTATCAGCTGTTGACATGGCATACATGATTTCTCCTCCTATCGTTTTAACAAAAAACCATGAAATATCCACGTAGGCCTATAGTTGTGACAAAGTATGTTCGAAAGTTTACAAACCCCCCTTTAAGCCTGAAATACACGTGTACAGTTAACACTATAAATATCTAATGAAATCATACTCCAAACTGTAGTCTACTTTGGCTGATTCGTTCTTTGTCCCATGCTGAATGTTTCATCATAGGCCTACTTGCTATAAATAACCCAGACTTGACAACAACTAAAAGATCCCAATGAAAAAGGATCTACTCCATCCACTATGAGAGAAACCCAGATGTGTTAAAGCCCTCATCAACAGGTAGGCCTATGTAGAATGTTCCCTTGTTGTTGGTACCAACAGGAATTCTGACGTTTTTTAAAACCATATTTTTAAGTGTGTTCTGTGTTCGTTGCTGATTTTTATCTTCGTTGAATTCCTGTGATGTGGTGAATGGCTACAAACCAAATGTGCTTTGGGATGATTCTTATGTTGGATATGTTCAGACCTATGGTTCAGACATGTTCCATATTTTTGTTTTGTGCGCACCATTCCAAACTCTCCTATGTCCCGCAGCACATAAACGCAGCACCGGTAGATGAAATGAAACAGCCCTTATTCTGCACTTTAGATATTTGTTTTAGACTGAAACCACCACACCAAATGAATCCCCATCCTAGTATAAACACTTTAAACCCGAGCAGACAGTCTTCTTTGAAATATCCGGTGTCGTGAATGTGTCTCTGCATTATTCAGAGCGCGCTGCGCATCACGGAGCTAATTAGGATTTCAGTATAAATAAGGCCGCAGACGGGACAGCTCGGCTTGTCCTGCCGCTGATGTCGGAGAAGCTATATAGAGGTTAAACCCCTTCAAAGAGCTGCAAGCTGCTCCAACATGCACACACTCTGACCCGCCTCACGGATGGGACTATACTCGAACCGGACCTACAGAGAAATCCCGAGTTGTTCACGGTTCAACGCAAAACTATTTGGCACAAGAGCGCAGTGAAGATCCATCGATGTTTTTGCAGACTTTCTACTGGCACGTTGCGCAAACTACACAGACTCCCAATAGCTATATGTGACCGTGAAGGTGTCATTATCATTTTTACATGTTTTGTAATAATATCCTGCAGCTCCAGCGGAGGAAGCGACTCCTTCACCGGGTTGTTTTGGTTTCCAAGAGGGGGAAGGAGAAGTGTTTTGGGGGTGAGTGCCGCGCCAGTGACCTGCTCGAGGACACGCGTGCGTTTGTCACAATAATGACTGTAATACCTGTTGTTATATCACATCAGACACTTTAAACTGTGTCTATTGGTAGTGACTTTCTATCTGTTATATATTTTATGTTTGTTTCCTGTTGCACAAGGGGATTTATAGCCTGCTGTTTATGTATTTGTGTTGTAGGCTACAGCTTAAATTAATCGCAGGATTAGGTTTCTTGTGTGTTGTGATGCATGTACATGTAGGGCTAATAAACTATTCACTGCAGGAAAACCATTTTAACATTCTGGTAACAAGCACATTTGCACAATACTCTCTGTAAACTCTAAGAGTGGTATTTTTGTCGTTTTTTTTATGTATTCCTGCTCCTCTAGGATGACAGTTCAGCATGATTTAAAACGGTGGGTCTAAAATAACCCACTTTATTATACTGCCTGCTGCCAATGTCTCTTTTATTTAATGAGACACGTTTTGCAATTTGATCCTCGAGTTGGGCTACATCATCCTTGCAGCGGATGATGATTTCTGGCTATTATCACCATCATCATATCCCTGGATGCAGATCTCGGTCAGTTTTGGGGGGGCTTATGATGCCACGTGAACAGGCGACAAAAACACAGTAAAAGGGATGGATTTCATAACGCTCATGCGCGCACCATGAGGGAAGCTGCAGTGTGCCATGTTGTTTACATGCGATGCGTCCATATGGTAAAGCAACTATTTTAGGGAGTATTGCAACACAACATAGTCAACATATTATTCATTAATGAATGGCAGTATGAAATGAGAGTCAATTATGAGTTATGGCTGTAGTCTCGAAGCGGACGCGCGTGCTCGCCGTCAGGACAGCAAGGGTAGGACGAGGGCAGGCTTCTGTTAGGGAGAAAAGAACCGGATTGCTGTTTCATTTTAGTTATTTTATTCGTTTAATGTCATTCTTAAAGCATTTAGGCATTATTTCAGATGTGGATCTGTTCAATGTCAGGTCAGGATGATACAGTAGCCTACTGAGACAAACAGTGCAGCAGGAGGAGGAGGTGGTGTTGTTGTGTGTGCCAGGCTGCTGTTTTGTTCTTCAATTTGTAAACGAAAAATGAGAGCGTCAGCTATGTCTCAATGGTCTAAATATATAGCCTGGCAGAGGCATCTATTGATCTATTTATAAACTTAACCTGTAGTGTGTGTGTGTGTGTGTGTGTGTGTGTGTGTGTGTGTGTGTGTGTGTGTGTGTGTGTGTGTGTGTGTGTGTGTGTGTGTGTGTGTGTGTGTGTGTGTGTGTGTGTGTGTGTGTGTGTGTGTGTGTGTGTGTGTGTGTGTGTGTGTGTGTGTGTGTGTGTGTGTGTGTGTGTGTGTGTGTGTGTGTGTGTGTGTGTGTGTGTGTGTGTTCAGTTTGCATGTTTTTCAGGTTGTATGTTTTTCATTTTTTGACATCCTTATAAAACATTGCAGGATCCCATCTGTTCAAGGATTTGAGCCCACTCTGCTACTTGATCAGTCCACATGGGATTAATACAGAAATAGCAATTGCTCATTTAAATGAACGTAAATAAACAAAATGTGGCTTTCCCATAAATAATACAAAGAGCTTTAGGTGGTCCCTGACCATTACAAACCACCATGATATGTTTTTGCTATAGAGAAAGAAGTCAGATTTATATTCTAATCTTGTATTTATTTACACATCCGGGTAGCTTCGCACTCCCTCCTCCTCTCGGTTAGTCTCGTTCATGCCGCATGGGAAATATGCACTTCAGCTATGTCAAATCATAATAATAAAAACGTTCAGTGCTTTTGACACAACATTTTAATGATTTAGTTGAGTGAATCCCTCTGACACATCAACACTTAGCATGTGATGCTTTTGACTAAATGTTGTAAAGCAGTAAACATTGGTGTCAACTACCTAATGCTTCTTAAACATCCAAAATATAGTATCTTGACTTGACCTCAACTAAAAACGTTTTCATGGAAAAAAATAACCTTTATTAACCTTAATAACTAAATAACGATACATATGTCATAAGAAACTCTTTATAGAATAGGCTAGAAATAGTCAAAAACAATAAAAGGTACATCATGAAAACAACATACACCATACATACATAGTAACTAACTGTATTGACACAAAAATAATGTCACAGATAAACACACAAATAAAGTTCAAGGTGTATTTATTTGTAATTTTACAACCTAATGAAATATAAACTCTAGCTCATTCACACTACACACAAGTATACACATATATAAATGACATTGTTATTGTAATAAAGCAATGTTTGTGTACATATGTTAGGAAGTTGCAATACATTTTAATAGAAGATTTGCACTAAGTTGAAAATGCTTAAAAACACATTCAATAGGATATTCATTCCTAATACAACATTAGATTAACTCCAGACAAAAAAACAAAAGACTAAAAACATGTATTACCACCTAAATGCTAATATCACCTTGGTTCCCATCTTTCCCACGGGAGCCTGAAGCTTGCGCAACCACCCATTGGTCAGCCCTCTCTGTCAGTCAAAGCTCCATCTCCCTCCCACGTGGTGACGTTTTCTTACCAAAGTAACGAGCCAGTCCATTACGCACACAAAAGACACAACAAAAGCCCGTTTTGGGAAAAATGAGATCCGTCAGCACCTAAAGGACACAACAATAAGTTCGCATCTGGCAGCATCACACATGGACCACAGCCCGGGACGGCGACAATGATTTATTCAACTTAAAAAAACAACAACAAACTGAAAAAAAACCTCTGTCTTTCTTCGGCAAGCAGTTTTCCACTCAGCTGCTTTCTGCTCCGAACCGACCCAGGTGGTGAGTACCGCATCAGGTTCATGTCTACCGCAAAGCCTGGTTCTGGTGTCGTGCTGGATTCACAGACACTGTTGCACTAGAGCTCGCGATGCTGCTCTTTGTTGGGGATAAACACATTTTAGAAAAGGGGGGGCTGCACGAGCCTGCCGTGAAATAATTAACTTATATGGAATATAATAATGTTGGTATAATTACATGTCGGGATAAATGTGCTGTTTTCTGAGGGGAAGATAGAGTGGTGTGTTGAGCGAGTCTTTGTCTGGACACTTCTTCCTGTTAATGGTTACCAGACACGCAGTGTGCTCTTTGTTTTCACCTCGCTCAGTTTGTATATCAGCCGTTCCTGCTGTGTTACCTGTCGACTCGACTTACATTACCCCTAAAATACTCTTTTGATTTACCCCAATAAAGAAAACATCGTTGAAATCCCAAATGTTGAGCTGGCGGGCTACCATGTGACGAGGAAGCCTGTAACAAAAGAATCACTAATTCTCGTGTCAGGAAAATGTTTTGTAGGATTCAAGGCATCTTTAAACGTTTTTTCAGCTATAATGTTCAAAGAAGCATACAGTAAATTATAAAGTAAGACCATAAAAAGTTAACACAAATAAGACCACGGGCTGACAGATGCACTGAAGTGAGCAACTTGGCTTTACAGGGACCAAAACAAACAAAGAAGTGTGTGTGTGTGTGTGTGTGTGTGTGTGTGTGTGTGTGTGTGTGTGTGTGTGTGTGTGTGTGTGTGTGTGTGTGTGTGTGTGTGTGTGTGTGTGTGTGTGTGTGTGTGTGTGTGTGTGTGTGTGTGTGTGTGTGTGTGTGTGTGTGTGTGTGTGTGTGTGTGTGTGTGTGTGTGTGTGTGTGTGTGTGTGTGTGTGTGTGTGTGTGTGTGTGTGTAATTCAGAAGGGGATTGGGTCCTGTTCATTCAGGGATTATGCCCTGGCACCTGTGCAGATTATACAGTACATGAATGTAAATATGTCTCGTCTGGGGGCCACGGGGTCAGTCTGACAGATTTCCTCCTGTCTTGGGCAGTCCAAGTTGTGTAAATATGTTTGTGTTTGCAGGGCAGCCATGCTTCAGGTCAGGGCTGCTTCCTGTTGCGTTGCGGAAGCTCTTTGTTTTCTGTCTGGCTGCTGTTCTGTGTCTCAGTGCTGTTGTTCTTCCTGTTGCAGTTTATTGAGCTCCACTGGAAACTTCTGCATTGAAGCCTGTTGTGTTTTCACTGTCAGGATGCTGCAGGGTGATTGTTGTCGTCTACTCAAAGACAATAGGTAGTTTTCCCATATTTTATACACTTGCCATTTTTTGGACAATGTTTAGCCTTTTCTTTTTTTAAATAAGTAAAAATACTCTTTTACAGAAGTACCAGGTAACAATTGTGTGCATTGTAACCAATTGGATGCAATCAAGTTCTGTACTGAATTGCAATTTTGAAAAACGTGTACTTTCCCTTGAGCATTTTCATAATATGATGTCATGTCATACTCAACAAGGTGCTGGAAACATCCCTCAGAGATTTTGGTCCATATTGACATGATGGCATCACACAGTTGCTGCAGATTTGTCCGCTGCACATCCATGATGCAAATCCCTCGTTCCACCACATCCCCAGGGTGCTCTATTGGATTTAGTTCTGGTGACTGTGGATGCCATTTGAGTAAAGTGAGCTCATTGTCATGTTCTAGAAACCAGTTTGAGATGATGTCACAGCAGAAATTGAGACTCATCAGACCAGGCAACATTTTTCCAATCTTCTATTGTCCGTGCAAATTGTAGCCTCAGTTTCCTGTTCTTAGCTGACAGGAGGGGCACCGGTGTGGTCTTCTGCTGCTGTAGCCCATCTGCTTCAATGTTCAGCGTGTTGTGCGCTCAGAGATGCTCTTCTGCATACCTTGGTTGTATCGAGTGGTTATTTGAGTTACTGTTGCCTTTCTATCATCTTGAACCAGTCTTGCCATTCTCCTCTGACCTCTGGCATCAACAAGTTAGTATACAAATGAATGCATGACTTAATACAGAGTTGTTGGCAGTGGGATGATGTTAAGGAATCCCATTTAGCCACTTGTTAGCCAGGCCTATTTCAAGACCCATAAAAGCTTCCAAATTAAAAGTGGGTAAATTAACTAACGTATTTTATGTCGTAAAAGAATATGTTAAAATGTTGTGTTAGACACTGAGCTTGTATGAGGTTTTAGGAATAATTCCTGCAGCACTTTTTATGTTATCTTTTGTTTATAGCTTCTTCTGCTGCCCCCAAGAGGCCAACTATTTAATAATGCAGCGTTATCAATCAGTTAATCAAATTGTATTTTTATGACTCGCATGCTACAGGTCGGCACTAAAGCAGGGGCACATTTTTTCAAATTAAATATGATCCAGTTTCACCAAAATCAAACTCGTGCCATAAATATCAGAGCAGAATCAACATGATTTTAAAGCTATTATTTGATGATAACATAGATACAAGACACGACAGCCTACATCTCCAAACACATATTTTCAGGGACAACACTTTCCTTGACAGCTGAGGTTTTATAACCCTCTAAACAACGGACACAAACAAGCAAATCTATTAATAATGATAAGTCAATAAACAAGATAAATGATAAGGGTCTTAAAGGGTGGAATCAAGGAAGCAGTGTGTACATATTAAAGGAGGGAGAGAAAATATATTATTTGAATATGAATAGGTTGGATAAAACCTAATGTGTCTAACGATTTTAATGTTGGTTTAAAAGTTGTATTTCTTTTTTCTTTTTTCGACAGTAAATCATGTTGTGTGTTGAAATACAGTATTTCTTTGTACGCCTGAATAGATGTTATTGTAAACCTGACTCCCCTGCAGGCATGCTAAACTCATCTCAGCCATGACAACATGGTGAAGCTTCTATAACAGTATTTTCTGTTATGCTGTATTTTTCTGTGTGCTTTTTGTCTCCCCTGTTTTGTTGTGTATGCTTTTATTTTGATCAAATCATGTTCCATTTGTATACAACTTGGATCACATTTTTTATCATTTGTGTTTCTGTAAGTGATGACAATTGTATCGAGTAAAGGAATTGCTGGAATATATTAGGGTACTTTAGATGTTTTTATTAATAACAAAATATATCACCCAAAAATATTATTATTGATATATTATAATATTAAGCAACTAAGCAATATACAAATTCATTAAAACATCATATAAGTGAGGCCATTAAATCATCAATAATTATAATCCAGTGATATGTATATGATTCTGAAATGTGTACTTCTCATAGTATATTATGTATGTTCTTGTGCTTGTTTCTTCACTGCAGAGTTGGAACTTTCACTGGAGTAGAGGACCTGAACACTTCTGCAGAGATCGGGGAACGAGGACACTAAAGAGGAGTCCGGCGGGGCCAGAAACACGAGCAGATGATCCGACAGTCCGTAAACAAACCCAGAGGTTAGCCAAACTCATTTGTAAAGGACTACAAAGGCAAACAGTAAAGTTATAACTCCAATTATTTGGGTTGGACATCAGTTACACTTTCCAGACTGTCCTCCTGGTTCAACTTGACAAACTGCACTCGCTGCTGTAGTCTGCACGTAGTTTAACAAACCAAAAGATTTCTGACTTTGTTGAACAGTACAATCTGTTCATGATAATTTATAGAAATGATAGCCCAAACTACAAATATAAAATTAATAAAAACATGTATTCTGGTTGATTAGAAAACCTAGCACATGTCAATTGATAGCTTGATGCTACCAAAACAAGTACCATAAGTAACGTCTTGTTAAACTGATGTCTCAATGTACTGTTTCCTATGTAATTATCAACAGTTCAAGGACATATTTGTTATTATATTGCATGCCATAATAATTGTGAATAAACATGATAATAGAAATTCTAAAATTGTACTTTAAATAGATACAGTGATTCACAGATCCCAATAATAATATAATAATAAAACACAACGTTGAAGTGAATGAAGTTGTCTTGCTTTACAGAGATTTTGTGAAAAACATGCTTTTCCTGTCATGCAAACAAACAAAAAAACCTGATGCTCCTGATGTAGACTTTAAATAAAAAATAGATTGTGATCAAGTGAAACGTGTTCTGTGGCTTTACACAAACAATGGTTGGTTTGGCGTGTCATAATATTAGGTTGCATCATCGCACAGCCCTGTTGGTAGACAACAACATGCGGGTGTGATCACATACTAGATCAAATGCTTGCTTCTGAGGAACAAGCAGAGTTTCATATTGGGAAGGCAATACAAGTAATGAGCTCTAAAAATAGAAGGTATGGGACTCGTCTCTCACCACATTTTCTTTTCCGTTTGGCCCTGCAGGTTTGATTTTCTCCTGTGGTGTTTGTGTGGAGCGTGCCACACACCCACTCCACAACAACGACGGCTCTGGCTTGCATCTTCCAGTGCTTCTTCTGTCCGCAAGTCCAGCAGAGCTGCAACTCTTCCAGTGCCAGCCCGGACACCAGCGAGGAGCCCTGCCCCACTGACATGGTGAAGATGACCAAGTCAAAGACCTTCCAGGCTTACCTGCCTAGCTGCCACCGCACCTACAGCTGCATCCACTGCCGGGCGCACCTGGCCAACCACGACGAGCTCATCTCCAAGGTACAGCTGCTTCACTCTGCTGCTTCACTCTGCTGCTTCACCCTGAGACATTTCATATGACAACCAACGGCTCCCTCTGTATCTGTATATAGAAATAACAAAGGCTAAAAAAACTGCAGAATTGTTTTTAATATTAACAAAAAGAAATGCACTATATTAATCAAAAAAAGAATGAACAGTTAATCAAAAGTGATATTTTGTATAATATTTTGGAACAACAATATTTTAAGACTAAAAAACTTGTATTATAGGTACTTCAATATAACTTGAATTTAAGATTGGAACTGGGCAACAAAATAAAAAGTTTAAATAAAAAATCCCCCTTTGTAATCACCAGCTTTTTAGTAAGTTGGTTCAATTACGTATTTTTCTTTCAGTAATGTTTAGTGGTTAAAAAATCACATAGATTTTTTATTTGATAACATCATTTGATAACTTATAATAAATGTTATAACAAGTTACTCCCCAACCCTGGTAGCACGTACTCTACACCTCTCTTATATATTATTACATATGGATTGAACTTGCTCAGCACTATCAAGGGTATGTAGCTAGCTAAATGACAGTTAACTTTGACAGACAAGCAAGTTAGCAGTTAGCTCCCCGGCTACATTACAGTGGTGCGCCTATAGCCCACAATTCATCACCTAATCCAACTTCCATCACAAAATACACACACATCCCAGTTTCCTGTTTACACACGCAACAGTAATGGAGCTACTTTCATTCTATTTTTATTTTAGCTCAGTTTTGGTCTCCACCAACTCCTGAAAATGATATCTGTCTCTGCTAAACAGTTCGTTGTGTTTAGGATTAAGTTATATGTATGTGTTTGCTGTTTGGTGATTAGTGGGAAGTGTGCAGTGGGTTTGTCTAAGGTTGTTCTTTAAGAACTTGCGTTCCGGGAAACAAGTTTAATAAGAAAGAAACCTTGTTGTAAAATAGCCGTAAAACCAAAACAATGAGCTTAAAGAGGCTACAAGGGCAATTAGAGATGAGAGACTTTCTATGGGTTTGTTTGTTATGGCCAACATTGTTGGGTGATCAAATGTTAATATCAAACATTTGATCAATGCAGCTTTAAAAAAGTGGTAGGAGGAGAATGCGAAACGTAAGCAACATTTAGCACTTAAATGTGTCAGGTTGGGGTCTCTTTAGTCGGCTTTTGGATGACATAATGAGCCATGAAGATGAAGTCCTTGTGAAAGTTTGGAAATAAATAAGTCTGTCCTAGGCTTTATATATACAGTCTATGGTCCTAGGCTTAACTGTGACATCTCAGCAGTGATTGAGTTTTTGTCCTCTGGTATTAGTTGGGGCAAATGTCACTTTGGGTTTGACAGCATTGTAATTGTATTATACGCCCACACTCACCCACCTTATTGCATCTTCAAAGCCTGGTCTTGCATCTGGGATTTATTTCTGTCGATAGATTCTCAGAGGCTTTGATGACAGCCGCTCCTGGTTTTATTTTTGTAGTCAATTTCTGTGGTCAGATTTTTTACTTACTGCTTTGGCTATTTTTGTTTCTGTAGCTGTATTTGATTACAATAATTAAAGGGAAAATGTGAAAGTGTTGCTGCTGTGACTCGCTTAGACCTCGGAGGTTTTACTTTCAGAAATAGGAGATTTGCTTCACTGCCAAAGTGTTTCATATGCAAGTTCTCACTGTCCATTGTGCTGTTTTTTAATTGCTTACAAATGAGAAACCCAAAGGGATTTGACTGTTGATTAATTCAAGGGTTTTTTAAAGTTGTGACAGAAAAACATCTGCAAGTGATAGTTTGAATTTAAAAGAGATCTTCTTAAACTTATATTGAAGTAATATGTAGCAGGAACATATTTTTGATTTATTGTGAGCAAAACATAATGCTTCATGTCCCATTTAGAAAGTCTCAAGTGCAATATGATTGTGCGTAGACTTGGTTCAGACTTTAAGAACATTTTGTTTTTATGCAGGGCTGAGATGGAGGAAGTAAGCTGACTCTTTTAAATTGACCTTAACGTCTATGTACTGTACTTCCTTTTCTTCTCCAGTAGATAAAACATTTACTATGGCCCACAAATATAAGCATTCACGACAAACCCCCCTAAAAAGTGATAGATGTGTCAGGGCTTTGCTTTAGCTGGAATGCCTGTTCAACCTTGTATAGACCTCTGAAATCTTTTCCTATGAAGTCAAACTATAGTGTAAAAGTAATTGAATTTTAGGGTCTTTGAGAGTTATTTTTCTAAGCGGCCACATTCTCATTAATAGCGGAAAAAGTTTAATTAATTTCTATTATCAAACTCTCTCAATCCAATTTTTCGGAATGAAATCGGCTTGAAAGTGAAGTCCAACTTTTAAAAACATGTTTCCCTGTGATCACCAAGCTGGCCCCTTCATAACGTTAATACATCTTCATAAAACCCTGCAAGTATAAAGTGCATAAGATAAACTCAGAAGTGAAGCTTTGGTGTTTTTTTAACAAATGCCTGCACAATAGTTTCTACATTGTGGAATTGCTCAACTTGATATATTAAAAACTAGATTCAAATCACATTATTTTTAATTACTTTTTCTTATTTGAAATGTAATGTATTAGCTTAAATGTGGTATTATGAGACTGAAACTGTATTGATCCTCACCGAAAATTCATCAATATTTACAATTTTCCTTCAATTATACAACCACGTTTTATGCATTTATTAAAGTTTAAATTGAAATAAAAATGATACAAATACATTTTCTGGTGAAACACCCAAATTCCTCCATGATAAACTATTGATAGGTTTGCACTCGCCTCCAAATAAATCCTCCCACATCCTGTCCTCAATAAATATCAATCCTTGCAGAGACACAGACAGACACAGAAATCACATGTTACAGTCAGATTACACATGCTTTAGATTCAGACAATTTGCCCAAAATGAAATTGTCCTGCCTGGTATGCTCATTTATCCGCCCACAGAAAGTGACAAATCTGGGCCTTACTGAAAATGAAACAATATCCTCTGGTTCTTTCGCTGTGAGGCCAACAGTATCAATTTGTTACAGGATTTCTGGGTATTGAAGTCCACGTTGTCCAAACAGTTTTTACATTTGGAGCCACAGAGTGCTGCTTTAATGCAGTGTGTGAATGGACAGCCGGGGAGCAAAGAGTGAGTGAAGTTTATCAGATGAAGCCGAGTGTCAGGGACTGAAGCGATGACCTTTGTGTGTAATAACAAGATGCTGACAGTGTGCTCTCCCTGCGTCGCACTCTCACCTCGCACTAAGCTGATTATTCAAATGGCAAAGATGGTCAATCTGCACGTCGCCATCTCCATGTCACAATCCATTCGCCTCCTGCAGCTCAGAGACTTGGAAGCTCACAGCCTGTTAGTGCAAGCAGGAAGAAGAACTTGGGAAACAGCCCTGCCCCCAGACTGCTGTTGGTCCTTACAGCGGGATCACAGAGGGTCATTTTGGAGGTCTGAATGTCGTAAATAATGCCAATGAGTCTTTGGCCCAAGAAAGTGACTATCCTCGCTGATATGCCCCTAATTTAACCTCCCGGAGGCACAACAGCTAAATAGAATAATTGTCACGCAGCAGATTTATGATGAAGTGAGGTTTAATTGTGCGGGAAGTTATATTGTTACTGCAGCAACTTTGAACTGGATGCAGAAAAGAACAAAGTTAAATAAGGAGTTTTTGGCATTAAACCAAAAATAATGCAGATTAATCGTGAAAGATATAAAAGGAGGCTGTTATTATATCTTTTTTTATTCACAGCCTCTTGTTTGCAATCCGTAAGTTCATTGGTTTTGAAAAGATACATATAGCCAGAAAGGAAACGCCACCATTAATATATGGATTTACTCACAATGAGGAGGAAACAACAAAAGGGGACGCATGATGAATTAATGTATAATAATTATAAAATACTTTATGGCTATAGAGAACGTAACCCAAAAAAAAAAGCTAACTAATAGGAACTATTTTCCTAGCAATAAATCCTGTGCAATGTATTTCATGAATTAATTAAATTCATAAAATATCAGAAGATAGTGAAAGGCAGGATACAGTTTATAAAACTTTGAATATTCATATATTTCAGATATCTTTGCTGAAAAATAACAAAATAAGGATCGATCATCAAAACATTTCTGTCAATCAACAGCCATTAAACCACGTCTGCCACATGTAGTTGAAAGACAGAAAACGCCACAACCTAAAACACTTTCTTATGGTCCGAACTGACGGCAGCTTTCTAAGTGACAGCGAGATATTTCTGCACTCAGGCGTCGGTGCTGCTGAGGTCACCGTGGGAGAGGTTGAAGGTGATAAAGGGTGATGAGTTTGTGTGTCTGCTTTTATTAGAGTCTCGCCACATTGTCCCCAGAGTTGACAGCGGAGCGGGAATGCAGGAAAACTGGAAGCACCACAGAGCCTCCAACTGCAATGAACTGCACAGTAGTCAGGGAGTTCCCCATTGTAGTTGCTTTTTACATCATCATAAATGAAACTCCTTTTGTGTTGTAGTTCATTTTGAGACTTTGGTTGGTCCCCTGCTATCTGTAGGGATAAGAGACACTCTTGCATCAGGCTAGACAGGCTAGCGTTTGTTCTAAAGGGTCTTAAGTTGTTATGATGCACGGCTGCAGTTAAACAGTTCAGCTGTCTTCAAAACCCTGTAAGAAAAAAAAGAATAATAATTATTTCTAGAGCAGCAACGATAAGTCGACTAATCTATATCTTGTTCGCCCCAAAAATTAATCATTGGCAACTTTTTGTAACTATATATAGTTAAAGTAATTTCAATAATGGATAAATTAGTTCGGAAGGCTACCTCTGCCAACGTCAGAACAAAATATATATAATAATAATAATGATTATAAATTGTATTTATCAAGCACTTTTCAGGTGCTCTGAAGACGCTTTACAGAGGAATAAGATAAAAAGTCAAATTTAGACACGGCATTAATCACACATTAAAAACCTGTCCAAAAAGGTGATTCTTGGTCAGTGTTTTGAAGGTGGGGAGGTCGGTGCAGTGTCTGATGTGATGTGGGAGGGAGTTCCATGCCAATGCTCTGTCACCCCAGGTTTAATAATTAAAAAAGTTATATATAAAACAACAGAAACCATGTATTTAATTAGGCCTTTGTTTCAACATGTACTGTAGTCATAGAAAAGATCTGTGTGAATTCTCATGCTTTGCTACATGTAGCAGTGAAGCGTCTGAATCCGGGCTTCACTTAGCTTTGCTATTGTAACTGTTTATCTGCTTTGTTGGCAAATGCCTCACCCCAGTGCACTGTTGGATGTTGTCTCACTGTGCTACGACTGTGCAAACCCTTGTTTAACTGCAGTTCAGCACACCAGTTTGAATACTTTTTATCTCAGATATTATAGGGACGCATACTGTACACGTTTTGGAAACACGTGTTCAATCCACTTTGTTGTTTGGACTTTTTCATTCAACACATTTGTGGGTTACGAGGCCCGTAATAGTGAAAAAACCCAGACAAATCAGTTTCCCAGAAGTCATGGGATTATTAACAAGAAGATTGAAAATTACATTAAATGCCAATCCTATATTTATTTATTTGATTGCACTCTCTCAGTAGAGTTGGCATCAGTTTGAAAGTGGATAAATATCTGTCTTTTTTCATATACATTTTATATTCTGTAAAAAAAAAGAAGCAGAATCGGGAATTCAATTAGTTGAAGCTTAAAAAAACGTTTTATTCTTTTACAATATACTACATCAAATCACATGCAGCTATTGGAACTAAAGCTGAAAACAGGTTGATGACGCACAGAAAATAATTTTGGCTATTTTTCATTTAAGCAACCGTTTTGATATCTTATTAATTAATATATTATGGAAAGCTGCATTTGGGTATTTTTTCTGACATGTTATGGACCAAATTGTATTTTATTAATTAAGGAAATAATAAGCATATTGATTGATAAATAAAATGGTTGTTCAGTGACATAAAAGCTTCTCTGAATCCATAACTCAGAGGCAACTGCTGTGAGGAGTAAACTGGGCCAAAACCATTAGATGACTCTTGGCATGTGATACAATTAGTCTGAACAATCCACTTTCACAATAAGTGGATTGAATTAAGGGATCTGACTTGGATTTGACTTGTTTTCTTCTCCTGTTGGATTCCCACTGTAAACATGTGTATCACTGGTATAGAGTAGTAGTCTGATGTAATGCGTAATAGTGGAACATAATCCGCTGCATACAACATCACATTTTAAATATAGAAAAAAATGTAATATGTGCTTGTTACAAGTTTCCATATCATGAATATGCAGTTGCACATTTTTTATTTTCTATGACAGACGGTACACAACCAAATATATGCAATTTAAAATGATATAACACAAAGAAAGCAGAAAAAACTCCTATTTGAGAAGCTGTAAATGGAGAATATTTGCTTCATGTTTGCTTGATAAATAACCTGAATGCTAAATGACAATTTCCAAGTTCCAATTTTTTTTGAATCATTTTAATTTCTGATTTTGCATGTATTCTCCATATAATAATATAAGTTATTAAATAAAAAGAGTTCTTAATAATATCTGGATATTGATTGTGACCACACTGTCCACAGATCTCTTAATAGGCTCTGCCACACCTCGTTGTGTGTTTAGCGAGGCAACATCCCCGGTCCTCAGCATCAGCCCTTCCAAGCCGATTATGTTACTTAGGAGTAGATGACACCGTGGTCCGGGGTTTTCCACGACACGCTGCCAAGCGCAGGGCGTCCTGGCCATGTTTGATTTTTATCTCATTTGAAATTTGTGAATATCTAGTTCCATGTGTCCTGGTAACTTTCTTTCACTTTGCATGCCAGGAAGTGGAGAAATAAGAACTTAGTTACCACCCTAACAACAGTGGCATGTGTTGGAGGAGCTCTGCAGGTTTTGGCACATTTGTCTCCAGTTGCAGTTTTAGTTCTGTAAATCTCCTGAGCTAGGTATACAAATCTGTTTCTCCTCCCCGAGCTTATGTCTTCGAGGCATGCCAGCCGGCGAGCAAAGATGCAGACGGAGCAGCCTGAAATAGAGGATTAACCTGAGCATACAGGCTAGAAGGAAGAATGGCAAGCAGCGCCCCTTCTCTCTTCCACTAGACTCAATATGGGAAGCTTCTGAAAATGAATGGATGCAAACCAGCAGCCAACATACTTGGCTTTTTGATCAAGCTAATTTCATTATCAATAAATGTGTCATTATTTTCTTCATTACGTAGTTTTTTAGGGAGCCGGGAGTTGCCTTAGTGAGGAATATAAATGAATGAATACATTTATGGATAAATAAATAAATAAAGGCCATGATTTATGTTTGGTGCCCACAAGATTTAATTTGTGGCCTTAATTTAATTAAACCCTTGGCACATATTGGTTAATTCATGTGCTCAATATAAGTGTGTACAGTGAGCCAGCCTCAGACCAGCCTTGGCTTTGCATCCTGCTGGCAATACAGTCAACTCTGAGTATCATATTTAATTGCCATTTTCTCGCAATAATCCATAAAAGCATGTGTTGTCACATGTCTTGATAACTTATGCACAAGCTTAATTAAGGAGTTATTATCCACGGCTACACAACAAAGGACAAGTGCAATAAGCACGTAGCTGCAACCAATTATATGGCCTAATTATACTATTAACTCTAAGGTAGTAGCATCTTGGCTTAAACTAATCAAATATCCCCATTCTGCAGGTTTATTTTTCCCAAGAAAACGTTATTTCTCAAATGTCAGTTATGAAAAACAAGGTTAGCTAATGTAATGCACCGTAGGACTTGGAAATAAAAGCTAAATCACTTCTGTAAGCTAGTTAGCCAGGCATGCTAACTTAAGAGCTTACAAACACGCAGAAAATAATGAGTTCTTTGCAATTTTGGTTGTGAAAATACACCACCTTTCTTTCACTATTTTTAACAGAGTATCACTCACTTCAACCCCCTCCGCTATGACTATACAATAATGAGCTAACAGTCAACTCGACGAAGCTTGTTTTAGCATAAAACCAACATATTCGACATAATCACACTCTTGGCTTTATTTTATTTGTTGACTTCTGACGCTGTCAACCTCAGAAACCTTTTCGAAATCAGTCTTGGCTTGTTTTTTTTTATCAGATGTTGGTTACATCCAACAGCAGATAGGAGCACTATCCTGAAATCAGATCGCAGTGTGAGCGACAGTTTGAGAGCCGAGGCCTGCGGTGTGAGCGTGGCCCTGGAGAGTGACGGCGCAGCCTGAATACTGAAGAGGAGGCTGAGAGTTGTATTCAGCATCATGGCTTCGCCCCCCCCATCAGGCTGATTGAAGCCCCTCTAATGGATTGATCACACTTTTCGTTTCTTGACATTAACAGACACTATTCATTTAATTAATTAATTTATTTTCACATTTTCCAGCTGCCAAATATCTGATGCTTTACATTTATGTGCTGTCACAGAACAGACAAGTTGTTACTATTCCCCTTCTCTTGTTTTAATGTTCAAGGCTAGCAAGGTTTTATTAAACATAGAAGCTGCACTAGTAGTAGGTGTCCAGGGATAACTGTCAGTCGTCACCACTCAAGTTCAGAATGAAAGTATTGGGTAGTATAAAATAACATTTGGCACTTTGTCCAATGTTTTTGTTAAATGCACAAACAGATTAGGCTTCACTTTGTGTTTAGTGCCATTAAGCTAATGTCA
Source organism: Trematomus bernacchii (assembly GCF_902827165.1). Taxonomy (NCBI): domain Eukaryota; kingdom Metazoa; phylum Chordata; class Actinopteri; order Perciformes; family Nototheniidae; genus Trematomus; species Trematomus bernacchii. The sequence continues at coordinate 17,813,788 of NW_022988043.1, forward strand.
AATGGGACATATATATTTTTTCTTTTTTAAATACTTGTGCAATTTAGTATCTACAGTGCCTACCAACCATAAAAGTTGTTGTGTAGCTAATGACAAACAATTATTGACCATTAAAATATAAATAGAATATTTGTTAGTGGTATAATTAAAATGTTGGGGTAATGTATGACTTGTGAGCAAGTCGGCAGTTATTAATTTCAATTATAATAACTGATAATCAATGAAAATGTTAGCATGAAGCCACTGGCTTCCTTCAGTTTTTCTCTAGTAAATAATATCTATATACTCTTGCTCAGTACGTCTGTTAATTAGTTATGGCCAAGGAGCCATTCAAAAAGCTCAAATATAACAAAATAAATAAAAGCATTGCATAACAAAGTTTAAGATAGTTTAATCCTTTAAAAAACAACCTTAAATTGAATCTCAAATAGAGCTTTGGGGTTTTAACAGGATGCATTTAAGTTTAGGCTGAACCCTCACCTAGCACAGCCTGGCATCTGTTGGGACAGATGGTTCAAGTCAACTCAGCAGGCTTGTTAATAGCTTTAAGTTCATCTTTATTTCACTTGGACCGTAATAAAAATCATGTTTTCTTTATTTTGGTGAAATCTGATTTTGTGTTCCTATTAGAGAACTCACTGCAGTCGAAGCATGTTAGCCTCTGCTGGCTTGGATTTGTATTTTGTGTGTTGGGCTGAAGGGTTGGATTTCTCTGTGCGAGGTATTGTTTCCCTCAGTCCCGCGTGGTCAAGAGGATTCAGGGATTTTGAGATTTGCTTTGAAGAATTCATTTTTTGGGAACAAGCGGTTTTAAAACAAATGCAATTGAAGCAGCTTAAGGAAAACGAGCTCTGTAACTGCACTCCTGTTTGCTCATGGTTTATTAAGCAAGACTCTTACATTTTGGAACCAGTCCTTGCCTGATCCTGTTGGGCCAGCTAATAGGATTGTTGGGAGTCTTAGTGCAGCACCAAAAGCTGTCTGGCTTCTATCTCCATTAAAAAAACATGATCCAAATATTTCCTTTTTTTTACTGTTCTTGTAAGAATTTGCTTTTAGATTCTAAATGGGCTATGTAAGAAGCATACTCCTGCCTCCTGGTTTTTTTTGTAGCCCAGTAAAGCTTGCAGCAGCTCTGGTAGAGAGACAAAAACACTGGCAAAGTAAAAATAGACTGTGGGAAACAGATAAGGGCAGCGAGAGACGGAGCCGTCCCTTTTGGCCAGTGGTTAAGTTGATGTCGGAGCCACAGTGAGACGCAGATATGACACACAGCTCTTGTCACATGTAGTAACCCCTCCTTCCCCTCTGTGGATATAAACACTGCGGAGAGGACTTGTTGTTGGCTCCACGGGGGCCGACCTAGTTCCCTCTGGCAGCTAAGGTCACATGTCTTGTGGCTGTGGACTGTGTGTGTGTGCAGACTTCACTTCAAACAGGAACAATGAACTTGGGGGATGTAACAGTAAGAGCTCAACACCTACAGTGAGCAAAGACGGGGGGCAGAGTAAACAAATAAATAATTTGTATCATTCAGTTCCAAGACAAACTATCTGAAATCAAGTTATCCAACACTCGGGCAGCTGAGAATCGTCCCCTGAGCGTCAGTGGTGGTGGTGGTGTCTGTGGTCAGAGGAGGCAGCTGGCGCTCCTATTAGAGGTATTAGCTCAGTGCCCTCAACCACAGACCTATCTGCCGCACTCATTTGCAATGGAAAGAAGCAAAGCCGATTGGGGCCTGTCTGCCGGCCAAGGATGTCGGGGTTATAGGAAGAGAAGCCTCTGTCGTCACCCACTGTGCAGGCTTTACAGCTCCCTGTTTACATGAATATACAGTAACGTCATGTGTGTGTGCTCAACCGCGTGCAGGCTGCAGGATATTTATAAAGATAGACTTTGTTTAACCTCCTATATTCATCGGGGGTGTGTGATTGATTTGTGTTGAGTACAGTTTCTTTTTTATCATATGCATGTGAGAGAGGTAATTCCTCAGGGTTAGTCCAGTCACAATTATTACATTGTGAACTTATCATACAATAGCTGCCTTTTTACTGACCTTGATATTGCCTGTTCTGCACATGCATGTTTGTTTACATTTTTAGCTTAAATACAGCCAGAATAAACAGCGGTTTCCCCCACGTTTAAGGCATTGCTCAGAATTGAGAATGTTTGCCCAAGATTACATAGGCTTAAGAATCAAAGTGTTTTGATCTTTGAAAGGCAGTATTTGCAGAATTACGCTAGTTTATTATCATATCAGTGGCAAAAAATGGTCCTAAAATGACTAATATTGTTTATTAAGTATTTCTGAGACACTTGCTGTCGCACGGATAATTAAGTTTAGATTTTTTTGGATAGATTTTAGGTGTGTCGCTTGGCTCTGTCATAAATGCCAGCCTCTTATACTTTTGGTCATTTTGTGGCAGGTTTTCAAAAAGATAGGTAGAATGGTACAGTCTTTCACCAACTATACATTGTTCTGCTTTGTTGGGAGTCTTCTGCAGACCTCTCCTCTCCACTTTGTATTGCATTATGCAGAAACTTGTTTTACTTTAACTTCCCAGAATAGGCACAACCAACACCTGGAGGAATGCAGGGTTGTCATGAAGCCTAAAATGCTGCAACCAAAATCTGAAGGAGAAGTCTGCAAGAAAGCCTAAATGGATTTAAACAATGCAGGTTTCATAATATTTAAAGGTCCCATGTCATGCTTTTCCCGTTATTACCCGTCCCCTTGTGTGTTATGAAGGTTTTTCTGCATGTAAACGGTCTGCAGAGTCACAAACCCTCAAAGTACACCCTGTAGCGAGTAAAACTCTAACACAGAAAAGACCTGTCTATGCTGCCCCAAAATGCCTTGTTGGAGATTTCTCATTTTCCATTGTTTGCTTCCTGGGTTCTGTGACGTGTGAACACCCAAATCAACCACAAATGACCGGATTGGCCCAAATGGACCAATCCGTGGAGCACCTCACACACCAGGATCCCTTGGCTAACTAACAGGGAGTCCCCATTGACTTGCATAGAGCTCCCTGAACGCTGGTAATAGACGAGTTGGGATCGCGGAGAAATGCTCTCCGCAGACCCATTCTCACAGCGTTATAAACCTTTTTCTTACTCAATATCAAGCCACACTTATTGTTTTTACTTCGGCTGTGAGTGTTTGTGTGTGCTCAGGATGAGTTTCGCTGTGTTTCGCTGTATTGCCGACCCGGAAACCTGTCCGCTCCTCGCAGCAGTTTGCAGCAGTTCGCAGCAGCTGCGAGCAGCAACGAGCCTTGCAACGTCCCGACCAATCAGAGCACACTGGGCTCACAGGGAGGGGGGGGGGCAGGAGCTCCAACAAGCCGTTTAGGACAGAGATTGAATACCTGGTGAATACACATACTTTACAGAGATGCTGTATGAGAAACCAATGTGAGTTTGGAAAATTGCACAATGTAAATCTATTCTAGTAGACCTCAACAATGGAAATATGATCAGTAGAAATGGCCATGACATGGGACCTTTAAAGGTTTTACTGCTTTAAGGCTGAAGTACTTGGCAGCATAAAGGAAATGTGTCTGAAGGCGTTTGTGTGGCTTTATCTTTGCTACCTATAGGAACTTGGACGTGTTTTTTCGAACCCTCCTCGCTGGAAAAGTTGTTGAAATGTGCACAGTGACTTTTTCACACCTTGCTCTCTTTCTCTGCTAAGACATTTACATGTATCTTTGTTCCAGCCTCACGATAAAGTAAATGCATGAACAGGTCTGTAGTGCCTCAAGGAGACGCACACTGAGTTTTGGTGAGAAAACTGAGTGCAAATAGAACAGTGTTTGTTGAGAAAAAGTCTCCACAGGGGACCTTTAACATGATGCAATTCCTCAGAAATATAGGCAAACAGATTTCAGCATGTACTCATTTGGGGTTGGCAGGGATTTAAAAAATGATTCAATCAGGACTCGTAATGGGCTGTTTGTGTGTGCAGTAATATCCTATTAACTGTATCTCGCTAAACATTATTGTCAAAGCTTCCCCTCTGAAAATACACTGAACATCTGTAACGCTGCATTCCCACAATGAAGCCTGGCACCCTGAGTTTGCAGCAGGGAAAACTCGAGGGGAAAATAAGGAGTCCAACAACAAACAACATCTCTCTCTCGTCATTAAAGCTAATAGATAATAGACTAGTTTCGATGCCTCGTTTTATTCCTCACCTCCAGCCAAATGTGTGTGTGTGTGTGGGACTGTGACAAGGTGGATAACAAGTATGCACAGCAGATACTGGGAGAAAAGCACCCCAGGGCGGCAGTTGCTCACATTCTTGTACTTGGCAGCTCTGTATCGTCTGCTCACATTATGTTTCTCTCTCTTTCTCATTGCAGTCATTTCAAGGCAGTCAAGGAAGAGCCTATCTGTTTAATTCAGTGTAAGTATGAGACACACACACACACACACACAATTTCCACATTGCAGACGATTATTTATCAAAAATGTCATTGTGTAAATATCTTATTGAAGCCACAGTAGTCAATCTTATGTCATTACAATAGCAATATTAAGGTTATTTCCCCCATATGGTCAGACTCACCATATCTTACAACAGTGATTTTCAACAGCTGTGCCGTAGTTCACCTGTGTGCTCTGAGAGATCGTCAGGTGTGCCTTGGGATATTGTCCAATTTGACTTAAACGGTTTCTGCAAATGCAATCCAACAGTCTGTGGTCTCAAGCCAGCTAGAAAACTAATCTCCAAACAAAACACCCTTCACTTCAAAAAAAGAACACAGACTATTATCTATCTGAGAAACAGGTAACTATAATGATAAAAACCACAAAGGTGTCAGAGAGCTCTCAAAGCTAGTTCCATTGTAGCAGAACTTGTGGCCAAATTGAGAGACTCGTCATTAAACTGTAATTGTATATGCTGAATGGCTAGGCTACAATGGGGCACAGTTTGCTTGTTTTTGAATGTAAAAAGTGTACCGCTGTTCAAAAAAGGATGAACAACGCTGTCTGACAGGATGCACCTTTTAAGTGAAAGATTCTAGCTGCTCTTCTCCCGCTCTCTCTGACCTCCACGACCCTCTCTCCCTCCCCCCTGCAGGGTGAATGTCGGCTGCGGGCCAGCTGAGGAGCGGGTTCTCCTCACAGGTTTACATGCTGTGGCTGACATCTACTGTGAAAACTGTAAAACCACCCTTGGCTGGAAATATGTAAGTCCTTCAACTTTCACCCCAGCTCTTTTCCTGTCCCATCTAAATGTTTATTGATGCACCGTTTACGCCTGCCGCTGTGTTGTTGGGCAACTCTGTGGCTTCCTGGCCTGCTAAGGGACAAATGATGCTATAAAGGGTCGAAGGAACACGGTTTCTTTCGTTAAAGCATTGCTTGTTAAAACCACGGTGACAGTTTGTCTTATTTGCTCAGGGTTATATTTAAGCATAGAGATTAAGCACTCTGTGGTCTCCTAGTGTCGAGGTAATTACAGTGCTTATAGGTTGGCTCCAGACTGGTACCTCTGAGAGTCTACAGTGATTAAATACCAAGCCATTTTGAAGAGGCTCGTCCCGGTAACTGTCTGACGAGACTATCGAAGGGAGGAAAATAACTCAACAAATGATAAGACAGAGACTCACTTAAAGCTGCTCCTTCAGTGACAAAAACAATTAGACTCTTAAAGAAAGCCTCACAAGCAAAAGCAGAGCAAAGCTGGTTTATAAGGCTGAGCAAATAATCCAGGAGACAGACTCACATGGACATGAGTCTCTTGGAGCTGAGCGGAACTCATCCAGCACTTCAGGATGTGCTCTCAGACATGGAGTCAGGACATTTGAAAGAGGTGGTTTGGTAGCTAGGAAACGTGTCCTGTTTATCTACAATAATGCATAATGTGGCCAGATAAATGACTGTGCATATTTTTCTTTCTGCCTGTTTGACTCAAAATTAAATGTACTGCCTAGTTACTGCAAACTTTTTTATGTTATGTTAAAGTCAATTAATTTAAAACCTTTTTTGTTTTTTAAATTCCCTTTGTGGGGCTTACCTAATATTTGTTTTCCTCTGAGCTTTCAATCATTATCATTAAATCATTTTTACTTTTGCATTAATGTGAAAGCTTGATTTTACTGTCTGTTAAGGTTGAGTGATTTCCTTTGTTTTCTTCTACAGATTAGTGAGTATTTATTATTTTCTCAATGTTTTGGAATATAAGGAATGGTAAATCACAGGTCATCCCATGTATTACCTTGCATCCTTCTTTATTTATTTTTAACAAGATCCCCCTTCACCCACCCTCAGGGAACACACCTTGGCAGGTGATGTGTTCACAATACAGCATTTCACAAGTACAAGTGCACGTTTTCACAGCCATACTTTACCACCATTCTCTTCCATTGCTTATTTTTTTTTATCATTATACATGCTTCTGCTGCTTTTGATTAATTGGTTTGTTGATATTTTAAAATGGTGAGAAATGCCTTAGTCACACCTTCACAGTGTGCAAAATGTACAAGCCCTTTTTGATATTGGGCTATAATAAACTTTATATGGACAAGTATTAAAAAGCAGAAAGTCTTTGCACATTAGAAGATGGTATGACATATTTTTCTGTCCAATAACAAATGAATTAATCTACTAATGTTTCAGCTTTACTTGTACGTATACTGACGGGTACTCTATTAACAATATATAGGAAATGTATTGGAGCAGAAGTAAACAGGGTATGACAAGAAGACTCAAGTACCTGAGATGTGTACAGTACTTGAGTATATGTACTCACCACTGCTTGTAACTTTGTCCCTTTCCTGTGTGTTTTTATTTTACAGGAACACGCGTTTGAGAGCAGTCAAAAGTACAAAGAGGGAAAGTTCATCATTGAGCTGGCACACATGATCAAAGACAACGGATGGGAGTGATGCTCCTCTTCTCACTCTCTGACCTTGGAATGCTCTTTAGTGAACTGCATGGAGCGATGACCATCGACCACCTTGCCCCCTCCCGAGCCCCCTTAAAAAGAAAAACTCCACGAACCTCCACCCCATCGCCTCTTTCACACGCACACACACCCACCTGCCCATCGTGAGAGTGACAAAATGGCGACAGAGGAGCAACTGGAGTGCTGTGATTACTTTGAAGAGTGTGTGTTCTCCTTCACAGAGCGGGATTTTTGGGGTCTGCTTTCCTCACTCTCACCCCCCCCCCCTCACCGAACCACGCTAACAAGTGACTGTGGTGTCATGGCGACCACTATGCGAATGGAGATAGACTTCACTGAGAGGACATGTGTTTGTTTTCTTTATGTTGCTCACCCAGCGAGACGGGTGACGATTTATTTTTAATGTTATTTACTATATCTTTATCTTCTGGGTCTAAGGACTTGGTTTGATAGCAGATGGGTGTTACTGGTTAGCATTTTATTTCCCTGTCAAGTCTGTCCTGTTGTGTTTTTTGTTGTTGTTGGTTTTTATTTGTCTCTTTGCCTTTAGCTGAGCATGCTTTTCTTTGCTGATGTCCAAATGAGCAATCAGGGACGGGTGGGGAAAGGGAGTTCTTTTGTAGTTACAAATATGTAGCAGCATCTTGCTTTTAAAAAAAAAAGATGAACAAATTGGCAAAGGATGGGATGCAGTAGTGTGGGGTGTTATTCCTTATATATCTTTATTGTTTTATCTTTTTTTCTTTCTTGTTCATTTTCTTAACTTCTCCCCCCTTCTGGTACTTCTCAGAACCCAAAAAGCATAAGGAGCAGCACCTCCGATGTGTTAGACATAAATGGATATGTATAACTATAAATATATATATATATAGATATTTAAATATTTGTAGTGTTTGGCTAAGTGCGATTGTGGCTGGTCCCATTTTGCAGCAGTACCACAAGTTAAAAGGAGCGAAAATAGTTTCTAGACTGGGGAACCTGACATCAGTGGCCACATGTCATAAAGCATTAAGGCGGACTGTATTATTCCATTGTCTAGTAATGAAACAATCAGAGAGACATCTACATATGAATATATATATATATATATATATATATACACGCATACTATGGTTACATATCCATAAATGCTATGAAACTGTTCATAGTACGTAAATATTGGAACATGGATTCTGAATATGCTTGCTGTCGTGCACATATGTATATATGCATATGACTTTGTGTATATGCATTGTGTGTGTGGTCACGCATTACACAGTGACGTACTTGAACGTTGCTATTTCGTTTGCACTTTGCAGAGGCCTTTGGTTCATCTCAGTTTAGAGGCAAAACTTTAGTTCGCTCTTGTCTGTATTTTTCTACTTTAGTTTTTTTAAACGGCCTTTCTCACAGATGAACGACAGATTGTTGTAGACGGAAAGAAAGTTTGACCTGGACAGTTTGAGGTGTTTTCGTAGTTTTTTCGTTACGACTGAAGCTAGATGCTTCTACAAGTTTTGGTTTTATTTCAATAAGATCAACAACTGATGCTTTTCCTCTTAGTTTTTCTCGAGAAAAGTTTAGTTTCCGATTCTTTGCTGCTATCGTAGAAATGCGGCCATTTCCTTCTCGCTCTTGTAGGTCTTTTTGCACTTTAAATGCTTATCCGTCTCTCTCTCTTAGAGCATATGAATTGTCTCTTTGTGATTTGCCTCTAAGCCGTATGAATCTTGTGCCTCTTCAAATCATGAACAGCCTCCCCTCTTATTTTTCTGTTGTGCAGTGCATAACTTGAAAAATCCTTTGTGTGAACGATGTGTCTTCCCCCTTCTGTGGCCCTCAAAAGAATTGTTTTTCACATAGATCCTCATAAAATGTATCTTTTTTTCTTTTCTTTTCACAACAGAAACTTATACATAAACACTTATATTTTCTACATTAAGATTTAGAGGTGCAAAAACAGATGGATATTTCTCAGAGTAAAGCATAGAGGAGGAGGTTTGGAGCATGCGGGATGCCTTAGGCTTGTTGTTTGACTTTTTATTGTAAGGATAACAAAAAAGGTTGGCAGCAGGTGGAGGCGGGGCGGGATGGGAGAAATTTAAAAATCAGCAGTGATTGATTACTTTGCCGGCAAGGTCAGTCAGATCACATGACCTTTTTATCCTAAAAAACGATGACAATGCAAACCCTTAATATACAGCGGTTATACCTACTTGAAAATTTAAAGACATAAACAGCTGAGATATTGGCCCGTGTTAAAGTTTTTGTACATAAACTAACATATTTAAGGTTTTATACGTATTTCTACTGGGTTGGTTCTTTTACTTCCCCAACTTGAAGCACTTTTGTTCACTGTACCTCTGACTGTGTGTGTCTGTGTGAGTGTGTCTATGTGTGTGTGCATGCAGGCCTGCACACGAAGGTGAATGTTTAGTTTCTTTTCCGCAGACACTTTATTTGTTTCTCTTTTTTTGGTTTGGAAGCGTTTTTATTTGTCCTGATGTTTTCCTTCTTTCGCAGCTGTTTGGTTTCTCTCCCGGTGATCCGTGAGGTCGAGAGCCAGGTTAGTTTGTTTGGAAGTGATTTATCATTGTTTTATGTTGCTTTTCTGTTAGCTTGTTTATTTAGCCTGTTTGTTGAGAGCCCGTTGGGGCCGATGTTAAGGTCCCTGCTGAGCCGTGTGGACATAGGGGGGCGAGCTGGAATCTCCCACCGTGTCACAGGGAGACCCTTTCACCACTACAGTCAGTGTCTCCTGTATACAGGGCTTTCAGGGGATGAGACGCACCCTCTGGCGGCCTTTTTGGAGGTTCTTAGCTTTTGTCACCGCTGGCTGTATGTATCTGATTGTATTTCTTAATTTTGCTGGTTGTGACCGAAAATGAATGGTTACTTCCCTGATATATTTGATTTCTTGTTTTGATAAAGTTAGCTTCTTACCTATCGGAGCTCAGTCGCTACACCCAGTTGTGGGACTATTTTTAACTACTCTTCAAATAAAGCACTCAGTATTCCACATTCCACTGCGCACATGTCTTTAAAAGGGGAACTGTTTTGGCTAACAGTCAGTGTTTCAAATGTTCACCTGGCTGCCATGATTCAGAAGTTTACTTCAGGGGCCGTCGATTGTTTTTACAACTCACTTTAGATGAAAGCACGCTAACTGACAAAACGCCTTGACGCAAGATGGCGGCTGCGTTCCTAGAGACACTGCAGTCGGAAAATAGCGATATGAGGCAATGTATATGATGTGAATATTGAAAAATAAATGAGCTAGCCAGCTCCCAACGGAGTCCGTTTAACTAACGCTGGCCAGCCACCTGCGGTGATGCTTATTTCTGTAACCAGTGTAGCATGTTAGCAGGTTGGAATTGGCTAGCTAGCTAGCTTAGTAGTATGTTGCAAAAACAATGGATGCCACCGAGGGTGTGTCGCTACCCCTTGGCGTCAGTGTCTGGTTGAGTAAAAGGTGCAACAGAGTACATTTCGGACTACACTAATCAGTGAAGCAGGGTGTAGAACCTTCAAACAGAGCAGCATTCAATCAAAACTCCTCAGCCTGGTGTTATGTTTCTCTTTTAATGGTGCATTTAAGCGATTACGAAGGGATCTCATTGATATTTGTGTTCTTGTTTTAATCAGTGCTAGTTAAATGGCTACATTTCATGAACTCTGGTATTCACCACTTTGTGGGCCATTTCATGGTGATACACTTGAAAACTACTGAGACTGAAAGTTCAGGTTTGGCTGTCTGTTTGTCAAGAGTCTGATCATATATCATGATCTACCTAAGCAAACGAGTTAAAGCTGTTCAACCTACATCAGACTCATATCAGAAAATGTCTAAATCCAGCCCTTGGTTTAGATTTATAACTTTATGAACCTTTTCCAATGACACTGGTAGATACATTTTTCTACAAACAAACAAAAACTACCTTACCAGACCATTCATGTCTGCCTATATGGTAACTGAATGGACTTGTTAGCTGTTCCATGCACAGAGCCAGTTCCTCCAACGGACCTCCACATTGGCGCCAGCAGTGGTTGCTCGCAGAGCCTCTTTACTCGCCCTGCGCTCAGTCAGTTTAAGTTGAATCAACAAAAAGCAGTTGCCAGTGTCACCGCCGGTGTGTACCAAAAAGACCCAGGTTCTACCGAATGCATCAGTGTCATGTGTTAATGGCGGGAAGGAAGTCAGGGGTCGAGCGTCTCCTGGAGATTTAAATTCTATACCAAAATGAAAGAGGAGAAATCCTGTCTCGTATGACATTGTCTTTCGGTAGAATGTTTTGATTCTCTGAACACAACAGTGTCAAAGCAGCCTGGATGAAAATGTTAATATTTGCTGCTGAAAAACTGTTTACTTTTTATTGTTATTTTTGTTTTATTGTGACACTGGTTACCAACTTCATGAGCTCTGTTACTTTCTATATCTGTACCTAAAGCGTAATCAAAGGCAAGATTGGTATACAGGGGAAAAGACTGTACAAGTTATTTTCTTAGGGCTTTTAAACCACAGTTTAAGGTCTAAAGCATGTTGTATTTATAATGGCTATATGTTGTGCCTGTTTTATTTTATTTTTTTCCTAAATTCAAAACAAAACTATGATTATGATTTTCATTTGACTACATTGCTTTGCATTCTGTCTTAGTAAAGCCATGTCACATGTCTGTTTTCACTCTAATGTAAACTATCAGATATCACAATAAATTGGCATTAAGTTGTGGATGTGTGAAGTTGTGAATTTTAGCAACTGTTTTGTAAAGGTATTGGAAAGTAAACTGTGAATATTTATTTAAAAGCATATACTACCTTGTATTTAATCTTCAGAAGAGTTTGAATATGTCACCTTTTTTTGCATCTTTTTTATAATAACTAAAGTGTTGAGCAAATTGTCTAACATTTAAAAAATATCTAATATCTTTTAGGTCATTTTGATACATTTAAAATAGAGCAAAGGTCAATGTGAAAGCCATTTCACAGTCGGTAAATGTGTGAAAAAGCCACAACAACATGACACATTATGAAAACAAACATTGTGTTGCAGAAGTACAGAGCAAAAAAAAAAGAGGAACTTATCTGGGGCGGTTGTGCGATTCCTGTAAAAGAGGATAAAATGAACTTTGTCAGTTCAGCACAGAGGCCAAACGTCTGATTAAATATTACAGGCCTGGCAGGAAATATGTCAGAAATTGCCCTTAAAGTATAGAACAATCAGTGGAGCGTGAAATTCACTTGTTGCCCTGCTGATGTGTGGGTCTCCGGCAGAGAGGCTGGCAGACTGTCAGGTAATTAGTTTAAAAGAGAGAGACCTGCACAGTTTCCCTGATGCTGCTTCTTTTTTGTTCTTGCTGACCCAGAGGTCAGCTGTAGTCTGCAGCCATACTTCCTCTTCACAGGTTTACACTTCTCAGAACTTCACTTTGGTTAAAAAAGGGGAACTAGTTATCTTTCATGGGTTTCAAAGTGTATTCCTCAGATATATGTCCACATGATTTTCTTGAAAACAATTTAGGGCTTACATCTACAAAACTCAATTTAAATACTTTTCTTAAAACTGGTGGAATGTAACTAAGTACAGTTACTCAAACTACCCAGCATTATATAATGTAGTTGCAAATATCCTTACCAGCTGTAAAGTTCCTACGAAGTTCCTATGATTACACAATGATTCAATAATTACATTTCTACATTGTGAAATGAAGCATAATAAATATTTTAACTTGTACTTTAAGTTTATTTAGTTAATACTTCTACTTAAGTAAGATTTAAGAGTATTTTTACACTGTAGTACAGCTACTTATAATAAAGTAACATTTGCAAGTACTTGAATACCACTGTATTCCAGAATAATATAACCTTTTAAAATGTCAGGCCAAGATATGAATAAATCAAATAAAAGATAAAACCACATTTTGTTGGAAAACAGGTTGTGGTTGTATCCTATATTTGGTTTTTACATACACCGTTTTAATTTTGGTTTCAGGTACTCCACACGATTTAAATGGGAAGGGAAAATGGTAAATGGACTGCATTTATACAGCACTTTCTGAGTCTCTCCAACCCCTCAAAGTGCTTTTTGATATGGTAGTCAGCAGAGATGGGGTCGTTACTAAAAAAAAGAAATATATTACATATTACATATTACTTTAAAAAAAAGTAATATATTACACTACTTCGTTACTCTCTACATAAAGTAACTCGTTACTTTACTCGTTACTTTACTCGCAGGGCCGGCCCGCCCCTCCCTACAGGCAGATCACGCAGACTGCTAAAGTTTCAAATGTTCTCTTTAGTTCAGTTTCCATTGTCGCATAAGACTGATCCAGATAGCTCTGACTATGGCTGTCCTCTGTCTCCTGCTATCTGTATTTTGCGCAGTATATCTCTGAACGATGCGATGGTGATTCCACTGTGCAAATGGAGAACATTACCTCTACTATGAAGGATGCTACAAGCCTGTCCATCTCTACTTTGGTTACCGGTCCTCCAAATTCTAATTTGTGCCGCTTCGGAGTCGGCGGCGGCGACTCACAACATCCTCACTCTGGGTTCGGGGGTCCGGTCCTTAGCTATTAGCTTCACCTTAGCATGTGTTCTTTGCAGGTGTTTGTTGAGGTTTGACGTGGTGTTTGCAGCAGTGGATAACAGCTTCTGGCCTGGACACAGTTTGCACCTCACCGTCACATTCCTGTCTATTCTTCGGACGAACTCAAAATAATGGGCATACCTCCACCCCTCGAAAGTTATCGCCATGTTTATGCAGCACTGCACGTGGAGATGTGGACGCGCAAATCGCGCAGATTACGTACATATAAACCTGCGGCGGAAACCCCTCTTGTCTGTCAGTGTGATTATGACTGATTTTATAAAAGTAACGAAGTAACGCGTGTCGGGGCAATGTTAGTAACTGTAGTGTGATTACTGAATTATAAAAGTAACGCGTTACACTACTCCGTTACCGACAAAAGTAATATTATTACAGTACCCAACTCTGGTAGTCAGATATACCCATTCACACACATTTATACAGAGGCCACCTGCTTAGAAAAACGTACATTGACAAACATTTACACCAGTGAATTGATAAACCAATTTGAGTTTAAGTTGCGACTTGTTGACTGCTGGGGTTTGGAATCGAACCACTGACCTTACAATTGGAGTGACCATCTACCTCATGAGCCACAGCTGCGCTACAGGTAAAAATGTTGCTAACTACTGTTTGTGCATGCTTAATTCATGCAAATTAGAAACTTGGGTTCTCATCTGTTATCTGTTATCATCGTTTTCTTATTCTGGTTAATGATTCTGTATTCAGATGGGTTATAGCAGACAGCTCAAACAAATATACTTCCTGTTTGGTAAACAGTTTTCCAACGCCTTTTCTATTGCAGCCCCAAGACTGTGGTACAGCATCCCCCTCTCTATCAGATCGGCCCCCTCCATTGACTACTTTAAATCCAGGCAAAAAACGTAATTGTATTCTCTGGCGTTTGACTCCTTATCTGGCTGATAGTGCCTTTGTATTTGTTTATTTGTGCATATGAGCTGTGTGATTAAAGGTCACCTATTATGCAAAATCCGCTTTTCCCTGTCTTTTTTTACATAAACATGTGTCTCCTCTGTGTAAAGAGATTCTGAAAGTTTCTGGAAAAAAGATTTGCTCTCTTTTGGACCTGATCCATTTATATAAAAACCTGTCTGAAAATGAGCTGATCAGATTTTTGCCACTTTATGATGTCATGTTTTTTTGGGTTGTGTAACCACTAGCGTCTAGCCAATAACCAGCCAGTAACCCCCCCACCTTATCACCTGAATCTCCTCCTAGAGCACCATTGAGTTCTTTTTAACCAAATATCTCTCAGAGGGGCGTGGGGAGTGGCTCCTTATTTTCATCTAAAGTAACAGACAGAGAATCAGCACTTTTGAAACAGGGCTAACACAGAGGGGATTATGGGATGCTACAATGATCTGTTTGGTGTTTGGAGCCAAACACTTCAGAGACATGTTTTGTATATATCTGAGACCTGTAATATATTGATGAAAAATAGTTTAATAGGGGACCTTTAATGTTTACGTCAACGTTTTTTTTATTTTTATTTTTTATGAAATGCTCTGTTCTGTACAGCACTTTGGTCAGCGTCGGTTGTTTTTAAATGTGCTCTATATATATATATGTGATTGATTGATTGATGATTGATTTTGGGTGCACTGACCTTTAAACTGTTTGACTGTAGGTAAGTTCTGCAGCTGCTCTCATTACTTATTTATGTCCTCATGGCTGCAAATGTTTAACATCTCTGATCCTAAAGATGGGATATCAATAACTGTGGATCCACTTGGATCAGTTTTGTTAGTTCATGTTTCTAAAGGACTGAGATGAGTCCTGCTGCAGCACGGTTATGAATAATTTAATCAGACTTGAGATTTGTTGTATAGATATGGAGTTGCTATGGCAGTACATACTTAATTCTCGCCTGCATAGTGCTTCCTGTCCGTCTCCGCACTTGTGATTCTGAGGCCCACACAGCCTCGTGTTTTGATGTCCTTGAGGTGTCTTCAAGCAAAGAAAAAAAGCAGCCTGTCGGCCTTTTATTTATCTCACACTCCCTGTCTTGCTTTTAAAGCTACAACACGCAACATTTTTACATTAGTTTAATAAATCCAGAGCAGATTGTGTTTCTTATCGATGTATGCTATGAGTGTAATAAGTTCATAGAACAGTTTTGATTGTTTCAGAATTTTACGTATGAAATTGTTAAAACTAGCATGTGAATTCTTGAGTTATAGTCAGAAACGTGTTTTTTTAAGGTCACAGTGACAATGACCTTTGATTCCGAAAAACGAATCAGTTCATATTTGAATGCAAATGGATATTGGTGATATAATATAACATTTCTGAAGTGGGGTGTTGGGGCACATAATTACTTTCTATCTTTCGTACTTTAAAGTGTATTTTGATGCTAATATTTGTGTACGTACTAACTAAAAGTTGGAAAGCAGGACTTTGCTTGTACCATATTATAACTACACTATACTATTTTACTTAATGGGGACCTCTTATTTTACATTACATTACATGCTACTTGTTAGACGCTTTTATCCAAAGCGACTTGCATACTCAATACTGTGGACAATCCCCACAGGAGCAATTTGGGTGAAGTGTCTTGCCCAGGGACACAACGACATGCTGACTGCAGTGGGGTTTGAACCCCCTGATCCCAACACCAAGGCTCTATTCACTGCGCCACACGCCTCCCTGTATTCTTCCTGTAGTGCAGGGGTGCCCAGTACTACGGTGGCCCGGAAGTGCAAGACACCACAGCATTTCACAAAACACAACAGCATTTCAGAAAACACCACAGCATTTCAGAAAACACCACAGCATTTCAGAAAACACCACAGCATTTCAGAAAACACTACAGCATTTCAGAAAACACAACAGCATTTCAAAAAACGCTACAGCATTTCAGAAAACGCAACAGCATTTCACAAAACGCCACAGCATTTCACAAAACGCCGCAGCGTTTCAGAAGACACCACAGCATTTCACAAAACACAACAGCATTTCACAAAACACAACAGCATTTCACAAAACACAACAGCATTTCACAAAACGCCACAGCATTTCACAAAACACAACAGCATTTCAGAAAACACCACAGCATTTCAGAAAACACCACAGCATTTCAGAAAACACCACAGCATTTCAGAAAACACCACAGCATTTCAGAAAACACTACAGCATTTCAAAAAACGCTACAGCATTTCAGAAAACGCAACAGCATTTCACAAAACGCCACAGCATTTCACAAAACGCCGCAGCGTTTCAGAAGACACCACAGCATTTCACAAAACACAACAGCATTTCAGAAAACGCCACAGCATTTCACAAAACACAACAGCATTTCAGAAAACGCTGCAGCATTTCACAAAACGCCGCAGCATTTCACAAAACGCCGCAGCATTTCACAAAACGCCGCAGCATTTCACAAAACGCCGCAGCATTTCACAAAACGCCGCAGCATTTCACAAAACGCCGCAGCATTTCACAAAACACAACAGCATTTCAGAAAACACAACAGCATTTCAGAAAACACAACAGCATTTCAGAAAACACCACAGCATTTCACATTGGACGGAAAGGGTATTCCTTTAGGGAGAACACTTCTTGTTTGTGATTGGACAGAGCCAGCCAGAGAAGCACTGCTGTGATTGGTTGTTTTTGCTGCCAGTCAAGAAATGACGATTCGTGATCGGTCAGCACCTTTATATATACAGTCTATGGTCAGCACCCGACAGCGCAACATGTCCCAACACATCAACCGTTAGCTGTTAGCACACACTCAGAGCTCACAGCTCCTCATATCTGTTCAGAAACTGGACAAAAGTTAAACAAGTACAAACCACAGACTGTCTATGTCATGGCGAATACAGTCGCTGCTTTATTTATGTCTGTATGACGCTGTTGTGAGTGTGGACGGAGCAGCTACAGGTTAGTTTAGCCTGATCGATCGGCCCCCTCTCCAGCACGTCTTGTTTGAATGACAGGAGTAAACACTGACAGCTGCGGTGAAACTCGAGCGATTAGAGCGATGCGAAAAAAACATGAATTAATGCTTTATTAATTCATGGTTTTTAAGGGGCTTATCTCCATGTAAATACTATGGTAGACTACCCAATATTCGCATCGCTCTAATCGCTCTAGTTTCACGGCGGCTGTCAGCTGTGTTTGCTCCTGTCATTCAAACAAGACGCGCTGGAGAGGGGGCGGGGCGTATCTCCATGTAAATCCTATGGGAGATACCAACTACAACAAAATGAACATATTGACCGTGATTTAATTGTAATACACGTTTCAAAGTGATGCCGAAGTAACTACATACTGATACCGGTTAGTAAAAACCATGAATTAATGCTTTGACAAGTCTGCAGACAAGACGGCAGGCGAAAAGCTTTTAAAATGCGTGTTTTCTGAATGGAATCGGATCGATCAGGCTAAACTAACCTGTAGCTGCTCCGTCCACACTCACAACAACGTCATACAGACATAAATAAAGCAGCGACTGTATTCGCCATGACATAGACAGTCTGTGGTTTGTACATGTTTAACTTTTGTCCAGTTTCTGAACAGATATGAGGAGCTGTGAGCTCTGAGTGTGTGCTAACAGCTATATGTCCCAACACATCAGCCGTTAGCTGTTAGCACACACTCAGAGCTCACAGCTCCTCATATCTGTTCAGAAACGGGACAAAAGTTAAACAAGTACAAACCATAGACTGTATATGTCATGGCGAATACAGTCGCTGCTTTATTTATGTCTGTATGACGTTGTTGTGAGTGTGGACGGAGCAGCTACAGGTTAGTTTAGCCTGATGGATCCGATTCCATTCAGAAAACACGCATTTTAAAAGCTTTAAGCCTGCCGTCTTGTCTGCAGACTTGTCAAAGCATTAATTCATGGTTTTTACTAACCGGTATCAGTATGTAGTTACTTCGGCATCACTTTGAAACGTGTATTACAATTAAATCATGGTCAATATGTTCATTTTGTTGTCGAGTTTCACCGCAGCTGTCAGTGTTTACTCCTGTCATTCAAACAAGACGTGCTGGAGAGGGGGCGGATCGATCAGGCTAAACCAGGGCTCTCCAACACGTCGATCGCGAGCTACCGGTAGCTCGCGGGCAGCTTTTCAGTAGCTCGATTATCGATTATAGCGTAGTAAGGTTGCTTATTGATTTTTCGGCCGCGGCTGGACAATAACGTTTTTTTATTTTAGATTTTTTTCTGTCACACGAATATCAAATGGTCGGTGACGCAGAGATCAAGGAACAGACGTGACAGCAGCACAGCGACAACACACACGGAGCAGTCTGCTTTCTCCACCAGCACGAGTCCAGAACTAACAGCAGAATGACCCGCTCTGAATCAGGCCCTGTCGCTGCGCCTCAGAGACACACAGGGAGGGATTTGTGTTTTTTGAAAAACACTCGTTATCGTCATGTCAGGTTTTTGGTGGATTTAATCAAGTCTTGGATTGCAGAGTATGAATGTCCTCTTGCTATTTTCAGTTGATAAATACTTGTGTAAAGTTTGTGAAGGCAGGAGGAAAGCTTCCGCGATCACCGTCTCCTCTCCGTTCCTCCAAACCCCGCCCCCTCCCTGAAAATAATGAGTGACAGGCTGATAGTGACCCGATAGAAACTTTATTATTCACTTAATCACTGATTGAGATATGATGAAGCTAACTTAATCTCATACATTCATGGGATTTATGTAACAGTAAGACAGAGAATGTAAGTGTGCACCCACATGCACTATTTTTGTTTTTATAATGCTATTGTAAATACTCCTGCTGTTTTCAGACTCAAGTCATGTGTGTCTTTTTTTTAACAGAAGACCGTAGCTAGAAGCTGCAGCTAGACTGCAGAAGTATTAGTTTTTTGTTTTTGAGGATGGAACCATTTTCACACACAGATATAGGGAGGCTAGACCTATACAATTGATTTATTATGGTTTATAATTTAATGTCAAGACGAAGAAGAAGAAGAAAAAGATGGCTGAACAACTGTTCAGTGTCAATCCTGTGGAGATCTCCAAAATAATGTTCAGCTTAAGTCTCAGCAAAACTCACAACATTTCTGGAGCCTTGTAGACCCAGAAAACTATAAGAACATTCACCAAGCAGCACTGAAAATGTCTGCTTTATTTGGTTCTGTTCTACATACCTTTGTGAAGCAGCTTTTTCTGACATGAATGAAATCTAAATACAGAACAAGACCGACTGATGAACATTTAAATGACTCTATTAAGTGAACCTAAGTGGGTCCAGCATACACCTCTATGGTGGACTGTATGCAGTGCCATTAATCTCACTAACAAAAGAGTGAAATGCTTGTAAGGTGGTGATTAAGGACACTTATGTGAATGTTCAGTGATGTACTTATTATGTGGGCCATAATAATATGTGAGAAATCTTCGTTTTCTTGGACCTTATTTTTGATAAGCTTTAGGTATTGCAATTTCACACGTATACAAAAGTATAGCTTAATTCAACTGATGAGGGCTATGTGAATAAATGTAAGCGATGTGATGCAAGTAGCTCTTGGCCACTTTCATTTTTTGAAAGTAGCTCTCAGATGAAGAAAGGTTGGAGACCCCTGGGCTAAACTAACCTGTAGCTGCTCTGTCCACACTCACAACAGCGTCATACAGACATAAATAAAGCAGCGACTGTATTCGCCATGACATAGACAGTCTGTGGTTTGTACTTGTTTAACTTTTGTCCAGTTTCTGAACAGATATGAGGAGCTATGAGCTCTGAGTGTGTGCTAACAGCTAACGGTTGATGTGTTGGGACATGTTGCGCTCGGGTGCTGACCGATCACGAAGCGTCATTTCTTGACTGGCAGCAAAAACAACCAATCACAGCAGTGCTTCTCTGGCTGGCTCTGTCCAATCACAAACAAGAAGTGTTCTCCCTAAAGGAATACCCTTTCCGTCCAATGTGAAATGCTGTGGTGTTTTGTGAAATGCTGTTGTGTTTTCTGAAATGCTGTTGTGTTTTCTGAAATGCTGCGGCGTTTTGTGAAATGCTGTTGTGTTTTCTGAAATGCTGTTGTGTTTTCTGAAATGCTGTTGTGTTTTCTGAAATGCTGCGGCGTTTTGTAAAATGCTGGTGTGTTTTGTGAAATGCTGTTGTGTTTTGTGAAATGCTGTTGTGTTTTGTGAAATGCTGTTGTGTTTTCTGAAATGCTGCGGCGTTTTGTGAAATGCTGTGGTGTTTTCTGAAATGCTGTTGTGTTTTCTGAAATGGTGTAGCGTTTTCTGAAATGCTGTTGCGTTTTCTGAAATGCTGTGGTGTTTTGTGAAATGCTGTGGTGTCTTGCACTTCCGGGCCACCGTACAATACATCGATCGCGATCGACCGGTCGATCGCAAAGGTAGTGTGGGTAGATCGCATGGCATTGAAAAAATCATCCATCCTTACTATGGCATTTGCCACTTGATTGACGTACAGGTACACTGTAAAATATGACCATGATTTCACAATATTTAGCTGTAATATTTTACAAAAAATTACTGTTTTACCACTTTACAGTCTTTACCTGTAATGTTCACAATATAATACTGTAATTTTGAATTTCACAGGGAAATCAATGCAGGCACAGTTAATTACTGTGAATGTACAGGATAAATTATAACCAGCATTTCACAACATGTTACTGTATTTTTTCATAGTAAAATACTGTATTCAGACCATCCTCTGTGATAACACAACAAATTAAGATTGCTTTTATCGCTCTTGCTTGGCTTTAAATACTAATTAATTTCTTTGGTGCAAGTTTTACTTAAATTGAAAGGGGCCTTAAAATAAACGATGCAAATTATAAATCTATGTAAAATTGAAATTGTTGTCTTGGCTTATTGTTTTCAGGTGCTTCCTGGGCATTAATCCTGAGACGGGCTCGAAAGCCAAAAAGAGGCATGGCAATTTAAACCCCCATGTCAGCACATTCTTCAGAAAAATGGTTGACTTCGAGTGGATGTCTGTGTAGACATGTGTTACGTGCTGCCCTTCTTGTTTTCTTTTCTGTCTCCCTACTGCGCAGGTGCACCTGGTCTGCCCCTGGCTCCGCCTCTGCCCAGGTGCACCTGGTCTGCCCCTGGCTCCGCCTCTGCCCAGGTGTTCCAAATTCCACTCAGCCGTGTATATATAAAGAGAAGCTGGAGGAGAAGGATGTCTCGCCTATCCTAACGCCGGGAGACACTCTCCTTAGAATACCTCTTTGCCATTTTGAGCTGTAGGCCATATTTTTGCAGATGTGTTTATGTTTAGCCTGGAGGACCTGGTAGTCCAGTTTTCGCGGCTTTATTTTGTTTCCCATAGGGTTTATAATTGATTTCTGGTTAGGGGGGGGGGGGGGGGGGGAGGTCTGGGTCTGGGTCCTACGGTCCATGGTGTGGCTGGCTCGGGTTCCCTCCTTCTGTTTGTTCCATTTGGCCAGTCCTCCAGACCTCTTTTTGTTTCCCGTTTTGCTTGTGTGAGCAAACGGCTGATTATCAATAAATGCTCGTTACCAAGTACTGGTTTTTGCGTGTATTCTTTCATGTTGCGGGTCTCAGCACGAGCCACTACCGCGGAGTAGAAGTTGGGGCCGTAACAACATGTCCAAAACACTGTGAAATGTACTTTACACTTCAATGGAGTAATAAAAAGTTAAAATGGGCATTTTCTTTTTCTTTGTTTTTCTTTGTTGATTGAGCTGATTGAATTGTGTAGTTATGGTAAAATCCCAGTTAACTAGTCAAATTTCGTATTAGTTACATTTTTATATTTACAGTACATTACTGGCTACTGTGTTGCATTACTTCTACAGTAAAAGTGTGAAAATACAGGTAATTACTGTAATTTATGTACAGCAAGGTACCATAATACCACAGCTCTGTACTGCTATATCACAGTAATTCCATGGGCATGGCAACTGTAAAGTCACAGTATTTAGCTGTACTTTTATTCTAATTTACTGTAAAATATCTACAGTCAATTACTGTGAAATATTTACAGTCAATTACTGTGAAATATTTACAGTCAATTACTGTGAAATCCATGCAACTAGTAGCCAGTAATTTACTGTAATTTTACAGCCAAACATTTTACAGTGTAAGCCAGTCTGAGATCTCATCTTTTCTAACACGCAGTTCACCACGCCAGCTGCAAATCACCGGCGAGCTGATTACCTAGTTAGCCTTCTAATTTATACAATTCTACTAAAAGAAGGGTATAAAATTGACGTAATGACCAAAAATGTACTGAGTTGTATTGTGCCATACGGGTTCATGCAGTTATGCAAGGTACACCAACATAAGGTATACTCAGTATATAAATAAATACATATATGTTTAGCATTTTTAATGTAGGTAGATCATTTTGACTTGCATATTTTAAAAGTAGCTTCCAAGCTGAAAAAGTGTGGGCACCCCTGCTGTAGTGTGTTATATAGGTTTTTGTGCATGTACTTTGTCCATCTCTGCATTCATCTTGTATATTTCCTAAATAAGATTATATTCAGTGTTCAGACCTGGTTCTCTAGAAATAATATTGTATCTTTTACAAAATACTCAGGTTGGAGGCGACTGAGCGGTGGATGCTTTTATTCCAGGTACCCCGTGGTACTTTGAGTGCATATATATTTCAGAGCTGCAGGTCCCCAGTGTGAATCAAATGTAACCTCTACTTTGTGAGGAGCAGACACTGTTCACACAGAGAGGGGGTCGGGGGAGTGGGTTTGTTGTGATGGCTGCAGAGAGACAGGATGCAGTGGTGTTGGCTGTCTGTCGGCGGGTGTTATTCTCATGCTCACAGTCCTCATGTCTCCTGACCTACTTCTTCGCCATGCTCGGTCACACAGCCCAAGCTCCTCCACAGGAGGGTCTCTCTGTGGGGGGTGGGGGGGTTCCACGCTGGGAGAGGGTGGTGTCATGGCTCCAGGTGGCGTCCAGTGTGGCTCTTTTGTCCTGTGTACGAGACAGGAAGGAGACAGATAAGGATAAACAGTAAGTGTTTGGGTGTGAGAGAAACCAGAGGAGTGAGAGGAAAACTGAGAGGGAGGGAGGGAGGGCAAAACTTTACTCACCAGCTGGCCTTCTTTAAAGTATCCATACACACATGTTTGGCTCTATACTCTACTGCCAGATGGTTTCAAACAGAAGCAGTGTAGTACCACTACCACAATAGCCATGTTCACACCGGAGTACTTTTCACCGTACTTTTCGCGTTTAGTTCCGTTAGTACCCATTATGTCGCGTTCACACCAAAAAGAGCACTTAATCCCGGGAGCTTTTACCCCCATTTTTAGTGCCTGCTGAGAGATGGTACTTTCCTGGGGGAAAAAAGTGCCCCAGTTCTGATTGGCTGGGCGAATTGCAAACCACGCCCCGTACAACTCTGAAATGTTTTGTAGAGCCGCCATTTTATTATCCTCGCATTAGCATTATTAGCATTAGCATTCGCCCAGCGCACAAACGCAGAGAGACTAACTTATGGCAACACAAAATAAAACATGGGAGCGGTGGAGATGAGGAGGTGTCGGCGTTCTGGCGATTTACTCGGAAGGCTTCAGAAGCTGCTGGGAGTCCCAGCAGCGTCTACTGAAGCCAGTCCCCAACTCCGGGGACTTCCGGCCGGGGACTCCGGGTGGCATTATACGCCGTGAAGTTGTTTGTGCTGCCTGCCAGTAAACCCAAAGCAGAAGAAGACGAAGTGACGTCAGCGGCTCATTTGCGTAATCTTCCCTCAGCAGCTGATCTCTGAGCAGGAGAGGTGGGGAGAGGCGGGGCTATTGCTTCAACGTTATCAGTAAATTATCGTAGAGGCGTAAACACGGAGCCGTTTGCCCCCCCAGAGCGTTTCGTTTGCAGATCTACCCACCCAGGGACCCGTTATCGTTATCGTTATTGTTTTCTGCGTTTCCATGTCGGCCTCGTGTGGCCGAACCGTCTATCTGATAGTGAACTGTAGCAGATACGACCGTTATCGTCCTCGTGTGGCCGGGGCTTTAGGCAATAGCTACTTGCGACTCTCTGTGAGATCAGTGAGCAGATGTAAGGTGGTAGTTTACCCAACATGGCTTTATAGATGAATATGTACCATTGACTGAGCCTCCGAACAGTAAGTGAAGGCAGACCTGCCCTGGCATACAGGGTACAGTGATGAGTAAGTGCTTTACAGTTAGTAACAAATCTCAGCGCACTGTGATAGGCGGCATGCGGCATCTAACTTGATCTGGGCAGGTGCATTCATATAGATCAGATCCCCATAGTCCAGCACAGGTAAAAAGGTCACAGTGACTAGCCTTTTCCTGGCCTCAAGCGAGAAACAGGACTTGTTTCTGAAAAAGAAACCTAGCTTCACCCTCAGCTTTCTAAGCAGATTATTGACCTGAAGTTTAAAAGAGAGACAATCATCAAGCCAGATACCAAGGTATTTATAACAGGTAACCACTTCGAGTACTTTTCCTTGCGCAGTAACAATATCCAAAGTTGTCTCCGGTGTCTTTTTGGCTTTTGAAAATAGCATTACCTTAGTTTTTATCAACATTTAAAAGAAGCTTAAGCTCAGCGAGCTGAGTCTGAATAATGTTAAAAACAGCCTGTAATTTAACAACAGCCTCGTTAATCGAGGAACCTGCACAATACATCACAGTATCGTCTGCATAAAAATGTAAAGTTGCTTCATCCACATTTTGACCTAAACTATTAGTATAGATGGAGAATAAAAGTGGACCTAAAACAGAACCTTGAGGAACACCATTAGTGATGTTTAACCATTCAGAAGTGAGCCCATCAAAGTGAACACATTGGGACCTTTCAGAGAGGTAGTTCACAAACCACCCCACTGCATGGCTGGATATGCCAATACTGAGAAGCCTCTGCTTCAGGATATGATGATCGACGGTATCGAAAGCTTTGGAAAGATCAATAAACAGAGCTGTACAACTCTGCTTTTTGTCTAAGATACCCGCAATATCATTCACCACTTTCATTGTCGCAGTGATGGTGCTATGTTGCTTTCTGAAGCCTGACTGATGTTTACATAGGATGTCATTTTTACATAAAAACACCTTTACTTGCTCACTCACTAGGCTTTCAAGAACCTTGGCCAGAACTGACAATTTAGAGATGGGTCTATAATTATTTAATAAAGTGGCCTCCCCACCTTTTAGTAAAGGCAGGACATAAGCTGACTTCCATATTTTTGGAATTGTGTTCGTGCTGAGGGAGAGGTTAAAAGAGAAGTGAGAGGTGGTGCAATAAAATCTGCGGCTATCTTTAAAAAGAATTTGCTTTTAAAAGAAGAACTTTTGATACTACACAGGACTTTTTCTTGTAACAGATCGTTTTATAACATTGTATTGGTACTTCTTCAATCTGCACACCTCTTCCACCACTTACTCTATAGAAGAATTATGTTTATTTTATGCTTTATTTATACAAGGAAACTTGAGAGATGGAGAAAATACACCAATTAAAAACACAATTGCTACTCTTGCATTTTGCCTACTTGTGTTATTAGCTCTCTATGACTTGTTGCTCCCACCACTTTATTATCTCCTCTGTGTTTTTTCACCCTTGTCTGTCCCCCCCGCCGCCTGCTCACCCCTCCAGGCTGTAAGTGGTTGCTCAGGGTTGCAGGCCTCTCAGCAGGCTCCCATGACTGGAAGCTTTAATGCTGCTGCTATTTCAAGCTCACTGATGTCATCTGAGGGAGGGGCCGGGTCCTCATCCCCGGAGCGGTGAGTCAGAGCCAGGGAGAGGAAGGGGGGGGGGGAGATTCAGTGAAGAAGAGGTTTGCAGCATCCATCAACAATGAAGGTACAATGTTTGTTACAATGTTGCCCCCTGGGAAATGACATAAGTGAACATGCAGAGGAAAACAGCAAAACAAGTGACAACCAGCAAGTAAACTCATATTATCCTTTTTATTGTCATTAACTTTGACAAGATAGCTCACTGAACACAGCTCTGCAGTCAGCAAAACTACATTGAATGTTTTTGTTTTGTTTTTTTACTTTTTGTTTTTAATCTAAATGTTAGCAATAGTTTGTAATTCATTTTAATAATTTCATAATCATTTTTTAATATTTCTAATTTGCTGTTGACAATTCCTTTGTTTTTTTAATGACATTTAAACAAATATATATATATTTCATTTTTATTTGTAACATTTGAAATGACTGTTTGAACTATTTATTGTCTTATATGTTTACAATTTTGTTTTTTTCTGGCATTTTTGTATTTCAGTGAAAACAAATAAAAAATGCTCAACATATTTTGTGATATTTTTAATGCTCAATGTATTTATTTTTTAGAATAATATTAGTTTTTTTAATGTTTAAACACTTTGAATAAAAAAAATGTGGCCTTATTTTATATATCTTTTTTTCATTATTGTTGCTCTTTTTTATATTTCATGGTATATAATTACATTATATTACTATATTTACACAATCAAGGGTTTTCCTGGAATATGATTAAGACAAAGACATTGAAAACTTGTTGTGACTTTGGGCAAAGTTATATTGAAATATCAGCAATTACATTTTCATTAATGTTGTATGCTCTTGGCGACAGAACACAACAAATAAAATGTGCTTTTAACACAATACATCACAAACAGTTTCTGTCCGCTTTGCAGGGAAACACATTTCATTTCCTGGTATTTCGGTCTGACGTAAAACAAATGTCTTTGTCTCATAACAGTGGGTGTTATCGTCGGGCAAAAAAACAGACACAGGAACAGAAGGGATGTTTTTCTCCTGTCTCCCCGAGTGATGTCATCCCCATTCAGACTCGGCCTACACCAAGTCGTGGCAGCACTCAGCATCCACTGTCGCCATGGCTACAGCACTGCATCTGCCACACTCCCCACAGCTGAACCACCAGCATACAGGCAGCCATTGGTCATACTTTCAGAATGACAGGTAATTGGTCCAATGAGAGAGCAGGCGAGTGATGTCATTGAAAAGGACGAGACTGAAGAAGAGATATGTGTCCAAACAAACAGTATCAAAGATCCTCTGCTGACGTACCAACTTAACAGGGGAGGCTGTCAAATGATGGCGTTTTTTTCTCAGGTGAGGGCGGACGTCAGAAGTTTTACAGCCGTCTGGAGCCAGTCCTTTTTTAGTACAAATATGTCCAATTAACCCTGGGCTTATCATGATGGGGGGCACTCTGGGTGGGGTTTGGCACGAGGCAAGACACTAGATCAAAATAATGCAGGACTGGGCCTTGCCAAAGCTTTTCTTTGGCAAGGCCCCAGCTTCACAGCACTACACTTAATGAAAAAATCCCTTAAAGGATCTCTCAAACAAAGATGGCTGGTAAATACTGGGGTCTGTGAGAAACTAGCTGTAAAGGGGGGAGTCTCCATCCGTCCTTTCACCATAAACGTTCATCTGATCGGCCTAACACTTGGTAAGGGTTTTGCTTGGGAAGTACAGTGTTTAGTACGATTCTGAAGATCTACTGGACATATTTATATCTATATTTATTATGTAATAATAATAATAAAATGTTTATTTATTATAGCACCTTTCACAGAAATAGATTTCACAAAGTGCTTCTCTCGGTTGAGGGATGACTTGCTGAGACACGTGAAAATGGAGTTACAATAATCCAGCCGGGATGATAGAAAAGCATGAATGATCATTTCAAGCTGCGCTAATGACACAACAGACCTGAGCTTTGCAATATTTCTGAGATGGAAAAAGCATGTATGGGTCAGTGATTTAACATGCTGATCAAAATGCATTACCTGATCAAATGTCACACTTCTCCATCTCCGACCTGCGTTACGGGATTGTTCACCCGACTCAACTCCTAATAACACACAACAGAAAACGCCACGTTTTCGACACGGCAGCGGCGGTGGAGAGGTTTGTGCAAGAACTACGCGGTAACACTCGGGAAACTATAGGAACAAATAAGTCTGCAGTTCTAAAACCACTTTTTTGGATATCAACTGGCCTCAGCAGGTATGCTCCAGAATACACAGTATAATGCACGTGACATGAACGTGCAGTGGGGACTAACGGTAATTGTACTTTACCAACACAATGTGTACATTACTGAACTTGCTTCGGACTGTGGTATGTTTTTCTGTTGGCACTTGGTTAAACTAGTTTTGAAAAAGGTCATGTTGTTTCAGTTGTGATAGTTTATAATGCTGATTAAGGAGGGGGGGCTTCGTTCTGGTCGTCATGTAGGCTGTTCCTCACCAGGACGATGGCGCGGGAGGACCAGCAAAGCTCCATGGTATATACCCTCATGACTTTGTAACTTCCAAGAATGTAAGGTTTCTGCTCAATGCTTGCTTTTTGGAGGCTAAACGGTGCATAGCTCGCACATGGAAGGAACCATCAACCTGTGGACTTTCTCAATGGCTGAAAGGGATGACTTTCTATTACCTTGCTCTTGATAGGATACGTTTTTTCCTTAAAAACAAACTGGATAGGTTTTGGGAAATCTGGAAAACCTTGTACGACTTCCTGGAGCATAATGGTATACAACATGAATGAAGACACTTGAATATTATTTGGGCTGTGTTTTTATTTGTATTTTCTTCTTTCTTTCTCTTTCTGTCTTGTTTGTTTTGCTGATAGTATGTAAAGTCTTGTTTATTAAGTGTCCTTTATATGCATAAAAACTAATAAAGAGATGTTGAAAAAAAAAAAAAAGTATTATGTCAACAAATTTCAGATAACTGTATTAAGTTAGTTGAAAGCAATAATATTAAGTTGAAACAAATATTTTTGTATTTAAACTCAAAATACTGCTTTCAACTAATCTAATACAGTTATGTGAAATCTGTTGACGTTATACATTTAATTAAAGTCAACTTTTCAGTTTTTCAGTGTACTAACTCTGAAACACGCACACACACACGCACACGCACACGCACACGCACACGCACACGCACACGCACACGCACACGCACACGCACACGCACACACACACACACACACACACACACACACACACACACACACACACACACACACACACACACACACACAAAAAGCATTGAAAATTAGTATTTTTTGTTATTTACAGCTTGTGGCGCTATATTTGTGTCCTTTATCGGAAATACACTAGCATTATCACTGTTAAGATTTGACACAAGCACCTAATCCACTAAAGAGTCTGTATAGCAGGTTTCTTGGTAGTGGGGTTCCTGTGGCTCACTTTAACATCTCTCTGGACTGTGTAACATCATAAATGTTTCAGATTAAAACGCTTCAGCCGGTATGTAGCACAAATAAACCCTTTGCCCTCTGCCGTGGTGCAGAGAGGAAGGGAGTGTTACGCTTTAGCTCTTTTTCCAGGATGGGTGATTCATATCCTTGTCTTAAAAAGTAACAAGTGATTTATTTTGCTCTGAGAACACTTTCAATGAAATGGTGTTGCATGTAAAATGGAGAATTCAATTTTTTTGAAATGGAAACAGAGGGACAGCTCAAAGGTTAGAATTGTTTATAAAAAGGAGAGGTATAAAAAGACCCGAACACTGGTGTTGACAGACGGTTCCTCAGGTGCTGGTAAAGGTTGGATGTTTATTTGGGAGCTGAAGGGAACATATCTCTATAAAAGCCAGGTGCTTTGGACCAAACAAACAAGTGGAATTATGTTTTTCATTGTGAAAAATCACTGTTTAAAGCTGGCAGTAAAAGCAAAATGAAAATAGTGAAAAATGTAGTGTGTAGCTTCTTCTTGGTGTACAACAGGGCATACGTTATAAACTCATCTCTGATTGGAGGAAAACAAACAAATGTTTCAAAGGCCAAGACTTTACTTTAACATTTAAAACATGTTCTGAGTTGTTGACCCAGGGCCATTATAGAGGAAGGACAAATAAAGACGGATCCCCAGAGCTCAATTATTTAATATTTTTGGGACTATCCTGCTGGATATGATGTTATGCCTCTGTGCTGACTTGGCAGTTGTGAAAGCCACTCAACATTACCATCACACCACAAATCACTTTTAGCACTCCATGTGTGAAAAGGATAATGATGTAGGTCTGGAACCTTAGCTTTGGAGGGCACCGACTTCATTTTTCCATCGCCTGTTCTCACAAAGCTTTCCCTCGCTCAGGCAGGGGAGAGACACCGAGGACCCTCGAGGGTGTCTTCATTCAGGTAGAAGCCCACAGCTTGGCAACTGCTGCCAAGAGCACAGCTAAATAATGAGGCTCGAGTGGAGCAGCATTAAGGTGATAACCATGCATCCAATAAAGGATGTGAGACAAGGGTGCTATCGCCAATACCGCCGTGTCACAGTGATCCTAAAAGTAATGATCCCACAGATTCATGCAATTACCCGTCTCAGAGCATGAAGGCTTTTATATTTGCTTCTCAAAACACTTGCAATTCAAGGTGTTGCTGGGAAACATTTATAGGGAATAGAAAGCAACAAGGGGATGTTTGAAAATGTACCTCATGTCCATTGTGGCAGTTTTAGAAGTGTATGATACTGAGGGCTTGTAGAACTTCCCATGGGACCAGTTTGCCCTTCCAAGACAAACAGTACATAAACAGACCCAATGAAATAGATATCTACTGATGTAGCTGCTGGTAAAACATAACATTTGGAAGCTCTCCACTCTGTTGTCCATTGAACTTCTGTTCCATGTAGCAATTGGGGGAAAATAGGTGTTCATTCAGTGTCTATGTCATCAGATACGAAATGTATGTAGGCGACACAATTATCGTGTTTGACAACAGTGAAGGTGATCACAAAGAGCAAGAGGGGAATAAAGAGAGATTGAATAAGCAGATAACAAAAATGATTTGGCCATTTTATAGTTGTTTAGGCATTTAAGTCTATATACACATTATTAGAAACCTGAAAACAATCAGTCAGAAAATGTCTCTGGTTTACCTAGTGAATTGTATATGCCTGTACATTTTACAGATCAAAAACGATTCTTGCATATGATGCAAAAAACAATTGCTGTGTAACATTGTGAAATTACCTTCTTTCAAATCCCATGATGCAAATGTCTGTACCGACATGACTATACATCTAACAATGAAAACCGGAGCCTTGACTGCATGCCACCGTACAAAAATAATAGCATCACATTTTCATTGCATTAATTCTTGCATTCTCAGGTCACACTTAAACTAAGCGATGCTGTGTGTGTCCTGAATAACCAAACCAAAAGTGTGGATATAACAAAGGGACCAGGCTCGATATTTTAACTGTTTTATGTGTGGGCCACCTTGGCTTTGATTCAAGAAGTACAAATCTTTCTTTGGAGCGCTGTGCTAAATGATTATAGAAACGTGACGGAGCAAATCCACTAAAACACATGGGCGTTGAGCCAAAGTAACAAAACATGTCTGAAAACGCCTGCATGTCGTCATTCTTCACCAGAAAACTAACTGAGGTGTCAGGAGTTAATCATGTTCACAAGTTCTCTTTGCAGTGATTAAACTGTGCAGGACAAAAGGATATCAGTCAGGTTTTAGCCCAATTATTGATTAGACTATCATGAATGTCAAAGATGAGATTTGTTGCTTACGATATTGATTTTCCTTTTGATAAGTGCAGATAAATCTTTATACTGCTCTTTTTTTATTATCGCAGATGTCAATACATTGTCTTTAAAACAACAGCCATACAGTGTCTTCAAAGGGAGAGGTGAACAATTAGATAACGTCACCATCTTTGTAAAAAGTAACTTTAATGGTTTCACATGACAAATGTAGAGAGACAAATGTATAAATGACAATAATTGTGTTGCGCTCAACCCGACCAGTCAGAATCCAGACTGGTGAATGCTAAATGTTTCGGTGCTACCAGGAGCTAAAGTCTCCGAGGTTGGTCTTGCCCTTGGACTTTTTAGGCACCGCTCCGCTGGTGGACGGCCCGCTTTCATCTACAGCAGCCGGTCGTTTTCTGAGGGAGAAGAATATCACAATCAGCTGTTTTTATCGAGCATTTGCGTGTCTCTTGTTTACGTTGGCCAACGGGCAAACACACTACAACAACCTAAAACACTTACATTAGAAAAAAAGTCAACATTTCTATTTCAAAAACATGCAAATGAAGAAACTTCACACAGCTGGAACAAGCGCGGATCAGAGCATTTGTTGACATTTGGGGATTATAAAGTTGGCCAACTGCGACTGTTGGCAGAGTTAGTCTGTTTGATAATTGTTAGGGTTTTTTCTGTATTTTTGAAATGACTAGATTAGCTGCGTTAGCTAGCTAGCTTATATTAATACTTGAATTATTAATAATAATTACTGCAAAAAGATCAGAAGGTATCATGCGATCACATTGTTAAAATAAGCCAATTAAATGTACATATTAGTTCATTTACCATTGACAGTGATTGTTTGCCAACTTTCTAATCCCCGAACGTCAACAAGCGCTCCGGTCCAGCTGTGTGCGTCACTTTTTAGTGTCCTCAGTTCTGTTGTGTTTATAGGTTCTTACAGCGTTTTATATTTGCAACTTTTTTTTTTTATGCTGCGCTTTTAGTCAACGCTGCACATGTGGTGTCAAGTTGGTGAAGATGTTTCTTCACATGCGTGCGTTTTGGCACATTTGTGTTTCTATATTTGCATCATTTTTTGAAAGTGCAATGCATTTCTCCTGATGTAATTATTTTGGGCCATTAGAGCGCGTTTGCCCCTGTCGGCCACCGTACTATTCCTTTTAACTTTTCTTTCTTACCTTTCAGAATTATTCTGGAAATACATTCATACATACAATATATACAACTCCATACAAAACATAACTCTGTACATACATACATATCTTTTACATTTGCATTTTCCTGGGGATGAATGAGGCTCTATTATCTTAAATGAATAAATGAAAAACATCTCACTGCTGACAAAGCCCTGAAAAGCCCCATAATGAGTGCTGAAACACCCCATATGCCATGTTTAACTGTCTGGGGAGAATAGACGGGCTGTCATTTGGGAGCATTATACTGACATACTCTGTGTTAATGTGAATACGTGAATACGATGTGATGACAGGAGAAGGATAAGAAGAAGAAGATCTGAAGATAAAACACCAGAAAAGAGTGAAAAATATGAGCATAATTATCTCTAATGCCTTCTTTGGCATTTCAGGTTCAGTTAATGTACCCTCGCTCTGCATAACGACAGTCATTTCAATATTACCACTCACGCTACACGGTTAGACATTATGTAAAGATACTTATATGAAACATGTGCATATCAAACCTTTATTTAACCAGACGGTCCCATTGAGATCATAGATCTCTTTTTCAAGGGAGACCTGCAAAGCATATGTTATTTTATACTCTTCCTTCCTTGAAATGCAGCTATAGGGATTTCAAAGTGAGAACATAATGATTCTATCTCTTCATCATAAGTGCACTGCCCAAAACAGCTGTTGCAGCCCTATTATTACTGTTTCAGGTGTATATCAGTATGTAGTGTCTCTACTGGGACGTGTCTCCATGCTTTAATGTTCCAAAAGCTCTTTATTTCTCTCCTACTGCCTGTGCTGCAGCACCTCTTTTCACCCTCTGTCTGAAACCAGAGCCCAGTCTGATCTGATTGGTTAGCTGGCCGGCTCTGTTGTGATTGGTCAACCGCTTAGATTTGTCCTGCCTATTAGTCTAACCTACAATGTGTTGGAGCCCTAGCTAAAAGAAGAAGCGTTACATTAATGCCACTATGTTACGGAAGTATGATGCTAATGTTGTTAAATCACAAAAACACAGACAGTAAACCTTAAACATCCCCATTGGGGGAAATGTATACTATTCTACTTAATTGGAAATTGTTCACATTCTGTTTCTAATGGCTCTGTGTCACTATGTAATCATAATGTTTTAAGTTTTATCATCCAATTATTCTTCTAAAAGCAGGAGCAGAGTACAGTTTGGTGAATAGTAAATCAGTGTGCATGTGTGTCCTTACGTGGTGGCAGGGTTGATGTATTTCCCCACACCCGCTTTGAAGGTCTTCGGCGCCTCTTCCCCCTTGGCTTTCTTCCGGGCGATGCTGGTCTGCTCCCTCTCGTCCTCCTGCTTCTGCAGCTCCTGCGCTCGCTCTGCTGCGATCTGAAATCATATTTAAAATCAAATAAATCTGCTCACAGGACTTTATGCTCATCAACGGTTACTTCCACTTTGGCACTTGCACTGTGCATCATTGTTACGAATGTAAAAGCGGTTACATGTGGTTAACGGTTACCACCGCTTGGATCTAAACTCTGACAATGTCTTGCAAGATGCGGCAGAGGCAAACAGTTCAATATTACCAATGATTTCTTTTTATGTTGTTCCACTCAACAACAATTCACAAAAACCCTTCTTCCCATGTCTTAGCATGCTCAAGTTTTTTTCAAAATGTTTGATTTATTTAAGACAATTTAATAACAATGAAGCCCTTATTTTTAGATGAATTCAATGCCTTTTAAGTCAATTTAAAAATGTGTCAACCAGCAGAGATGATTGGGGACAAAGGCTTCTCTTTAGTATCTCCTGCTTTATTGCACCATTTTGGGCAATGTTTGAAAAAATAATCAATCAAGGTTTGAGGTCCTATTGGACATAACTTATTGGCTGCAGATCATTTCCTGGATGAAATGATGAATGAATGGATTAAATGTAAGGTTGTTGGACCTTCTCTGTGCAGATAGAAGTACTTGCAGAGTTCGACACGATTGCACACCATTTCAATTCAAATCTGCTACAATAAAAATGTTTCACTATCCAAATCCTTAACGCTCTGCACTGCAAGTACTCACAAAGGATGTTAAGCATGCAGGAAAGTCAGCATTGTTTATATATGCAAACAGAGAGATAATCACCTGAGCGTCAGCCTCTTCGTACGGGTCCACAAACACAGTGGCAGTTATGATCTTGATCTCCGACTGTAAAACAAACAAACACAAATGTGTAACCAAAAAGGACACGGCTCGACGTGAAATCCGGACTTATGCTGGACATTATTACATTATTAAAATATCTAAAATGTTAGTCAATTTTACTTAATAATACCAATATCTAAATTATGAAGTCCCTTGATAACAGCAGAAAAACATGACTGACGATATTATACATTTGTAGCTGTATTTGTTTTGTTTTTAAAGCATATTTTTAAATTAACAATAGAATAGTATAATAAATCCTCATTGGCATTTCTAACTCATCTCTAACTAGCACCTTGTTTTTGAAACAATCCATATAAGGGTCAAAATACTGTCATGGTACTGTGCTGAAAAACATTTGGAGATTTCGTTTTACATTTGAATATACTATCATTTTAATTGTATTCTTGATTTTAATTATCTAAGCCAATCTGGACCTTGAAGGTCACCGATTCCTACCTTTGGTTTGTCTGATTTGGGATCACTCTCCACATTCTCCATGGCTGTAAGCGCCTCAAATCCACCAACAATCCTGCGAGGAAAGTGAAAAACAAACATACTTCATGACCTAATTACTGCACAACAATATAAGAGCAAGAGAGACCGGAGCTAGCCACAAAGGTCCCAGATCATTTGGATATTTTACAAGAAAATATCAAATGAAGGCAGCCTATCCCTCTCAAGAAAATCTAAAAATGTAACCATTAGAGACCTGATTGAATCTTCCCTGTAGATATCTCATATCCTCTGTAAAGACTGATGTTCATCATCACATGAGGGCTGTGCATGGTTGGTTTCAAAGAGTATAACGAAACTAAGTTCAGATTCCTGTGACACATTCCATCCGGCTGAAATGCCCTTGAGCTTGACACGAAATCACTCTGATTTACATGGCGGCTGAACTTCAGTCGACTGCTGCTGACCTTGTAGTGGAAGAGGCTGCAGGAATTCACTTTTATTTCATGTTCAGACCTGCAACAGTACTGTGTCCAACTCCATGCAAGACACTGCATCAAAGAAGAAACCTCACTGTAGATTTGAGTGTTTTGAGAAACACTACGACTCAGTTGGAGTTCTTTATGTCCACCAGATTAATGCAAGTCAAATATTGTCTCTCTTTTAGCTCCGTTTTTGGTCTCCACCAACTACTGAGAGATGTATTCATCTTTTAAGCTGCTAAAAAGAGTTGTGTATCGATAAAGTACCTGGCAGGCATAATCCAGGAGTAACCATTGCGCCTGGATCTTTGCAGAAAATAAGATCTATGGCAAACAAAAGTTTGTGATAATTCTATGTTTCGTTCAGCAGGATCATCTTTACAAACAGACACCACTTTTACGATTTTTGAAGCTTAAATGCATTTATCAGAAGTAAATAGCTATTGTCAGTTGTAAACAAACTACACCAAGGTCGCATGACTTTAACGTCACCACCAATATCAGGATACATGTATTTATTATCCTTGCAAGAATGGAAGTAGTCATCACATACAGGGCTGCGTGGGACAACTAGTTCCCAGAACAGTGTCCTTGACTTGCTTATATACAAGAGAGGGAGTTACACAGTCACAAGATGCAGAATACCGGTTCAAAGCAGTATTCAATGTTTAGTTCAGATTAGCTAAGGCCTGCGTAAGCAATAAACATGACTGTCATATGCCTATCTCCATAGAGGCTGAATCATCATCTTCATCGTTGTCACATAGCTATCATATGCCTAAAACAGTCCTGATGCTCTTCTAGGTAATCATACATCCGGTTACGTACACAGCTACAGTTGGGCCTTTGTTATCATGTGCTACTCTGATACTAGAAGAGAACATTCAGTATGTTCCCAACAGATGTCAGAAGTGGGGTATTTATGATGTAGAATAAAAAGTGAACCAGCTTAAACAAAGACCATTAGAGCTATAGTGCAGGTTTATTCGGGCATTAAACCAAAAACCCATTAAAAACCAATTGTCTGTGAGAAGAGGAAACCATTAGTGTTAACTCACATCAGGTTTTAGGACCGATTCCTGCAGCTCTCTATAATCGACTATGTTCCCCCGATGGTCTCTAACTAAGTCTGTCTGCAGGTTGGCGTTTGGCAGGTAATGCATAGTAAGAGAGTTCACTCTGAAAACAGCTGCTTGCTGTGGGGTGAGTAAACCAAAGCAATACAATTACAGCCAGACAGCTAAACAATGAGCTCAAACGATAAAGCTCTGTAAAGCCAAGAGGCGCTGCAGATTCAGGTGATAATTCTCTGTAGGGTCCTCCCTACGAGCAATTCCTTTATTTGGTCTTTTGGCTCTGTGCTGCAACATTGAAGTGATGAGAAATCAACAAAGCACCTAAAACTTAAAAAGTTAAATAAAATATTTCCATTGGTCAATCAAAAAAACAGGTGTACTTCCCTCTCACCCTTTTTCTTTTTTTTGATAATGGGAATTTCCTACAGCCGCTGGGATTTTTGTGCAGACCTGAATATAATCCTCAGACAGTGAACACAAGTCTCTGTTATCAGCACCACTGGCCTCTTAAACACAGCTGAGAAAATCACCTCTGAAGATAGAGAGTGTGTCAAATGCTGAGGGCCAGGAGGTGTATCAGTGAGCAACTCCCATGCCGCAGAGCACTTTAAAGCAGTTGCTCTCGCCTTGCTCCTTTAAATGCAAAATCTTTGTCCAGCTGCTCCTTCGGGGGCTCTTGTTACAATGTGTCGAGTGAGAAGACACACAAACCTCAGGATGTGTAAGGAGAATTGGATAGATAGTGTTGGAGGCAGGGCCGTTCATTCCTTTGAAAGTCGCTCAGTGGCGCATGAAGACAAAATGACCTTTTAGGGGTCTTCCAGCAATTAGGACCATGGAGCATGCACTTTTGCGTTTCCTTAAGCCCCGCCTCAAATGTGCTGCCCCACCGCAGCGTCACGGCCGATCTCTGCTCAGTCAAGTTAATAGAGCAGGAAAATAACTATAGATTCATCTTTTATCAAATTTGATACACTTTTAGGAACAAATTATTATATAAGCAATTTTCCAATGTTAGCCCTGGGTATTTGATTTCGCTCAAAAAGAAGAATATCTGCTGATTTACAGAGTTTTCTTTAATCTTTAGTTTTCTTTCTTTCGTTAGTACTGTCATTTGGCCAGTCAAATGAATGGATTGACAACTTTTATGACATTTAGGATTTAAATAAGCGATTTGTGTTATCACTGGGTATTTGATTTCGTTCAAAAAGAAGAAAATCTGCTGATTTACAGAGTTTTCTTCCCAATGTTAATTAATGGAAAAAAGTTTTGGGCCCGATGATGACATGGTCGCGCGTTGCCACTACACGGCCTCGCTCGGCCCCGCTCGGTATGGCTGGGCCTCGTTAGGACTGGCTCACTTAATGGCGCATTTCCATTACAGTTTAGGAACTGGGGCAGTATCTATAGTAACGCAGTGTAGGCGGAGCCGTGACGTCATCTTCAATGAGAACCCCAGAAAAACAACACAGCCGTTAGCGGTTAGCACTCAGAGCTCACAGCTCCTCATATATGTTCAGAAACTAGACAAAAGTTAAACAAGTACAAACCACAGACTGTCTGTGTCATGACGAATACAGTCGCTGCTTTATTTATGTCTGTATAGGCCGTTGTTGTGAGTGTGGACGGTCGGAGCATATACTGCGTTAGCTTAGCCAATCTCCATTTAGAAAACACGCATTTTAAAAGGTTTTTCGCCTGCCGTCTGTCTGCAGACTTGACAAAGCATTAATTCATGGTTTTTACTAACCGGTATCAGTATGTTGTTACTTCGGCATCATTTTGAAACGTGTATTACAATTAAATCACGGTCAAATATGTCCATCTTGTTGTAGTTGTAGCCCCCTTGCCAGCGACGTTCTCTCTAGTTTAGCATACTCAGCCCGACTCAGCCTCGTTGTCTCTGGCCCTAGAACCACGATTTTATGAGGCCAGAAAAACTGTGAATTAGGACCCGCCGGCCGGTACTAGGCCAAGTGGAAACGCAACCAAAGACGGGCCGCTGACGTCACAGCCCTCTTAAACCGTGCTCCGCGCTGTAGTGGAAACGCGCCATTATTACACGGTAGTTGTAGTAATGCCATTTGGCCACTACCAGAATGTACTTTAACAGCCGGCTTACTACCTAGAACAGTACAGCCAATAGTTAGCAGGGGGTGCTTCATAGGCCACATCGCATCCAAGCGTTAGCATAAACGAAGGAGCTCTGAACACTGGATGAGGTGCAATATAACACAAAACTATTAGGGTCCCAGTAAATCTGCTTTTAACGAACAGGTTTTCAACACCTCACATCTCAAACATCTTTTCCCCTATACTTTAACACCTACATGATGGAATATTTTCTAATGTCATCCAAGACATTTTAGCCGTTTCCAGATTAGCATATGTTCTTTGACTATATATCTAGTGAGGACAAAAGCAGCAACATTCATTCAGTAAGAAATCCATCCCTGTGCTTGAGCAGTGCCGTCACTTTAGATAAGGAGAAGAAAGAGAATTTCGGGTCAAGGAAAGGTTAAATTGTGTAGGAGGAGGATTGACTGGCATATTACTAGGAGATGTCGGTCTCAACACTGAAATCTATCTATCCATCTATCTATCTAATAGATAGTTAAACCTAGGCCACGAGTATTTTAGGCTGTCTCTCACACACACCATATTTCCTGTCATCTCTCTACTGTCAATTCTCTAATAAAATAATTATTAAAAAGACAGGCAGAATACAATAGGGACCATATAGTAATCATTGACAGTCAAAGGATAGAACATATTAAAAAATGTAGCAGTAGTGAGGTCTTTAAACAATAGGAAGTTTTATCTTGCAATTATTTCACACGCCAACAAAGCATCGCATACCAGCTCCACTCTATCAGTTCATTCCTTCCACCAAAAAAATCCCCCTCGACATACACATCACGTCACTGTGTGACAGTGATGGGCCAAATTAGTTTAGAGCATTTCACTAAAAGGAAACTGAAAAAATAGGGAATGATGTTGAGTCCATCATTTCCTGCAGACAAGTTTTTCAAATGTTTGCTTTGTTTCTTTGTCACACTCCCAGTTTTAAAGGCCTTTAATGCCTAAAGAAAGCCCCCTGGTCCTGAGAGAGCTTTCAAGCTTAAAGAACCTCAATTAGACTACCTGGCTGTGTTCAAACCTGAACAACATCACCAAAAAAGACGGAAAGAGTCTGCTCGATTTGCATTTCAAAAGAAACGTTCCTCTGTGAAAGAGTCCACATTATGTCTAGATCGGGTAAAGTGGACGGTCTCTGCAGATTTAATGGGAACGACAAAGAATACCGTCTGGAAAGGAGAGGAAGCTGGACGCGGGGGCTAGAGCAGAAGCTTTTTAAAGTGTGTTGACCATGTGAAGAATGAGGCAGCAGAAAGCCGTCAGAATGTTTTTAGACAACTGACAGGGCTCTCTCTAAAAAGGACAGTCATGTGAGATAAAAGCCAGCACAGCAGCTAGAGAGAGCCAGCGGTTAAAAATGAGCATCTTCTAAATATTTCACTGCCCTTGGCCGGGAGTCACACAATCTAACCAATTGATGGACTTCCAAAGCAACCAAAGAATTACATGAGAAGGTTATAAACAACAGTCGGACAGTAAGGAAAAGACTAAGAGCAAAAAAGAGGGATAATGAAGAACAGATAAAAAGCTAAAGTGAACATGGGGTGTTTACCCAATCAATGTTTCTCACAGGATATTAAAGGGGCCCTATTCTGCTCCTTTTCAGGTTTCATATATTTGTATTTTGTGCATCTTTCTTTTTCCAAGACTGTCTGTGCTGCAGCACCTCTTTTCACCCTCTGTCTGAAACCAGAGCCCAGTCTGCTCGGATTGGTTGGCTGGCTGGCTCTGTTGTGATTGGCCTCTTAAGGCCCGGACACACCGTCGATAGATGTCTGGCCGTCGATGAGCGTCCTGTCGCCCTACTCAGATTGGTGTGTCCTGCACCGTTGTGTCTTTCGTCACCTTCCGCCGGCTGTCGGCTAAAGGCCGTCGGCAAAAGAAATCACTCTGGCTGTTCAGCTACCGAATCAGTGCATGAGAAGCGAAACGGAAGTGAGGGACCCAAACAAACGGCAAAAAAAGGCAAATCTGAGATTTAATTTAACTCCAGCTCTCGACACAGGTTCGGGAAAGCCCCATGAGCTTCTCGCTGTAGAGTGACAATGGAACGCACACGCTATTTGTTGTTTGTTTATATCACGCAGTCTGTTCTTCTTCTCTCGGTGTATCACGCAGTCTGTCTTCCGGTTGTTGCCTCTTTTGAATGACGAATACACACTACCGCCGCCTGCTGGTAAGGAGAGGTATTGCCACTCACGCATGCGCAGTTCGTACGTGCTACTTGGCCGTCGGCTGAAGTCTTTGCGGTGTGTTCCAGTGCGACTGTTGGCCAAGACGCAGGAGACGTGAGGAGACACAACAGTCGTGTTCCGTCGTACGTGTTCTTTGGTGTCAGTTTGGTGTCAGTTTGGTGTGTCAGGGCCTTTAGCCTATCATGTCCAATGTGTTGGAGCGCTAGCCAATAAAAGCGTGAGTGTTACATAGTGATGTCACTATGAGCAGGAAGTAAACAAAGGATTACAACAGAGGCATTTCAGGCAGGGGGGGGGGGAGGTTCATGTGTGGAAGAGAAACCCCCATGGAGGGAACTTTGAGATTCAAGCATTTACAGACCATTGCACTAAAACATATATAAAGCAGTACAGGAAAGGGAAAACCCCAAAAGTGTAATAGGGCCTCTTTAAGGGACTATGGTGGGCGTACCTAAAACAAACATGTATATTTTGAAGTTAAATGCATCAATCTTGCACAGTAAAAAAAATAACATAGGTTTACCTTCCAAAGATTGTGTGCTTCCTGTCGAGGTAGGCGCACGACCGGAACGTAATGAAGCTGAGAGAAAAACAAGATACAGAAAATTAATAGGTTAACCGTGTAGTAAACTAACAAATATAAAAAGAGAGCTTTGCCTTACAAATAATAATAAGCAGTATATAATCTTAGAGTAAATTGTAAATTAAACGTTCTAATGTTGTTATTATCCCATATGAGGACTTTCATTTACAAGTGTTTATAATTGCGCTGTATTAAACATTGTTTACCTTATCCTATTAAGATATTTGACATTACAATTATTATTTAGTCATTATGGTTTATTCCAGAATCACTTGTTGACTACACCATCAATAAAGTTTACCAAAGACACAATTACGAGCTCAAATCTCAAATGAAAACTTCAGATTTAAATAGTGCATCGTTTTTAAGTTCATAATCAGAACTAAATTACGTTTACAGTGTTTAGAACACTTTTCCTATATGTAAGAAAGGTCATTGTTTAAATTGACTTTTTTTGAATGAGAATGTTAAAAACAGGACTCTTAAGTACTAATTAAGAAAATACCAAAATACACAAGATGATTGTCTGTCAACAGAAGAAAATGTTTTCTGCAAGCATTGATTTATTTCTTCTTTCATTCGCCTGTGGGGCCAAAGAACAAAAAGTAAGTAACAGACAGCAAAGAACAAAACATAACTCCCTGCTGACTGACTTTCTATAAAACAAAGAGTTCAAAGTTTAAGCTTTTAAAAAAGAGCAGTTCTTACAACTGAGATTTGTTGGTGTTTGGACCAGAGTTTGCCATGCTGAGAACCCCTCGGCCAGTGTGAGACAGGTTGGGCCGAAACTCATCCTTGAAAGGTTTCCCCCAGAAGGATTCCCCTCCTGGGAAGGGAGAAGGTGGGTGAGGGAGGAAGAGGAGAAGAAAAAGAGAGAGATCGACAACACAAGTTCTTATTGCTCTTAGGTCTGAGAAACTAAAAGCACCTTGTTCAAGGGGTCTTTTTATGCTCCTTTTCAGGTTCATAATTGTATTTTGTGCCTCTACTGTGACATGTTTACATGCTTTAATGTTCAAAAAGCTCCAGTCGGCTGTGATTGGTCAGCTGTTATTGTTGGTCGACCGCTTAGAAAGGTCCCTTCCCTTAGCCTATCACGTACCATGTTTTGGAGCACTAGCCAATTGAGTGTTACATAGTGTTAGAGTGGTACATAGTGATGTCACTATGTTACAAAGGAGTCCAATGGATTTGTGGGAGAGAAACTCCCTCTGGAGGGAACTTTGGGATTTTAGCCTTTGCAGATCATTTACAGCCCAACAACCTACTGTATATAATGGCGCATTTCCACTACACGGCCTCGCTCGGCCTCGCTCGGTATGGCTGGGCCTCGTTAGGACTGGCTCACTTTATGGCGCATTTCCATTACAGTTTAGGAACTGGGGTAGTATCTATAGTAACGCAGTGTAGGCGGAGCCGTGACGTCATCTTCAATGAGAACCCCAGAAAAACAACACAGCCGTTAGCTGTTAGCACTCAGAGCTCACAGCTCCTCATATATGTTCAGAAACTAGACAAAAGTTAAACAAGTACAAACCACAGACTGCCTGTGTCATGGTGAATACAGTCGCTGCTTTATTTATGTCTGTATAGGCCGTTGTTGTGAGTGTGGACGGTCGGAACATATACTGCGTTAGCTTAGCCAATCTCCATTTAGAACACACGCATTTTAAAAGGTTTTTCGCCTGCCGTCTGTCTGCAGACTTGACAAAGCATTAATTCATGGTTTTTACTAACCGGTATCAGTATGTTGTTACTTCGGCATCATTTTGAAACGTGTATTACAATTAAATCAC
Organism: Trematomus bernacchii; assembly: GCF_902827165.1. Classification (NCBI taxonomy): domain Eukaryota; kingdom Metazoa; phylum Chordata; class Actinopteri; order Perciformes; family Nototheniidae; genus Trematomus; species Trematomus bernacchii. The sequence goes on from NW_022988043.1 coordinate 17,857,850, forward strand.
GGTCAAATATGTCCATCTTGTTGTAGTTGTAGCCCCCTTGCCAGCGATGCTCTCTCTAGTTTAGCATACTCAGCCCGACTCAGCCTCGTTGTCTCTGGCCCTAGACCCACGATTTTATGAGGCCAGAAAAACTGTGAATTAGGACCCGCCGGCCGGTACTAGGCCAAGTGGAAACGCAACTAAAAACGGGCCGCTGACGTCACAGCCCTCTTAAACCGTGCTCCGCGCTGTAGTGGAAACGCGCCATTACACACTACAGGAAAGGGAAAACCCCAAAAAGCTAAATAAGGGCCCCTTTATGCATTTACACCTTGGCTTTCAGGCAAGAGGGTTGCCACTTCATTGTGACATGATTAAACCCATTTTACATAGTTTGCATAGAAAGGAAACAAATTGCAGGCTGTACCAAGAGTACATATTCAAAATAGAGAAACAGATATAAGGCACCATGTATTTTCAGGAGACCTCTTTGCCCTTAAACATGGAGCCATGTTGTTCGCCTTCAGCTGTGAATCATTAATTGAGATTGACTTCATCATTAAGAGTCATCACGATGAGAATACAGGAATACACACTGCATGAGCTTATTGGCTCCCGACAGGGTGAGAGGATTTGTCGCCTTGAGGTGTGTTTCACTGTGCTGCCAGCTGGTGTACAGGCATGGAACAGTGTGTGCATACAGTATATATAACTACCGTATGTGCTGTATGTACACACTGAGTATTGGTGCATTGTAGGAGCATACTACCAACAATCAACCCGGCTTGTGCAGCCGTCAACTTCCACTGGTGACACTTTTGCATAATTTATCAACTGGCTGATATCTTAGAGCAACACTGGATCATAAATGAAGGGAGAGCCAGAGAGGAAAATTAATTCTCACCAAAGAGTTAAGCACTAAATCAAACTGCATTTATTTTAATGTTCTTTAAAAGACTCATTGAATGCCATCAGCACAATATCCTCCACCGACTGAGATGCATCTGCGATAATGAACGCATTATTCGGGCATTTCAAAAAAGTGCCAGCGTATGCTTCTCGTTTCATATTTTAAATGCTCTTGTGGAATTTCATTCACAAGTCAATGTTTAAAACATTTTTCTTTGAAGAATCTTTTTCTGAAGGATTTTAGATAAATGAGGCTCTACGGAAGTTTAAAGGAAGTGTTAACGCTACAGTGAGCAGTCAGCCGCATGTGTGAGGGATCCGCTCTAAAAACAGGGGGCAGTTTTCTTAGGATTTAATTGACACATAAATCAAAATAAATTCAAGTCTCGGACGTTCAATATCTTATTTTTCTATCTCTATCCCCTGCATCAAAACACTTATTGTACCTGCATTTTCCCAATAATGCAAATTCTAAAAACGCCCGGAATGCACAGCCTTTTTAGTTTTGATTCATCAGCATAAAATAACTACAACTGCATTATGTTGTGCAACCCCGTAAAGCAGAATGACAATAAATGATTTTTCTGTATCACCAAAAAGCAGAATACCAAAGAAAATATGAAATTGTCACCCATGCAGACAGTTTTATCCCACAGGCAATAAGACTGCTAAACACCTGGGCTCTGTTAAGTGCCTCCATAACATAATGCAATTATCTGTCAGCATCTTACAATTTACAATAAACAGTATTTTATTTTACTATACAATATTTAATTTCACATTCTGTTCTCGTATATCTTATTCTATTTACATATATAGTCTCCTGCATTTACTTGGTCACTTTCAACATTAACTGCATTATTTAGCTTATTGTATTCATACATTCTTCTGACAAGTTTACTTTATCTGCATTACTTGTACATTGTACTTCTATTTGCTAGCGCTCCAACAAGGACGGGACATCTCTAAGAGGTTGACCAATCACAACCAAGCTGGCCAGCTAACCAATCAAAACAGACTGGGCTCTGGTTTCAGACAGAGGGTGAAAAGAGGTGCTGCAGCACAGGCAGTATGAGACAAATAAAGAGCTTTTGTACATTAAAGCATGGAGACATGTCCCAGTAGACACTAAATATAAATATGAACCTGAAAATGATAGGGCCCCTTTAACACCTGTTCTTATAAAAGATACAGAATGAAAACAAATGATTGACGATAGTCCAAAGTTTTAAAGCAGTTGCCTGTGTACTATTATCTTTGATGATAGACACACATTTAATGCAAGTCACTACTGAATGTTAAATGACTGTTAAAAACTACCGGGGAAATCCATCTTTTAAGTCCAGCCAAATGTCTATTTATGGGTTATGTTCACATGTTGTTCCATCTAGGTGCTGTCGAGTTTTTACCCACAGGCCAGGAACTTAGCACCTTCATGAATCTGTCATTGTAGAGTCATTTTGCCTGGCGTTAAGAGAGACGCCCACAGACACAAGGCACACCTTTGTGCTTCGAACTCTGTAACTTAACTGTATTAGGCCTCCAGCCGATTACACTGAGGAGCCTTTTAAACTGGGTTTTAAAGACAGGAAAACAACACTGAATGCTATAAAACACCATAAACTCAGCCTTCTTCCATCTGCACCATCTGTGTGTGCTAAAGTGTGGTCTTGACTCCCCTGTGCCTTAACAGAGTATATTTAGTAACACTTTTGACTTGCATGAGGAATTGCAAGCTGTATTTACACAAAGCTTCCAAAAAAGAGCTATAAATAATTCAAAAGAGACGTGTTACGCAATTCAAAATGTGGTTTGAGTGCAGTCCTCATCTTACCTGTACCGGTGCCAGTGGGGTCCCCTCCTTGAATCTGGAAACATTTAAAATAAAAACTGTTAGGTTTGAATGACGTTAGCTGCTGCACATTAAAGTTGTTCCCATTACTTAAAATAGTAAAATGTCTCATTTCTGTAAAGTGGTCTTTAAATAAACCATAAAGTATTTCCTTTGTGACAAATCCAACATGGTGGCCTGTTCCTTGTAAGTGTTAGCAGTCACTGACGCAGGATACAGGTCTCTATTGTTCATTGTTCAGGCTCAACTTTCCTATTACAGTGTGTATTGGAGAGTAACTGCTCTGTGCGTTTCTTTAGTAAAGACACACTTTGGGGGGGGGGGGGGGGGGGGGGGGGTCCTTCTGGAGTGTGATCTGAAGGAGTTCCTGGTTAACATGCATCATTTCGTCTGGTTTAGCTGCTGGCACCTATGACTAACATTTTGAAAACCTATATACAAATAGCCAATCTTCACGCTAATGGTCTCATTTGCTTACGTAGGTCCTTTAGAGGCATTACTTTTATAACCAGTTAGAAGTTCCTGTAAGTAATTAAAGGGGCCCTATTATGCTTTTTGGGGTTTTCACTTTCCTGTGGTGTGTTATATAGGTGTTTCCGCAAAGACAGAAATCCCAAAGTTTGAGTTTGTGGGAGTTTCACTCCCACAAACTCAAACTGCATAAAGACTTTAAGACTGTGAAATTGAATTGAACCAGAAATGTAGCAATGAGCGTTTTAAAAACATACAAACAAAGGTAGTAAAGAAATGCAAGGGTCAAACACACATGGCCTCGAAACAACATTTGTGTATTTAGGGAAGTTTATCATACTTTAAAAAGGTTACAAAAAAGTATTTTACAGTTATTTCACTACCAACTCAAAACATTTACTTTTGATAATATTTTTTGTTTGTCTCAGCCTAATCAAAGCTGCTGAATGCCTTTTTGTTCCATGACTGAATGGAGACAGACTATAGGTTGCAAAATGCAAGATTCACTCCAACGTGGTACCCAAGAAGAGTCACGTGTGAAACAGGCTCAAAGAAAGGGTCTAGAGTAGGGGTGCCCACACTTTTTCAGCTTGGGAGCTACTTTTAATATGACCAAGTCCACATGATCTACCTACAGGGCCGCCCCTGCCCAATCTGTGTCGCGAGCCGGGGGGGGGTGCTAGTGGACTACGAGCGCCGGAAACCTCGCAGCGGCGGATAAACTGTGGCGCGCTTACTCTAATTGCACCGCATTAGCGCATAATAGCTTCAGATGAGGAGGTGAGGCCCCCTCATCACTGCATGAACCCGTATGGCACAATACAACTCAGTACATGTTTGGTAATTGTTATACCCTTTCATTAGTAGAATTGTATAAATTGGAAGGCTAACTAGGTAATCAGCTCGTCGGTGATTTGCAGCCCATGCGTGGTGAACTGCGTGTTAGAAAAAATTAGATCTCAGACTGGCTTACCTGTACGACAATCAAGTGGCAAATGCCATAGTAAGGATGGATGATAGGCTAACTTAAAAGAGAAAAATATTTTTAATTTTTTTAAATGCCATGCGATCTACCCACACTACGGCCCAATCCCAAACCACAAACCACACCCTACACCCTACACCCTACACCCTACACCCTACACCCTACACCCTACCCCTCCGTTTGCGCGTTCGCGCGGAGGGTCCGCCACATTAAGTGCTGTTCCAAACCAACGAGTGTGGAGAGGTGTGGAGGGGGAGTGGGCTATCAAGCCCTCAAACAGCGAGTCTGCATCGGTGCTGACTTGAGACTGGTCTCTACCTGACCGGAGTCACGCTGTGTGTGTCCGTCAGGAAACACGCTGTTTACAAGTAGTTCCAGCAAACATCCACTGATAAATTGCGATGTTAACAACCTCATGATAACCTCATATTTTTTTAACTTAGGATCATACCTGTGTTTAGTCTAGAAAAAGGTAAATGTGTGCATTTTATTGTAAAGTTGTGTATATTTACAGACTGTTGCAAAAACTAAGAAGCTTATAAACATCAGGTTTAAAACTAAAAGAGCTTTACAAAAAAGTAACACAATGAAAGATGTTTGGAGTTTTATTTGAGTTCTTAATTTACATTTTTTGTCTAAGAGATGCTGATTTGAAACCGTTGTTACATACAGTTACGGCATTTCCTGTTTCTGCCGGAGAGAGGGGAGTTTGTCCCAAAGCTTGCCGCTGTATTTACTCCCTCCATCTGACAGGAGGGAGCCTCATTCAGCTGCGAGTGTGGCTACAGACGGAGTTCACTCCGCCACGGAGGGGTAGGGTTGAGGGAGTGGTTTGGGATTGGGCCTACCTTTGCGATCGACGTATTGAGCACCCCTGGTCTAGAGACTATGATGCAACTGAAGGGTGGCAGCCTTGAAGAGCCTCTCACATTTCATAGTAAACACTTGAGAAGAATCACCTGAGGATGTTCTGTACTCTCACAAGGTCCTGATAAACTACTTTAAAAAGGGAAAGTGAGGGACACAATTATTTTTGCCATTATTAATCTGCTTGTTGTTATGAAAGGATTCTCCCCCAGGCCACCCTTTGGTCCTTTTCAGCTGCGTAGAATGAGTCCAAGGCATAAGTGGCACAGTAATTATAGATAAACAATTCACAGCTTGCCACTGTCTTTGAAAAAAGGACAGAATAATACAAAACAGTTACCAGGGGCCTCATTTATAAAGCCTTGCGTAGGATTCACGTGGGAAGGTTGCTTACGTAGGACAAAGCAAATAAATACGCACAGACATTTTCCGACAAAATTAATAGAATCAAACCCTTTTTATTTTTTGCATTTTAGTAGAGTATAAAAAGAAATGCCTTTAAAATAGGATGCAAGCAACACTAGTTTCTTAACCTGAATTGATAATAGACTATAATCAATTTAAACAGAACAGTTTGCATTCTTATACCATTTTGTACAATAATTATAATGAATAAGTTCAAACAAACTAAAACTTACAGCTGATTAATAACGGTATCTAACTTGAGTTTTTATTATATGCCTGTTGAAATGCTACTGTTATTTTTACTGTCCCCAAAAAGCGCGTCGGCAGCCTCCAAGAATGCTTCTTACACAACTTCGCCATCTTTGAAAGACTTCATGTGTTTCGCAAGAACGTGACTGACACGATAAGATGCTATGGTAGCAGCCTTGCTCTTGTTGTTGGGCCTGGTGAAAATGGACTGCTGTGCATTTAGCTGTCCTTTCAGGTCCCTCACCTTTTGGGAGCGTAGGGCAGAATTAGGAGGGAATTCCGTCTCGTAGCGTTTGTGCACTGTTTTGAAATGCCGCTCCTAAATTACCCTTCTTCGATAAAGCCACGCTCGCATTGCAGATGAGACAGATGGACTTTGAATTGGAATAGATACAAAAATAATCATCCTCCCACTCGGAGTGAAAATTATATATTTGGGGCTTTTTTGCTTCTGCCATAATTGCGGTCTTGTGTGTGTGCGGACTGTCACTCCTGTTGCCACGGACAACGTCAGCGAACTAGTGCCCACTGCCCACCAGCCACACCCCGACACATGGGGTCACGCCAATCGCAAAGCTTTGATGCGTTCAAGTGCATTATTCTGGCACAGGAAGATTATGTTATAGGACATTAACGATAAAACAGAATATTGTTGTTCTATTTTTAGACACATCGACTGGTTGGGCATCCCTGTGCTAAGGGAAGGAACATCTCTAAGTGGTTGACCAATCAGAGCAGACTGAGCTCTGGTTTCAGACAGAGGGTGAAAAGAGGTGCTGCAGCACAGGCAGTATGAGAAAAATAAAGAGCTTTTTGAACATTAAAGCATGGAGACATGTAGAGACACTAAATACAAATATGAAAACTGAAAATTAGCATTATATGTCCATTTAAAAAAAGGTATATGAGCTATATTATATAAAAGGGGAAATAATATAGTTTTTTTGTGATGAGGGATGATAACTTCAAGATAATCACAAGTCAGTGTCAAGTAAAGTAATCAAGAGTAATCCATGTAGTCTATGAAGTCATTTTAACAGGACTTGTGAACAACCAGTAATAAGATATAAAACATGTACAATTCTCTTTATTTCCATTCGGCTCAATATAATCGATCCATACCAACAATACAAACAACAGGTGTCACTTTGTATTTGGGTATTGTGGAAAATATATTTTAAGTTTTTAAGATGGCTGTGGTGGTATGCAAAACACAGAAAAGCATTTTTATCTGGTCAAAGTCCTTACCATGAAGTTCCTGATGGACCTGTGGAAGACTGTCCCATCATAGTAGCCTTTCTTACACAGACCGATGAAGTTCTCTCCAGCTTTAGGAACCTAGACGACAAAGCAAGCAGAGACTGTTTAGACACCCACAGTAAAACAAAATAGAATGTTCCCAACGACTAGTTTCAGACACACTGAGTGGGCTCTCCACAGCAAATCATATCAGCTACTTTATAAAGTCATTGTTACTGAAAGATTTTATTTTTAAATTGGCCCAGGTGCAGTCGTAGCAGGTGGGTTTTCAGTCAGGGATAGAAGATAGTCTTTCTACTGTCCAGATAAAAATAAATGTACAGAATTATGTTAAGAAGGGCATAGATTAAAATGAATTTAGTGCTGATTTGTAGTGATTCTTTAAGGGGAAGGGATGGGCTAGCTCTTCTGAATTGTACCCAAATGGATGATTTTTACTTTGACTACAATGACCTTTTGTGACGGTTCTCAGAAGACATGTGACCGGTAGAGAGGTTATATTTGAGCGTCTGGGTAAGGCTGACAGCTCTGAACTCACATGAACAACAAACAGAGTCACACACACGTGTTACCGTGTCTGACCTGTTAGAAAAGTATGTTTTAAAAAATGAAGGAGAGTTCATCTGTTGCCTGAGGCGGCCTCACATATCTATATTGCCGGAAGCCAGGCTTTGGAGTCTTCTAAAAAAACTGTTTCGTAGGTGTGAAAACAACACAGACATCTGGATCTTTTCCCCTCTTGCTAAAAAGGTCAATCCTGGGTCATAAAAACGTTCAAGCATCTTGTAAATCATAACAAAAACACCCATTGACAGAAGCTCATTTTGACTGAGTGGCACTGTGTGAAAGAAGCCGGTTTGTGTCCCCAGAGCTGGAGGCGTGGCTTCGACTCTGACGGCAGTCCGGTCTGATGTTATTAACGTCAACAGCACAGCGTGTGATTGAGACTAACTTTTTCCCCTTTGGCAAAAATGGTTGGTGGTTTCCAAGAGAGACCAGATGCTTTTGTAAAAAACTATTTTAATGAATTGGCCTTCAGCCGTGTGACAGGTTTGTCCAAGCTCTACTGGGTCTTGTCTGCCATGTCTTACGTTTGCTGTTCAAGGCCCTGCCTCTTCCCGTCTTTTATAAATCCAAGATTTTTAAAGCACTCTGGTACAAAGCAGCTTATTGTTTTAAACCTCGACAAAAAAAAAGAAGAAGATGTTTTGTAATGAAAAGGAACACCGAAAACAGTTTACACATCAGATACTAACACGTGAATGAAAAAAATGCACACTTAAAATGTTAACGACTCTTTTTGGAGTTTCTACTTCTTCATCTGAATCCCATTATATGTTTAACCTGAATGTCCCACGTCAGAGATCTTTATCTAACTGAGATGAATGAAGCGTGTCTGCATGCATGCTTTCCTGTTTCGGTGTGTTTCGGTGTTGTATGTCGAGCCTCCGAGCGTTTAAAATGTGCAATTTGGAAACTCCGAAGAGAGACTTGTTTTTAGATTGTTAATCATCAGTGATTTCAACATGAAAACATTGTTTGCGGAAATTCACAAAGTTTGAAAGCTCCTCCATATCCCAGGCCATCAACATTACATATAAGATCATGAGGAAAATAAAAAAATGTTTTTAAAAATAATTAAATTAATCTAAAAGAATATATATATATATATATATATACACATACATACATCCATCTATACACATTTGTTTTAAGTTGTCTTTTTTGTGTGTGTCTGTCCATGTATGTACTCTTTGTACAACTAAAATACTTAACTTATTATTTTAAACGTAGTTAAACTAAATGTTAAGTAAAATAATTCTGTGCCTTAATGACATTTGAATAGTCTATATCGTTTTATGAATTGGAGTATTTTGAGTTTTGTCCGTGTTAGATTTAAAAATGGTTTTGGCAGACTAAAATGTAAATTTAGATACAGTTATCCAATTGTATCCCAAAGTAAATGCCGCGTCATCCCAACTCCAACATCTGGAAAATGAGGGCAGGGGGGGGGGGGGGGGGGGGGGGGGGGGGGGGGGGGGGGGGGGGGGGGTGACCCAGACATCCAAAACTGTGTGAGCCAATGGGCCCTTTAACAGAGAGGTGGACTCTGGATCCGTTTGACCGAGAGTGTATGTGACAGTGAAGCGGCACTCATTAATTCATAAACAGCAGTCCACGAATAGAGCTGCAGACTTGTGTGGAAACCACTGGGGAGGAGGGGGGGGGCAGAGGGCAGGTTGTCTAACCGCTGCAACTTTCCCCTCATTACCCTGATTCGACAGCTCAGAAGCCAATGAAAACCGAGCGCACGGAGCGCCCCGGTTACCAGGGCAGAAATGCATTCCTGGAACTCATGCTGTCTCTCTGGAGCGCCACACCTGACTAAAACAAAGGAGAACACAGGAAACGCATCTTTGCCAAGATGTCAACTTGGCAGCCCGGGGAAGAGACTCTTCAGGAGGCTGACTTTAGTGTTTTAGATGAGTCACCTGAACTACCATTTAACCGCCGCATAGTGCCAAAGCTACCTTGCAACAGCATTATTTGAGAACCTTTTTATAAGCAAATTATACCTATATAGTCTGAATCACAGCAAGTTCTCAATTATAAAGTTACATAAACCTTTATATTTGATCAGCTAGTCTCAAACATTTACTACTATAACAAATGACATCAGTACTTTATGTTTTTTTATCTTTTCCAACATCCTTCCAACTCTACCTGGTGAACATACACCTGGCGTATGATTTTAAAGAACTTCAAAGTCCCCTTTTCACTTTTAGTTCTATCCTGCAGCAATCATGTGAAAAAATACCTGAGCCTCAGTCAACTCAGTTACTACTTCTCAAGTTGGGGAGAAGTACAAACTGAAACCCTGGAGGAATTTCCCCCAAATAATCCCAAAAAAGCTTTTCTTCCTATGGCATGTTGAGGCATTTTTGTGTGTGTGTTTTTTTTTTTACCTTATCACAATTCAACTCCAGGTTCAGGTCTCCCTTGTTGGTGTGCAGACGGACGTAGCCTTTCTTCTTCACATACTGGTAACGCACCGTGTCATCTGCGATGGCATCTATAAGATAAAAGTGATATGAAGCTAATTTCTATATAGATTACAACTACTATGATTCTGAAAAACTATTTTTAGATTTTATTGATTGTTTGCGAGCCTCTCCAGATGTTTCTTTAGATTACATTTATTCTCCTATAAACAATGTTTATATTCAAAGTTTTCCTAGATACAAAGCAGTCAGTGATAAAAAACAAATCACTTAATTTAGAAAGCAAAACAAAAATCTGCAAAACATTTTTAAAAGAAAACTAAGTAAAATAAAGTAGCATAAAATGGAAAAAAGTACCCCTAATTCGAACTTAAGTAAAAGTAATTAACTTTTCTTTTTTGTACACAAATTGATAGGGTTGTTTTGTGTACAATTTATTGTATAATTAATGAATGGTCAAGTTTAAGGGAAAAAAGGCAGATAGTCATTTTTTGGTAACTTGAGCTTCTTAACCTTGAAGTCACTGAGAAATACTTAGAGCTTTTTGGTTAAGTGTTAGTTAGTGTTTAGTGTATTATAGAAGATCAGCATTACCCTTTGTCTTAGGTTGTCTTTTTTGTGTCTACATTTTTGTGGGGAGCACATCCATAGAAATAAATGGCACACCAACCTTTTCCAGAAACATAAAAAGGGGACAATAAATCCAAAAGGTTCCTCTTCTAAAGTTAACCGAACCTACTGTACATTAAGTTGCATAACAGCTAATCTCTCCCATGTAGCAGCTCAGGGGATGACAGGAAGCGACATCACAGGCGAACTGAGCGGCTCCCAGAAGCAGCTACACTCGGCTGGGAGCACGGAGCTGCACTTTGTTGAAAAAGAGCGGGCGTGACTAGCCACTGTCCCCTGGATTGATAAGTATTAAAGAGACTAAAGAAGAAGAGGCTAATGTCTCCGTCTGCTGGGGATGATGATGATCACTTGCCTGCTACGTGTGTTGTTGCAGGAGTCATGGCTGTTGATGTGAAGGAGGCAGAAACTCTGCCCGTAGAGTAGTGAGCCTGAGGAAAAAGAAACAAAAATATCATCTTTTATGATGTGTTTTAAAACCCTTCTTACTACTTCCCCTGTTAAGGTATCCCTTTACCATGTTAGGACTGTCTTCAAAAGCCAGTCAATTGAATGGTAGTTTTTCTTCTTCAATTAAGTACAAATTAAAAAACAAATTGTCAGAAATCAATTAACAAACCCACTTAAAATACAACCAAACTATGCAGACATCTCAGAATTGCTTTTGATGTTGCTTGACAAAAAACTGTTTTATTTCAGAGCTTTGAAATGCATTTCAGGTGCAGTGTCAACTAACCTGTGTATCGATCTCGGACCACCACTAAAACTGCAAAACGTGATTATTTATTATCTGGTTTGATTCAACTTGATTTTATTGCCTTATATAACTTAAAATAACTGCCTCAAACTCAACATGTGGATTTAAATAGCCCCCTTTGTGCTTTTTGGAGTTCTCCCTTTCCTGTAGTTTTATATAGGTTTTAGTGCATGTAAATGGTCTGCAAAGGCTAAAATCCCAAAGTTCCCTCCCAAACAAAGAAATTCTGGGGAGAACTCCTTTGTTTACTTGCGTAAAATAGTGACATCACTGCGTAACACTGACGCTTATACTGGCTAACGCTCAGGCTAACCAATCAAAGCAACCTTAATTGACTAGCGTTCCAACAAATTGTACGTGATTTTGTGTACATTTTTTTCACAACAGAGCCGGCCAGCTAACCAATCAGAGCAGACTGGGCTCTGGCACAAAACACAAATATGAACCTGAAAAACCTGAACATTTAAGTATATCATAGTTTGTCTAAAAATATAAATCATAAATAACCAGTACTTCCAGCCCCAATTTGTACATTTACCCCTGTTTTCAAATATTCCTATAGAGATTATGATCAGCTAAATATACATAGCCGGTTTTGACGCTAAGTGGTGCCTAATGACAGCCTCTGCAGCTTGTACATTTATACCACTTCATAATCAAGAAGCTTCGGAGATGTTTTTTAGCTTCTTTGATGTCAAAATGATAGTAGAATAACTGAATAGCAATATGCAGCATCCAGTAATACCATAAAACGATGAGAATGGAGTTATTTGAGTCAATAGAATAACAACTGGGGAGATGAAAGCAGAGATGAAAATGCATTTCCAAAGCTCAAGTCTACTCTGCAGTCCTGGTTTGGCATTCTTCTGCTCTAGTTATTGTGAAGGCGCATGAAAGCCCAGACTTTACCTTGTGTGCTCCGTCTGACCTATATTCCCTGCTCTCTCAGATGCTGTCGGGGGGGCGTCACCTCGACTGTGAACTCGAGATGGAAAGCAACTGAGGAATAGCTCAGGTGTAAAAAAACAAAACAACGTAGCGAAAAGAGAGCAGACGAGAAAAGTTGTTGATGCCGTTCAAATTGAACCATCCTCATCAGGTCATTCAAGGACACGGTTACGGTGGTACACGTGGCCGCGTTTGACCGTTTTTAGTTACACATCTGTGAGTCCTCCTACAGTTAGACCTTATTGGGGAAGGTAACAGTAAGTATCTAAAATAGATTTTGAATTAAAGACAATGAACTCACAGCATTTGTAAGAAAGGGCTTTGTTTTTTCGATTTCTCTCTAAGGCTGATGTTTCAGACCAACACATAAGTATTTTCTTATATTAAATATAATTCCTGTAATGTAGGCATGAAATATCAGAAATCTTCCTCACAGCACTGTGAATACTCTCCGTTTCTGGATGCTGTTGTTTTCTTGTTTGCCGACATTACTGTGTCCATGCATTACTGTGTGTTTAGCTCCCTCCTGTGGGCAAAGTTAAAATGACACATCCACACAAAATGAAAGCCCTCTTGAAACGCTACAGCAGCACAACTGAAGAATGAAACTATTGATTACAAAATTATTAATAGGCAGTGGCGACTGGTCATTAGGGGCAGGTGGGGCACAGCCCCACCTAGTGTCAGCAGAAAGTATTACAAATAATGATTACAAAAATGCAAAAAAATAAATAAAAAAATATATAAAATATATTTTAAGATCATGTTTAATCATCTGATTCGTCTGTACATTGCTGTTTTAGTCTGTGTTCTTCTAATTAGTGTGTCTACAGTCACAGTGTGTGCCTATTGAGCTGTTTAGAGCCATGTGGGACAAAACCTGATTATGCCCCTTCCTCTCGCTGTGAAGTGAACGGTGACTGTAAAAACTACACTGCGCATGCTCAGAGTATTTTGTAATGAAATGTGTGTGGCAAAAAAATAATGACCAGAGGGGCATGGAGCTACCATCCCCACCATACGTCATCTCAAATCATTCAGAGCTGATTGGCTGTAAGTACGTGTGCCGCGAAAAGTGTGCTGTGTGAAGAGGAGACGAGAGAGCTGCAGTGACGCGTCCTAAAACCAGGAAGTAAGCACAAAAAAGCAATGAGATTTCTCCAGAGGATTTTAGAAAATAGCTCGAAATAAGATCTGTGGGAAACGTACCTGTTATATAAATGCACGTTTTGATTAGCCGGATAATATCCACATGTCTACCCTACTTATATAATTTTTTTATCATAAATCTATGGATTAGATTTATGATAGACTTTTGAAACTACAAGAACATAAGGAGGACTTTTACAAAAAAGTAATAGAAATGTTTGTCCAGAAGGATAGGCAAATGGACTTCATCTTCAAGTCAAGGTAAGACCGCCATTTTATTGAAAATGGGATCTTACTAAGAGAGAACAATTCAATATTTAAATGATAAAATTACATTTTTTGGGTATCCTTTTGTTGAACTGTCTGTTTAAAATTAATCGAAGCATCAGACAAAAAAAGCTTTTGAAAATAATATTATATTTTGGTTTAGGTCAAAATATAATATTTGTAAACCTGAAGAGTCAGTGCCAGTGCCTCAGCAGCCATGAACCTCACTGCACGTCACTGCAGAAGCTTATATATAGACATCTAAGTTTTTTGTGCCCCACCACTTTTGTACATATAAAAACGCCACTGTTAATAGGGTAAGGAATGTCAAATCACCATTTCTAAGAAGTAAATAATGATGTTTGACATCCCATTTGTATACTGTCTATAAATTGTAAAATGTAGATGGCTGTGTAAATTGCTGTGTATCCCCTCGCTAAGCTAAAGGCGGCTAATTTACGACGTGATGTATAAGCTTGAGACATTCACCAGAGGGTGTTCACTGACGTAGCTAATGTCTCAGAACAGAACATTAAAATATCATAAAAGCTTGTGTGAACCACAGACCTTATTTCAGGCCTCTGACCAAAAACCCTTGAAAGAAAGGTTGATTTTGAGATGAGGGTAACGTGCTAACTCATTCCTGCACCACTCTTTAGTGTTTTAGCTTACAGCGTTCAGTTTGTCTGTCTTCTTGTCCACTGGCTCCTTCATAGTGGAAGCCAGGAGCGCGTCCCCCTTGTAGTCTTTGTACAGCTCCGCTAAGGTCTCCCTGGTCTCCATGTTGGTGGTTTTCAGGTGGTAGGACGGGTGCAGCTTGGCCTTTTCTTCATCTGACCCGTGCCAGGGAAAACACAGCAAAGGGAAAGAAATGTGAAGTTCAGCAGCAAGTTCAAACTCCAAAACCAAGTACATTTGAACCTGATTAGAAAATCATTTAAAAAAAGGCACAACTCCCCATCCCAAATAGTTTGGAAAACTCACCGGGATCCAACAACTTCAGGTTGTTTTTCACGTGGAAGAAGTCGGACACGTTAAACTTATCCAGGTTTGTTGGGTCCTGCAAAGACATTTATTTATTTGTATCAATAAAAAGAGAAACTTTTCCCTAAATAATGAGCCTTTTTTGCAAACCGAAGTAAAGCAACAACCCACCTGAAGTACTATGATGTCCTTTCTGGTGAAGGGTTCGTCGGTCAGCAGGTCTTTAAAACTTTTGGTCTTGATGTTGAGTTGCTCAACAGCCTGAGTGGAAACAGAAATGTAATGAAATAAATAAAAGCTTCTCTTTGTACGGACTTAAGGGAATATTCTCCACCCTTTATATTGATCTAGGATCAGTGTTGAAGGGGGAACTCGCTCAACATAGCACACACTAAGGAATTGGATTGCTTCGATAGACATTTACATCATTTAGGTTAAAAAGATAATGAATTCATTTTGTGTTTTTGTTTTTATTGATTAGCTTAGATATACATTATTGATACCAAATTGGGAAATGGTTTTACTACAACAGAATATTAACAAGACATTGCACATGAGTTAAGCAAATATTAAACAAATATACAGTAGGTATAAACAGTTAAAATGTAAATCTCAACAGTGGAACCATATATCTATAGAGTATCTACAGATACACCAATAGATGAAGAGAGAATATAACATAGTATACTATATAAATGATCCAAGTGTGCAAGCGAGTTGCACTTTTTTTTTTAATTGTCATTTAACAATATGACCGGTTTGTTTTCTTTTGATCAGACAATAATAAAAACAAAGTTGAATTCTACTTTTTGTAATGTTTCTGTAAAACCAGATAAAATGTGTACATTTGTGTTATCCCTAATTATTTTGGAAAAACATTTTTACACAACGAGCTCAGTGTGATGTAAGGCAGCGTCTTGTGAGATCATGTGGGCTGTGCCTCTGTACTCCATTACACAGTCGATCAATAACGTGCGTGTGTGTGTGTAACTTTAGATATTGATGTGTGATTTCACCCACCTCATTGGAGAACACATTGCCGGAGACCTTGTTGGTCACGATGTGAGAGTTATTTGTGAAGACGTTGTACAGAACGGGGCAGTGATACTTTCCTGGAACAAGATGAGAAGAATCAGAAGCAGAGTCTCAACCTGTTGCCACAGGCGGAAAAGAAAGTCAACCCTTTAAGATAAAGACAAGAGCTAAGGGCTTTGACCTTTATTTTCCAAATGACTGGCTGATTTGAGTGATTATAGTCAGGAAAATGAAGCGAAAATCTAAATATCAAACAGATTATCCCCCTTTGCACCCTTTAAGGTTAAAGTATACTGGAAACATGCAGATTTACCATCGGTGTTCTTAGCGATCGTAAGTTTGATGAGGGACTTCACTTCCAGTTTCTGTGGGGAAGAAGAAATACTGAGTGTGTAATCATACAAATAATGTGATCAAAAAGGAATTTTCACAAAACCGAATTGAAAAAACAAATTCGCATTTTCCTTAAAAAACAATGAGGACATTTGACTGCTGTGTGGACTTCTCTTGAGAGTGTTAAGAGCTAATGTTTAGAGCTGTCAATAGTTCATACATTGAACTTAATTGAACTGTCGAGACTACACTACGAGAGTCACAGCAGTCACATTTAGACAGCTTGAAAAATACATATTTGGGAAATGAAAATAAGTGTGAATCTTTCAAATAATCTGTTTACTTTCAATAAAATGTCAGAAAATCTTAAACATCAGTCGGACCGACGAAAACCAAAACATATAACATTTACGATCGAGGTATTTGAAAAGGAGTAAAACATTTGAGAAGCGTGAATCATGATGATCTTTACATAGATCACTACATAAGTAAAAAATATTGTTCTTGTTTTTGTATTCTTTAAAAAAAAGCACTATTCTAAATTAAAGAAATGTGTCAAGTATTGTATTTTCTAATTATATTGGTAAACAATTTAAAAGTTGTGTGTTTGTCTACCTACCCAAGAACAGTAGCTAGTAGCTGCATTTGGAACAATGCTTTTCTTTCCTTAGTAGCAGATTCATGTTTATTTTTCACTGTACCTGACTATTAACTAGGGTATGCAAGTTAACCTTTTAATCACCAAGAAGCTGCTTAATGCGTATTGATTTCTTACCTCTCCAGAGATTGGATTAGTGCCATACCTCTTGATCCACGGGATGATGCTCCTGAAACACAAGGTAGCAGGAAGGGATATTCATTTCAGGTCAAACAAGACACAACCACAAAATATTTGCATTTAATGGTCTACCAACAAACGTCCTTTGTTCTCATCTTGTTTTTAGATATTTGCAATTTCCTTTCCACTTGTGTTTAGTTTGACACCAACAATGAAATAACAAATCTTAAAGGAGGTTTACTAAGAGTTCCTTGCAACAGTGGCTGATAATACACGAAGAAAAAAAAAGTTTTTCAGAACCATATCCTACTTACAGCAGGTCAAAGACGACCCCCTCCTCAGTACAAACAGGATACTCAAACGGCTGCAGGGACAAGCTGAAAGGTTTCAGAGAAAACAGTCAAAATTCATACATTGATCAACGTTGTTCAACTTACAGTTAGTGAGCCAAAATGCACATACAACCAGGTGTTAATACTAGATTGTATTGTTAAAGCTAAATATAGAGCCGCTGGAATCCAGCCTGTGAACCCTTTACGCATCATCCCCTCCATCTCCTCCTTTCAATTTCATGAATAAAGGCTCAACTGGCCCAGAAATAATCTTTAGAAATTAAAATGTCCCCGTCTGAGCATTATATTGCTGTCATTTATACTCGATGCTGGTGAAGAGTGTGGACAGAATGTGTTACTGGTCTAATCGCAACCTTATTGGGCAGCATACAACTAAGACAGTTCTGAGGAATCTCTTACCTGCAGTGGTCAAATGGAAGCCTTCTGAAGTTTGCTTGTGGGATTTCTGAAAAGTAAAAGCATTAAATGGCATTAATATCAGTGCGGCAGTATACATGGAATTGTCGGATAAGTCCAACTACTGTAGCTAAAATCAAGTTATACGATTGTAAAGCTTAAAACAGACAGGAGAGGGGGAGAGAGGGGATGACATGAAGCAAGGAGCCACGAGTCGGATTCAAACCCGGGTCCTTTTTAAGGACTTGTCATTAGTATATAGGCATGCACTTATCAGGTGAGCTACTCATTCAGTCAAATAGTGACTCCCAACTTGTTAATCTAATAACATAAGTTGTTGTTTTTTCCCCTCTACTCTGAAGTTACAAGGGGAAGTCTTTGTATAGCATGTTTAAAAAAAAATATGATTGCATATGATATTATGTATAAAATAAATAATGAAATGGTTGCAGCCATTCTAAATACAAATTAGCTAATATTTCGATGTATTATTATAACCAGCTGCCACATTAAGTGATAAACAAATTCAATCATAATACATAATTAAAATTCATTTTCACACACACTACATCATTATTGTTTTTTTCCTTGTTTAAGTTATGTTTTGAAAGCTTGACCTTTTCAGTGAAGTTATTTTAGTAGTTTTCCAACACGGGGAAACAATATAGTAAAATATAAAAGGCAACAATCATGCAGTTACTTATAACCGTTATTGTTAGCGTCTACTGTTTGTTTTAACAAAGGTATATTGAAAGGTAATTTAGCAAAGAAATACAACTCACCTGATTTCTTCCCTCCATAGAAGTGTGTGTACTCAGAACATGTGATGTACCTTGTTATGCAGATAAAACACATATAAATAGCAGGAAAGACTATGAATCTTGTATGTTTGAAGGAATCTTGAATACAGTTGAGCCTAACATACTGCCAGAAAAAGGGCTATAAGTTAGCTAACTCATTAGCAAAGCATATAAGCTAGCTAAGCTAGCAACAACAACACATGCTAAGTCGTGCTATGTATGTTCAGGAAAACCTCAGATACTCACATTTTATCTTTTTGGTGCTGTCGCTTCCCCATTTTGAGTTTTTTTGTGGATCCCAAAAACTATTAAGAATAAAAACGATAGACTTTATCGTCAACAAAACCCACCATTCGCTTTTTGTGACTTCCTGTTTACGTTCTTCTTCGTGGACGTCTCTACTCTAACTGCGTATTGCGTAACACTTATGGCAATGGCACTACACTACGCCCCCACAGGAAGAATGGATAATACAACAATAACATGAAATAAACTGTTCTCTCGTTTCTATTTTTTCTTAGATACTTATTTTTACTGTTAGGTTAATTAGAGCAAAGGGACACTGTAAATTAATAAGCATACACAGAAGTAGTAGTCCCCGACCAAGATGTTCCAAAGCCTTTCTATAATATCACAGATAAAACAACACAGGAAATACACTTTACAAATAAGGAAAAGATGAACAGCTGTTAAAAGCCCTTGAGAGGAACATTCTCTGCATGTTAAACTCTTTCTATGAAGACCAAATCCATACATCATCTGTATATGATTTTTGAATTATATGAATTTTATGCTCCCTACTGACAATATATCTATAATTATCCTCATTGATTTTCTTCCACTATTCTGTAAAAGCAAACCCCAAAACTGAAACAACATTTAAGCAATGCTCCAATCAATGTTGTCATGACAATTATCCTATATCTGAGGATAGCCAATTCCCAAAAATACTGTACATTACCGCTTTCCATTAAATCTACCTACACAGGATCTTTCCTTGAGTATAGGAAATGTTAAAAACGTGTTCTACTCTTTCACTTGTTAATGCATTCACCATCTCTCTCCCTTTTATATTTACTACGGTTTATTTTCTCTCACAGGAAATCTAAATTTCCAGTCTTTAGTTCAGCTTTAAAATGTGAACCATGTTACTAACTTGACAAAAATGACAAACAAAACAATGCAGAATAAATTCATGTACAATGAGTTTATTTTACTTGGCATTTAATGTATTCAAGGTAATCTTATAATTATTGTTAATCATTTAGTTTTTTTCAAAGAAGCAAAGGCGGTAAACACAAGTGGGTAGAGTCATGATCCATGGCCAAGAGGTTAGTAATGTGTAGTAAAAGTGTAGCAGAAGGTACATTCACACATGTCTGAAGCACGGACACACTGTACGTGTGCTAAAAACCATTTCCCCAATAACATGAACAAAGAATAAGAATAAGAATAAAGGGTGCTCCATCATAAGAAGGAAATAAACAAATCCTTTTTTGATAAAGAAATAAAAGGATACTGTGGAGTGATGTTGGGTGTATATAAAAATATAATAATACATAACAGCAACACAGCCTGCTTACCTGAGATACAACCGTTTTTTGTTTTCTTTCCCATTACTCTAAGCACTTCAACAGAAACACACATCGAGTCAGATAAACAAACTTAAGACTTCACGCAGAACTTCATGTTGGCAGAGTAAACAACTCAACAGCCGTTTAATGTTGTCGTCCTTGGCACTTTATCTGTCGGGCAGAATCAAACTTTGATGACAATCATGAAACAAAGGTTTGGTTACCGGACACTGACAGACATACATTTTTATTAATGACAAAAACTAAAGTTGAACAGTTAGGAAGTAGTGTGCACATAGTGAAAAACAACAGGGGGGGTTGAAGAGTCGGTCAGTTAAGTGGATGGTAGTTGTTTGACTGGAAAGTGCAATTATTTGTGGAATTCATTAGGTCGTTCTTCCTTCCTCTTTTTTGAAGTCCATATAAATGGTCAAATCGTGGCCAGTATTTGCTCAGTACTGCCCTGTAAATAAATGGTGTTTTCTCCAGTAAAATGTCTGCGGGTTTTGCATAAAACAGTCTATGAGTGTTCTGGGGTTATTTTCTTTTTAAAGGAAATCACCGCAAATCCATCATGGACACAGTGTCGTCGGTGATGTTGACATGTCCCGCGTGCTGAAAAGGAGAAACAGATTTGAGTTAGATTCGGTTAACATGGAAAACAGATAAACTATACAATTACATTTTGCAAAGAGGTACATTTGATGAATTAAAAGGGCCCTATTATAGCCATTTTCAGGTTCATATTTATATTTTTGTGCCTACTACTGCAGGGGTGGGGAACCTCCGGCCGTCCGGGCACCGTATACGGACCGCGAGACCATTTGGTAAGGCCCTCGAGGTATTTATAAACACACGCAAAAAATAAAGAAAATCTAGACCGCAAAATATAATTAAACAAGCGAGTGCCTGTTTTTCCTGGTCAATGTCAGGGTCCTTGAACACAACACGAGCCTAACGTGTCATCAGCGTGGTATATGTCTCGTGCTGAAAAGGGGTGTAGTGCTGAAGGAGAGCACCAGAACGCGCTCCGGCACTTCAGAAATTGCAGTACCCATAAGGAGCCGTACACATGCTGCAGTTTTTGCGTGGCTGTGTCTTTAGTTGAAAGCCCAGTGGCGATCTGTTCATCTGTCACACTGATCATACAGTCAATAACTTTGTTGTTATTAGCATCTGGTTAGCTAGCTATGCAAACGAATATAAGAAGCTTTTTCTACAACCAGTGAGGTAAAGGCACATCTTTATATGATCATTATAGTTATAAAAAAATAAGAGAATAAAGTAAACCGGTAGAAAATACTATATGACAGTAAAAAAAGTTATTATTAATAAACAAGAATACAGTTTGAAAGGGGAGTGATTTGTAAAATATCCATAAAGAAAAGAAATCTGCTTACAGTTCTGTTTCATATGGATGTTAGAGATGTATCCATAGATCTCCTAATGTTGCTCTCAAAGTGCACCAGATTGATGCTTTCAACTTCAATATTTAAAAGAAAATCTTCCGGGGGGCATGCTCCCCCGGACCCCCCTAGAGGAGGTTAGGTCCCCCCCCCCCCCCACTTAAATCATGTTCACATGGATAGGAAACTAAATACATTTGCACACATTGTGTCCATATCTTTCTGTTTTGGTGGTCATGCCACAACCGTGCACGTGCATGCACACGCGAGTCATGGTAAGATATCTGGATTAAGAGGTTGCTTTTTCTTTGCACAGCATGAAAGAAAGGCCAAATGTTGTGATTTTAGTATTTTTAAGCAGAGGTCAATCACTTGTAACGGCCCTCGGAGGATGTTGGCCCTTGAGAGGAAAAAGGTTCCCCACCCCTGCTCTACTGGGACATGTCTCCATGCTTTAATGCTCAAAAAGCTCTTTATTTTTTTCATACTGCCTGTGCTGCAGCACCTCTTTTCACCCTCTGTCTGAAACCAGAGCCCAGTCTGCTCTGATTGGTTAGCTGGAGTGCTAGCCAGTAGAAACGTGAGTGTTACATAGTGATGTCACAGAAGTAAACAAAGGAGACCAATGGAGGCGTTTCAGCAGGGGGGGGAGTGTGTGTGAGAGAAACTAGGCTTGTTTGAGACAAGCGAGACCTGCGCAGACCTGCGCAATTGCGATCAACGTCTTGCTAGTGCGTTGCATGATGGTTAGTCATTTTGTCCGACTTGCTCAGGAGGCTCGCCTACATGAGACGTTGAAATCTCGCGGGACAAAGACGCCCGCAGACTTGAGAGCGAGGCGCGGCGAGGCGGCGCAGTTTCTCTCCACGGGCTGCGGAAGCGAAATGCTTGATGGGAAACGACTTGCTGGTATCTGGAGCCGAGCGCTCATTGGTGGTTTTTACCCCGTGCTGGGGATGAAACTCTCCATTGGCTCGGCAAAAGTGTGTTGTTTTGTGTCAGTTTTACGACGCCACTTCCATTCACATTTTTCATCATTGTTCCACAATATTTATCATCATTAAATTAATATCTATATATTTTATACAATACTTGCACTGCTTACCGTTGTCGTACTTTATATATCTTAGCATATTCATACAACACACTGTTCATACTGCTCATAGGCTACTGTGTATATCTAGTGTATTCATACCCCTCACTGTTTTTTCATCATTCAATTCATTCTATATTTTATTCTGTAGATTGTGTACATTACTTTTCACTTTACTGCTTTATGCACTCCTGGTTAGAAGCTAAACTGCATTTCGTTGTCTCAGTACCTGTAATCTGTGCAATACAATAAAGTTGAATCTAATCTTGAGCAGGAACAAATGTATTTACTTAGTACATATCTGACATTAACGATTAAACACATTTGTCCATTCTTTATCAATCAATCAATCAATGTTTATTTATATAGCCCAATATCACAATGTTACATTTGTCTCAGTGGACTTCACAGTTTGTACAGAATATCAGTATGACAATACGACACCCCTGTCCTTACGTTCACATCATACAAGGAAAAACTTCCAGAGAAAAACCCACAGTTTAAAGGGGAAATGGGAGAAACCTCAGGGAGAGCAACAGAGGAGGGATCCCTCTCCCAGGACGGACAGACGTGCAATAGATGCCGTGTGCATTTAAAATGCAAACAGAGTGAAGCCGACTCCGGAGGTGGCATATGCACCTTAAAGTTGTTTTGAAAT